>NC_140173.1:37913811-37995517 GCF_963971535.1 Notolepis coatsorum | reverse complement strand
AGGGATAGATTAGATAGATAGATAGATATAGATAGATAGATAGATAGATAGATAGATAGATAGATAGATAGATAGATAGATAGATAGATAGATAGTGAGATAGATAGATAGATAGATAGATAGATAGATAGATAGATAGATAGATAGATAGATAGATAGATAGATAGATAGATAAGATAGATAGATAGATAGATGATAGATAGATAGATAGATAGATAGATAGATAGATGATAGTAGTAGATAGATAGATAGATAGATAGATAGATAGATAGATAGATAGATAGATGGTAGATAGTAATGATAGATAGATAGATAGATAGATAGATAGATAGATAGATAGATAGATAGATAGATAGATAGATAGATAGATAGATAGATAGGATAGATAGATAGAGATAGATAGATAGATAGAGATAGATAGAATAGATAGAAGATAGATAGATAGATGATAGATAGATAGATAGATAGATAGATAGATAGAATGATGATAGATAGATGATAGATTTTTTCAAGATATATTCTGGAAGACTTATCTTGGAACCACTGAGACATAATCTATGACAAGTACACTCTGAGTCCTGAACGTGCTGGTAATATGTCTTACGTGGCTGAAAAGGTTGCACAAATTATATTATCTGTTATCTGCTTGGAGAATGGCATTCTGTCTTAAAACCGAAGCGCATTCCCGTTCAGCTCATTTGCATACAAAACAAACGCCTCCATAGCTCCTTATAAGGCAACTGGTGACGCAGCTGTGTGAAATGGAATGGCGGAAGTGCTTTGCGAGTCTTCGAGCCGCGTGATTACGAAACCTAGTGTCAGTCAGTGCCAATCAGAGAGCGTCTCCGAGAAATGCGGCTAGTTTTCGTAATCACGCTTGCCCCCATCAAAACTAGATTAGATTAATGTATTGGCATCATATACAGCTCGCGGTACACACCTGCCGCAGCCGCGCGGCACACACACACACACACGTGTGCCGCAGTACTGTATGAATGAATGAATGAATGAAAACTTTATTTAACAGATTTCAGAATGGGTACAATACAGTACGGCTCAATACATACAATTGTTAAGGGGATGCAGACCTGAGAAAGACGTTTGTCTTGTTTCCATCAGGGTCCCCCATTTTCAATTCATATAGACATTTATGACATACACAACATACATGACATTATGGCATAGGGACATATAGGTATTTAGTACTGATACATTTGTGACATAGGCGGTATTCAAATATACAGTACTGTTACCCCTAGATCCTGACAGAGTATATACATATGATGGGGAGGGGACTGTACATTAGGAGGGGGTGGGTGGGTGGGAGGGAAATATACATACGGCGGGGAGGGAATATATACATTGCGGTGGGGAGGAGACTGTCTATTAGGAGGTGGTGGGGTTTTGGGCATTTACGGTGGCCAGTTTCGATTGCAGCCTCCCGTAGGTGCTCTTTAAGAGCGGTTTTGAATGTGGGCAGGGATTCACATTCCTTTACAGCTTTGGGTAGGGCGTTCCACATTTGTGGCATAATTGCGAACTGTGTTTAGTCCTTGTTTGAGCCGAATCTGGGTTTAACATGATTTGTTGAGCTTCCTCTGGTGTAGTGGTTGTGGTGTTCACTGACCTTTGGGAAGTATTTTGACATGTACATGGGCACCCCGGTCGTATAGTGTATCTTGTAGACCAGGCCCATTGCAAGTTGCTGTACTCTGTCGTCTACTCTAAGCCATCCTAGGTTGGCAAAGTGGGCAGGGGTGAGGTGGGTTCTGGGGTTCAGGTCAAGTAGTAGTATGACCAGTTTGTTTGTGATGTTTGTAATTTTGTTTTAAGCGCCTTTGAGGTGCTTTGGTACCATGAGGTGCACGCATAGTCATAGTACCCTTGAATATGAATGAATGAATGAATGAATGACATTAATATATATAGCCTACGGCGGGCGTAATGAATGAACGCAGTATGGCTTATATTTCCATAATAAAAGCCTATAGGCTACTGTTCATTCATAGGCGCACACAAGACTTGTTATGGAATATTAATGCAGTCTATTTCCACGATTAGCTTTAGTTCTTATTTATTTATCCACTGTCATTCAGTGTTGGTGTATAGGCTATAGTGTATTTCAATATAAGTTTAATTGATTAATGTATATTCGAAGGAATGCAGGTTTATATCTATATCAACCCCCTCCAATGTACAGTAAATGACCAAGTATGGTATTGTCAATATTCCAATGTACAGTTTTGCTTGTACAGTGTAAGTCTATCCCCCACCCACCCTCCTACCCAACCTTCTCCAACAGTTTCTACGTCAAATGTACTCTCTTTTCTGGACTCTTTTTGTATCACAAACAGTAGCCTACTGTATTTCCAAATCTGGTATGTCATAAATGTATAGATGTAGCAGTACTGTGTATCTGTGTCGTGTGTGTCATATATGTTATGATGAATTGAAATGGGGGACCTGATGTAAACAAGACGAAATTCTTTCTCTGGTCTGCATCCTCTTATGTAATTGAGCTGTACTGTACTGTACCCATTCTGCAATCTGTTAATAATGTTTTCAATCAATCAAACAAGGTCTGTCCCATTGTATACCAATCAATGGGATACATTGCATGTTGACCTGCATTCTTTCAAATGTATATAATTAATCATTAAAACAGATGTGTAACAAATAAGAAATACAAATTCCACAGAAGGCATTAAATATTATTATTTTCAATCATTTCACAATAATTGCATAATTGTGTTTAATATCTGAGTAATTATAAGTATACATGTCAAAATAGCTGGTTCAGATATGGTTAAGCAGCTGCCTGTGATCAGATGAATCCATATTATTTATTTTTCGACATCAAATGCGTAATTTCTTATCGTACAAATATTGTCATATTTATTTTAATTATGATTAAGTAATTAATTCAAGGAGGCCTGTAGCGTGATGTGAAGGAATCACTATGAGAACACAGTCTGTCAAGTTATAATAACATATTAAATTAGTCAATCAATCATGAGATTTGATCGTGGGCTGAGAGCATAGCTCCTCAGCACTCTTAAATCTGCTCTCAGCCACGATCAAATAAGATCTCAGGAAAGTTTGGGGACTCCCACTCTCAGCCCTAATATGTCTTAAATGGGCCGAATCTGGCTAAGACGAAATATTTTGTCGTAACTTTGTTCGGAATGAGACCCACTGTCTCTGTCTCTTTCTCTCTCTGTCTCTCTCTCTCGCCCTCCCCCCTCTCTCACCCCCCCCCCCCTCTCTCTCACTGTCTCTTTCTCTCTTTGTCTCTCTCTGTCTCGCTCTCTGTCTGTCTGTCTCTCTTCCTCTCTGCTTCTCTCTCTCTATCACTGTTTGAAGGGATGGGCCTTGTGTGTGTGTGTGTGTGTGTGTGTGTGTGTGTGTGTGTGTGTGTGTGTGTGTGTGTGTGTGTGTGTGTGTGTGTGTGTGCGCGTGTGTGTTGTGTGTGCGTGTGTGTGTGTGTGTGTGTGTGTGTGTGTGTGTGTGTGTGTGTGTGTGTGTGTGTGTGTGTGTCTATGTATATACTGTATGTATGTGTGTGTGTGTCAGTAATCAGATAGAATCAGGCTGCCTTCTCTTCTAAATGTGCACGCAGACACCATGTGGGCGTTCTTTCCAGTAAACTACGGCCTTTGTACAGGAAAAGAGCCAGCTTCCCTGTGATTAGGAGGACGAGAGTTGTTGAAGCAGTTTCATGTCTGTGTTGGACTACGAGGATCTCATTTATAGATATGCGGCGCTTCTGGTCTTAGGAACTCTGTATACCATTCAGCCATTAGATGTAGAATAGAATAGAATAGAATAGAAATACTTTATTATCCCAGGGAAATTTGACACTGCAAATCGCTCAACATTAAACATTTAGATAGAACAGGTCACGAATAAGAATAACAAAACAAATCAAATTGCCTAAGATAAGGGTAGAATAAAATAAAATAAAAATGGAATAAAATATACAGTAAATATATACAGTAAATAAATACAGTAAAAATTACTGAAGTCACTTGGTGTAATATTTCACAGTGCTGTTTCAAAAGTAAGAGTCCAGGAAGATGGTAACTGTCACGCTGTGCTCAGTGATGCAGTGAGCACAGTGATGCATTGTATAGTCTGATGGCTGTTGGAATCAAGGACTTCCTGTGCCGTTCAGTGCTGCATTTAGTGTGTGAGCCTGGCACTGAACATGCTCCTCCTGTTAGCCAAGTCTGTGTAGTGGGTGGGAGGGGTTTTCCCTGATAGCCTGGAGCTTAGCAAGGCTCCTCCTCTCCGCCACCCTCGTAGGGAGTCCAGCTCCACCTCAACCACGCTACTGGCCTTCCTGACCAGCTTATCCAGCCTGTTTGTGTCCCCTGCTCTCAGTCCGATGCCCCAGCAGGTCACTGCATACAAGAAGGCGCCCGCCACCACCGACTCATAGAACATCCTCAACATCATTGTACAGCCATTGAAGGATCTCAGCCTTCTGAGAAGTTTTACCGATACCGATCGGTTATACCGATACCGATATTGATCAACGGATACAGATACCCCCCAAAAAACTTTACATATCTCTTGTCGGTGGAATTAACACAACATTATGCATACTTTGACAATAAATAAAATGAGAATTTGTTCTTACTTGCTTGCCTGGGTAAATAAAGGTAAAATAAATGTAAAAAAATTATATATTTTTTTTTTCTTTGGAAAACCGATACCAATATGCCATATCGGCCGATAATATCGGACATCCCTAGTACTAGCCATTGTGTTCTGTATAGTGTGGTTGGATGGTCCAGAGAGCAGAGAGGCGGGAGCTGCCTTGGCATCTGTTTCTATATACAGATTGCCCAATCTCACTTCTCTGCTGGAGTGGACGTCTGGACCCTATATAGGACACGTTCCAATGATTGGCTCTTACATTTAAAGCACCTAGAGTTTGTACTGAACATGGGACATTTGCTTTCAGCTGCGGTGCTCCTGGACACATGACCATCTGTTAACCCTTTCACTGCCACACACGACAGAAAGTTAACCCTTTACTATTACACTACCGACGGGTAACCGTCGGTAGTGTGATTGTAAAGGGTTAACCTTCTGTCGTGTGGCAGTGAAAGGGTTAACCTTCTGTGTATGTCGCAGTGAAAGGGTTAACCGTTTTGGTAGTGCGGCAGTGAAAGGGTTAAGGTACCAGAACACAGGAAACAGCCGAACACAGAGTGCAGAGAAATCCAAACGCTGGGTGTATTTATTGAGGGCTGAGAGCATGTGATCCAGTCCAGTGGAGAGAGCGGGCCTGGGACAGGGCAGCGTGGTGGAGTGGGGAAGAGCGGGGGTCCAGGCTGAGCAGGGGTCCAGGGTGAGCAGGGGTCCAGGCTGAGCAGGGTCCAGGGTGAGCAGGGTCCAGGGTGAGCAGGGGTTTAGGCTGAGCAGGGTCCAGGGTGAGCAGGGGTCCGCTGTGCAGGGTCCAGGTGAGCAGGGTTTAGGCTGAGAACCAGGGTCCAGGCTGAGCAGGGGTCCAGGGTGAGCAGGGCCAGGGTGAGCAGGGAGAGCAGGCTGCGGCAGGGGTCCAGGTTCAGGGCTGGGGTCCGTCCGGAAATGCACATAGAAAAACACGGTCAAGGCAAAAACAGAGAGCAAAAAGACTAAAGGCAATGCAGAATTTCAGTGAATACAGACAGGACTGAAACACTTGCTCACTGAGACAGATTAGACAGGACTGAAACACTGAGAAGGCTAGTAGCGTTCTGCTCACTGAGACAGATTAGGCAGGACTGAAACATGTAATCACTGAGACAGATTAGACATGACTGAAACACGTGCTCACTGAGACAGATTAGACAGGACTGAAACACTGAGAAGGCTAGTAGCGTCTGCTCACTGAGACAGATTAGACAGGCTGAAACACTGAAGGCTAGTAGCTGCTCACTGAGACAGAAATTAGGAACTGGCACCGAAGTGATGTATGAACTGGAGCAGAGGGATTGATGAGTAGATGATTCACAGCTGGGAGCCTGACCACAGCCCACCTGATCCCCATCCTGCCATTAGGGGATATATATATATATATATATATATATATATATATATATATATATATATATATATATATATATATATATATATATATATATATATATATATATATATATATATCAATTAGAATCTCTCTCTCTCTCTATATAGAGAGAGAGAGAGAGAGAGAGAGAGAGAGAGAGAGAGAGAGAGAGAGAGAGAGAGAGAGAGAGAGAGAGAGAGAGAGAGAGATTCTAATTGATTGTCATTATACAGCACAAGTACAATGAAAAGAAGAGAGAGAGCGGAGAGCTAGGAGGAGAGAGTGATGTAACAACATCATACAACAAACTCTAAAACTCAATACTCAATAGTCAGTTAAAATCCTTGATCACCAACAATTCCACCATAACCTGTAATTGTTTTAAATGATTTTACACATTTGTATTATGATTGCACTTATTATATATTGTATATTGTATTGTATTGTATATATAATGTGTGTTTGCTCAACATCATTGTAAATGAAGGCATGCCCTGAATATTTGTTTGAGTTGAAATAAAGATTGAATGAATTCTCACCCTCTCTCCTCTCCTCCTCTCCTGTCCTCTTCTCTCCTCCTCTCTCCTCCTCTCTCCCTCTCTCTCTCTCTCTCTCTCTCTCTCTCCCACTTTCCTCTTCTCTCCTCCTCTTCTCTCCTCCTCTTCTCTCCTGTAATGCATGTATACAAAAGAGGAGAGAGAGAGGAGAGGAGAGGAGAGGAGAGGAGAGAGGAGGAGAGGAGAGGAGAGGAGAGAGAGGAGAGGAGAGGAGAGGAGAGGAGACCAGATAGCAAAAAATCGTTGAATCAACATTGTGTTTTGTCAGGCTGAAGATTGGAATCAACATTGATATCAGACATAGAAAATGACATTGAAAGTGCTCGCTATGATCAACATGGAAAGAACATTGGATTTCAATCAAATTTCAGAATTTTCTATTTTAAAGCTGACAATGAATCAACGTTGATTCAACTATGATATGATCAACATTGAAATAATGTAGAATTGCATCAACATTGATTCAACTATATATATACATTGCATTATACATTGAAACAATGTTATTATTAAATGACCATTTCAGCACTTTTTCAACCTTCCTCTGTATGAGGAATTGGTTGCAATTGCAACCAATTGCAATTGGTTTTGATAGTTTATCAGTGAGCTGGATACAATCCTACCTGGAGGGGAGGGAACAGATGGTGGAAGTAAACGGTACACTATCCCCCCCCCCTCACAGTGAGCTGTGGTGTTCACAAGGAAGCATAATAGGACCGCTACTATTCCTAATTTATGCAAATGACATGTCGTCAGCTTGTGACTGCAACTTGTCCTGTTTGCGGACGACTCAGCCCTGCTGGTCTCTGACAAGAACAAGTTACAGGTTGAAAAAGCCCTCAGCTCGGAACTAGGCAAAATCTGCATATGGCTCGCCGACAACAAACTATCATTACACATGGGCAAAACAGAGTCCATTCTCTTCGGTTCAAATACAAACTCAGCAAGACCGACGGCTTCTCGGTTACAGTGGGTGACAATATTATCACAAGGAAAGATGAAATTACCTACCTGGGTTCCATCCTAGAGGCTAATCTTTCCTGTGACAAAATGGCATCCAATGTAATAAAAAAAGTCAACCAACGAACGCGATTCTTGTACCGGATCTCCTCTCTGGTAAACAAGAATACCCTGAAGACTCTAGCAGGAGCACTCATTCAAGGGTACTACGACTATGCATGCACCTCATGGTACCAAAGCACCTCAAAGGCACTAAAAAACAAATTACAAACATCTCAAAACAAGCTAGTCAGACTACTACTTGACCTGACTCCTAGAACCCACCTCACCCCTGCCCACTTTGACAACCTAGGATGGCTTAGAGTAGACGACAGAGTACAGCAACTTGCAATGGGCCTGGTCTACAAGATACACTACGCGACCAAGGTACCCATGTACATGTCAAAATACTTCCCAAAGGTCAGTGAATACCACGATCACAACACCAGAGGGAGCTCCACAAATCATGTAAAACCCAGATTCCGGATCAAGGGACTAAACACGTTTCGCAATTATGCCACATCAATGTGGAACGCCCTGCCTAAAGCTGTAAAGGAATGTGAATCACTACCCACCTTCAAAAACACTCTCAAAAAACACCTACGTGAGACTGCAATTCGAAACTGGCCCCTACAAATGTCCTAACCTAGTTGTACAGTAAATGACCAAGTAAGCTTTGTCAATATTCCAATGTACAGTGTAAAATGTGTGTGTGTCCCGTTCCCAACCCCCCCCCCCCCCACCTCCAATGTACAGCCCTCACCCAACCCACCCAACCCACCCACCCAACCAACCTCCTCCAATGTACAGTTTCTATGCCAAATGTATATACACTCCTTTTCTGGACACTTTTGTATCACAAACAGTACTGTATTTGCAAATCTGATATGTCATAAATGTATAGATGTAGCAGTACTGTCTATCTGTATGTCATGTATGTCATATATGTTATGATGAATTGAAAATGGGGGACCCTGATGTAAACAAGACTAAAGTCTTTCTCTGGTCTGCATCCCCTTAACAATTGTATGTATTGAGCTGTACTGTACTGTACCCATTCTGCAATCTGTTAATAAACTTTTCAATCAATCAATCAAATGATTTTAATATGACTCATTAATAATAAAAAAAATAATCACTTTACATCTAAATTATATTATTAGTTGTAGTTCCACCGGGAGCATGCTAAAAGGTGTCTACTAGTGACATTACTGCCATATGCCTGAATGGCAGTGATGTCACTGATAGACAGGCTTGGAGCAACCCCTGCAGAACTTTAAAACACCAAATAGAGTAAAGTGATTATTTTTGGCTTAAATGAGACATATTAAAAACATACAGAGGAAGGTTTAAACATGCTGAAATTGTCCATATGCTTTACTGCAGTGGTGCTCAACCTTTTTATACAAAGACCTCACAGGACAAATATTTGGGGACTCCAAACTTGATTATAATTATGCCATTATAGACAAATATTCGAAAATATGTTGCGAGCTTGTAGATCGGCTATTTTTTTTTTTTTTTTTTTCTTTTTAAGAAGCCAAGGTTGAGAACAGCTGCTTTACGACATGCTCTATGAACAAAGAAACAGACAATTTATTAATTTAGCCATTTATTAAAGATTCAAAAAAATATCTTTACATATTTGCACATTTTAGCACACAGCTTTCTTTTTTTACTTTAGAACTGTAGTAACCCACACTAAGATTTTTCACCGTAAAGTCACAATAAATTACTGGCAATACATGTACTGTGAAAAGTAATGCAAAAGACATGCCAACTAAATACTTGAATAATAATAATATATTATAATTTGGCAAAATAACTGTCAATTTACAATGATAGACGTGCATAACTGTATAGTCCCCAGCTCCAGTATACTTCTGGAGGAGTATACTTCTGTCAAATACTATATTGGATGATGTGATTAATCACGACAGGAAACCAGCTGGACTACAAAAATGCACATAGGCTATTGTACATTAAAAACAACACTCCAAATGCACAAATGAGGTAAGCCATCATGGCACATTTATTGTCAAAATAATTATATTCTTAAAATGGTAAATGGCTGTTTGTTTTTTTTATAATTTATTTTTTATTTTATTTTTTACAATTTGTGCACATTTTACCCATTCACATTCCATAGGAAAATCCCATATCAACTCTGAAGAACTGGTCCTCTGCTAAACGCTCGTTTTACAAGTATCGTAGAGAAATTTCAAAGGTACTCACAGTTGCACAAGGGTTTCGGACAGAGAAACGCAATGATTTGAAAGCTTGGCGTTGCTAATAAACATTTAAAGGATTTTTTTATAAACTGCTGGTCAACACTGCTCAAAACGGCTTTAGCTGACTGATGCGCCTTGTACAACGAGCATTTCGCCAGTTCTTCAGAGTTAATTATGGGATTTTCTTGTCAAAAGACAAAATTATCATATTCGTAAGTAAAATGCTGCTTTAAAAAACAATATTACAATTTGTGTACATTTTACCCATTCACACATGCAAGGTGCCAACCTGCTCATCGGGAGCAAATAGGGGTTAAGTGTCTTGCTCAAGGACACATCGACACGCTGCCCGGGGAGGAGCGGGAATCTCCGGATTGCCAGACTGCTCTACCTCCCAAGCCACTGTCGCCATGAAACTAGTACTTCCAGGTCTTACCCGAAAATGGTGAAAAAGGAACTAATGAATAAACTTTTCGTACGCGCACTCAAAACAAGAGGTGCAGGGACAAAAGGATAAGGACAATTGTCTATGCAGACCATTCAAAGTCTATGAGCTTACGAAGAAGGGTGGTCACTTGAGGGTTGATGGAGCTTCGCTTCTTTGCCCTGGAGCCTTTCTCCGGGTTGATGCCCAAGAAGCACCTGTTAATAAGCAAAGATACGTTTCAGTTTTAAATAGACTCAGCATTTATCAAGGTGCTCACCTGTGTCTTTTCCCACACCACACCCTGATGAAGACTGCTACTAGTTCAAACTTGTTGGATCATCCTCACAATAAAAATATTTTTTTAGCCTAGCAGAGTGCCTCATGGTACCTCTAACATAATGTTTACTTATCCGAATTTTGAAGCCATACTATAATGTGAATTAAACCATTATGTCAATTTATTAACAAGATAGCACAGCAACATCAAGTGCTTAGTGGTCCCAATTCACATAGTTGGTTCCAGGCTTCATACTCAAAGCATTTAATCTACTTTATGGCCTCTGTAGAAAGGCATGGACTTAATAGCCAGATAGTCTTTGCATGATAAGTCTTACTGATGACATTGATCATGTGTTTGAGATTTTCCCCCTCGATGCAAAGGAACACATAAGCTCATCCCTGAACATTACATTACCTTGAATTATCAAGCAGGGGGTACTTGGGAGTGCTGCAGTATTCAGCAGCAGTGGCACAGGTCTGCAACAAAGTAACACACAATAGCATATATTTAACATTATGAAAGGATGAAGATAAGCTAATCCACACACTACAGCTCACCACACATGAGCTCGGCCCATTTGGAGCAACTTGGGCGTTAAGTGTCTTGCTCAAGGACACTTCCGACATGCGGACAGTCAGAGCCAGGATTCAAACCACCAACCCTACCTGTCGATGAACGACCAGCTCTACCAACTGAGCTTCAGTCGGCCCTAATGTGATCACTCGTTTAGCATTTCAAATATTTTAATATTTAAATAAATAAAACTTACATCAACTTCGAGCAGCAGTTTCTCCATAGGCTCCTTGAAGTACACCATAAAGAGCAGGATGATGCAGGCAGCCTTCTCCGAAGCCTCTGGATCATATCTGGCCAGAACTTCCCTGATCTTCGGGTTGTCCAGTTTCTGGCAGAACTGCAGGATGGTCCGTCCTCTCTGACCCAGGGCCTCTTGGATCTTTTGAAGGGCATCGGTGTCTGTCAGGAGGCCAACGTGGGAGAAAAGCCCCGTCTGAGAGAAGAGAAAAGGCCATTCCTTTTTGACCTCCTAAACGCCATGACAAATTACATTGACAAAAACAGTGACAAAGACTTTAAAATCACAAGGGACATGTTTCTCAATGCATCAGTAAGGTTAAGAAGTTGATCAGAAAATGATACTTGCCTTGTAACATTCTGACTGGGCTCTCCTCCATGGAATCTTCCCTGTGGCGTTTCAGGAGCTGAACCTGAAGAAATCAACATGGCATCAGCATTGCACATTAGGTCATTGTGTATGGGGCAGGCGGGGGTAAAGTGGAATATAGGCATCTTTACCCAGGCCATGTGATCTGAAGTCAGCTGATCTGGAGCCATGTGCATAGTTGGCATCGAAGTCTAATAGAAAGAGAAAGGACACACATCGTTGTTTACATTGAACATGAATTATGGAATTTTGCACAAAAAACAACATTTAAGATGAGAAATGCATACCATTCCTTTCTCGCTCTGATGGCAGTGTGGTAGGGGCTGGAGTTATACATTGGCATTCCTAGAGAAAGAGCGACAGAATTAACAAAATAAGGCAAATAAGCACCATCAAAGTTATCAATGAGCACCATATACAGTAGCAAGTGTACCTAGCTCCATATACCTAGCGCATGTCTGGTGGTAAAAACAAAACATGATTTGAGAATGTGTTAGTTAACTCACCTTGATAGCCTTGGGGGTGGTCATGATTGCCAGCTAATTCTAAAAAGAAGACGATCAAAATATTCAAAAAACCTTGTATGCAATTTATCAAGACTGTGTATATTATATATATATATATATATATATATATATATATATATATATATATATATATATATATATATATGTTTAGAGTAGCAGGAGCTAGAAGTTAAAATATGTCAGTCTTTCATAAGTTACAGTATGTCATGGCACAATAGCCAAGGCACAGCAACTGTTTAGTGATGGCTAATAAAATAGTCACAAATGTATAAAAAGGCTCTTGTTGACACAAGGACAAAAGACATACCATTCCTTACTTGTCCAGTGTGGTTCCCTCCTGAAATGGATTAAAATAACCATAATTAGTCACTGTAAAATACAAGTTCTCATTGCAAAATAGTGAGACACTGAATAAGCTACTCGTATATGCACTCAACTTTACATTTCCACCCATTTAACTAACATTTCCAGTCAGTGTAAGGTCTCTAGTAAGGCAGGACTAGTAATCCAACCGCCACCTATTGAAACAGACTGGAGACACAATAAGAGTGGCTGAGAGAATCACATAGCTATATCTATTAATCTAGTGAATTGATACCGGTTGGTTTTGCTTTAGCACTAGTAGCTAGCACGAGTTAGCACCATGCACTCTGCATTGTTAGTTCACCATTATTAAATGAACAAACTGCTTCACAGTGATGCTGGTGTGACCTCTTCTATTCTGTCCTGCCTGCTGTCTCATCAAGGACCGACACGGAATCAGGTGCTGGAGCAGTAGAGTGTGGTTTTATTCTGTATATAATTTGGAACACAACCACAGCTTGTAAGGTACAGAGACAGCATTGGGTCATCTCCATCAGCAAAGGATTCATGTGTGCTGACAGACTTATCAAACATGGATGATCGTATAGTGGAATTAGTTTTACACAAAGTCTGATAGAAATACAAATAAAAATAAAAACATTTACTTATAAAATACATGTAACTTAAAATAAGACAATAGAGTAAACAACATTACAAAATAGCATAATAACCTCTTCCCTCTAAAGCCCAATTTTTTATATATAACAAAAGGCAGAATGAACATCACTGCCGCCCTGCTGGAATAAATGCTGAATTGCAGGTAGGCCTGAATAAGTATTTACTGTGCAAAATAACCAAAACCAGATAAACAATATTACACAGAAGACATACCTGTATATAATTTGGAACACACAACCACAGCTTGTAACGTACAGAGTAGACAGCATTTGGTCATCTCCTGTTCAGACACAGCATGTTCCATGTTAGTGAGCTGTTACATTACACAGCAGCTAGCTTAGCATGCTAATCGTTTTTTAAACATGAACCAAGCAATTCCATAAAACAAAATATAAAAACGAGTGAGACAATAAATATGAAACACAAGTGCATATTTGGCCACTAACAGGGTTTTTTATGAAGTACAGATCATGTTAATTAAGTATTCTGAGTCTGAGCAGACAGAAAACCATCTTACCCTCAGGAAGGGATTCCTTTGTGCTGAAGACCCACAATGCAACACAACAACTTCAAGCTGAAGACCCACAATGCAACACAACAACTTCAAACTGAAGACCCACAATGCAACACAACAACTTCAAGCTGAATACCCACAATGCAACACAACAACTTCAAGCTGAATACCCACAATGCAAGGGAGGGGAGGGTGCAATATCAGCGCTACACGTTGTAACCATGTAATTTCAATGTTGGGCATTTCAGCATTGAAAAACAATCATCTATACTAAATTGATTCAATGACAGTTTTTCAAATGTTGAAATGGTATCTGTAATTAAATATTGAATCAACATAGCTTTTTCAACCTCAACCAAAAATAACCAATCTGACCAAAATCCAACATTTAATTAATGTCTTTTGCTATCTGGGGAGGAGAGGAGAGGAGAGGAGAGGAGAGGAGAGGAGAGGAGAGGAGAGGAGAGGAGAGGAGAGGAGAGGAGAGGAGAGGAGAGGAGAGGAGAGGAGAGGAGAGGAGAGGAGGAGGAAATGAAGATAAGATCAGATGAGATAATTATGGTGCTGATGCTGTTGAGCTAAGCAGCCTCACCATGCTGGTCCACCAACCAGCTCCATGGTCAGTAAAGTCACTTGAACTTGAGATGAGATGAGCTAAGGTTTATTATACCCAGGGGGGTAAGGTTTATTATGCCCAGGAGAGTAAGGTTTATTATGCCCAGGAGAGTAAGGTTTATTATGCCCAGGGGGTAAGGTTTATTATACCCAGGGGGGTAAGGTTTATTATGCCCAGGAGAGTAAGGTTTATTATGCCCAGGGGGTAAGGTTTATTATGCCCAGGAGAGTAAGGTTTATTATGCCCAGGGGGGTAAGGTTTATTAAGCCCAGGAGAGTAAGGTTTATTATGCCCAGGAGAGTAAGGTTTATTATGCCCAGGGGGGTAAGGTTTATTAAGCCCGGGAGAGTAAGGTTTATTATGCCCAAGAGGTAAGGTTTATTATACCCAGGGTGGGGCACCTTGCATAGTGTGGGTGGGACACCTTGCAGAGTGGGTGGGGCACCTTGCATAGTGTGGGTGGGGCACCTTGCAGAGTGGGTGTGGCACCTTGCAGAGTGAGTGGGCCCCCTTGCATAGTGGGTGGGGCACCTTGCATAGTGGGTGGGGCACCTTGCATAGTGGGTGGGGCACCTTGCATAGTGGGTGGAGCACCTTGCATAGTGGGTGTGGCACCTTGCATAGTGGGTGGGGCACCTTGCAGAGTGGGTGCTGATCCGACGGAACATAGTCACGGAACACATCGGAACCACAGAGCCTGGTGTACTGACAACACCTAGGTGCTACTGTGTTGAAACAAAACAAGAATGACATAAAAACAACGCTATGTGGCGCACCGATAGAAAATATGACAACAGAGCCTAGTAAACAGTATTATGCCCACAACGATGGGACTTATAATTCACCACACAGCACAAATACCCACTAGATGTGGGGCTTACAGTAATATACCAAGATATTACATGCACATATCATGCCCACAGCGATGGGACCTTTCTTTTTTTTTTTTTTTTACTTTGGCCATTTCCCTGGCTCTTTTATACGTTTATCGCATTTATACTTTGGTCAAGCTCGACCGACAGAAGCAGGCTGAAAGGGTTCAGATGGGGGGGAAGACACTCTGGGAAAGGCACGGCTGCCGTCCGGGATTCGAACGCGCTCAGCCCCAGATCCGTGACGAGCACGGTTGTCCACGGCGCTGCAATAGCACTCGCGGTACGTGGTGAGCTACTGGAGCTCCCCCCGCGATGGGACCTTTCAATAGCCATACTCATTTCACAATTTCATAGCACAAACAGCACATTTGCTTAGCTGTGGGGCTTACAGTAATGATACGTCAACAATATTTACACACCACAAAGCAGCATACAGTGCCACCATACAGTGCATTTACCAGTATATGTGGGGCTTGCATTCCCCCGTCCATTGGCCTAATAATGCATTAATAATCATCATCAATCATCAACACTACACAGCAGATAATCGTAATACAAAAACACATTCTTACCTTTCTGTTTGTTTGTCCAAAACGGCCCACAAGACATCCATTGAGCCCTCTGCCTCCCTGCTTCCTACTTTACTGCTAGTGTCTCTGGCAGTTCTGTGTCCTTTAGTAATTCATTACCTTGGAATGGGGTTGAACAGGGTCAGCGGTGGTCCAACAAGGCAAGGATGTCAAGTCAAGAGTCACAAGTCACTTTATTGTGAGGAGGAGAGATGACCTGTTGGAGATGGTGAGGAGGAGAGATGACCTGTTGGAGATGGTGAGGAGAGATGGTGGATGTGAGGAGAGATGGTGGATGTGAGGAGAGATGACCTGTTGGAGATGATGGACGTGAGCAGAGTTGTATATGTGTATGTGGCAAATAGAACTCTTGAATTTTTAATCTGGGAAAATCTCCTCTCACACTCTGCACTTGAGATGGGGACAGTGTTTACCGCAACATTCACCCAATCACTCACACATTCACACACCGACGGCAGAGGCGACCATGCAAGGTGCCAACTTGCACATCGGGAGCAGTTAGGGGTTAAGTGCTCTTGCTCAAGGACACTTCGACACGCTGCCGGGAGGAGCGGGAATCGAACCAGGAACCATCCAATTACCAAACGACTGCTCTGCCTCCCGAGCCACAGTCTCCCCTGTATGTAGAGGGACACCTCGCATTGATTCCCCTCTGGTCCAGGGTTCTGTGGCTGGATGATCCTGTATGTATGTGAAACCATCCTATTAGCTATTGATCGGTGTGTTGGTATGCTAGCTGTGAAGCTGTGTCCTTGTTAAAACGGTATTGAACGCTGAACATGGCACTCTGTCAGGTCCTCTGCCTGCCATATTGTGTGAGATGAAAACAGGCTACATGGTGTGGAATAATGAGCCCCTCCCCTGTCAAACAATCTCCCAGTCATGTTCCAACCCCCCTCCCATTCTTGTTATTCTCCCCACACCTCTCCAATCTGTCTACCCTCCCCCATTCATCCACCTTTTGTCTCTCACCTGATACCACCCCCCTCCAACACGATACCTAGCCCGATCAAACCATAATCCCTTTCTTTATACTATAAAGACCTACGGATTCCGGAGCTCTTGAGGAAGGATACTAGGCATTGTCACCCCTGGAGTCATCCAGCAATAACTCTCTACCTATTTGTACTTGGTATTCTATTTGAGCTAAATAAACCTGTGTTCTACATCTGACTGAATACATCCTTACTCATGGTACATTCCTCTAGTCTACACTGATAAACAGGCAGAGTTGAGCCGTTGGATTTGATGTTCTTTAACGGGACTGAGCGGTGTGTGGTGGGAATTGAACCGGGGAGGTCAGTGGAGGCTGGACAGAGTGGAATTTCTCTCCGGAATTAAAACGACCTCCTGCCTGTCGAGTCTATTAATATAACGCACCCTTTTTCACCCAGACCTTTGACTGAGCAGCAGGGGAGGAGCTAAAATACACTAAAACCTGCTTTATTAGACTGAGGAGCTAAGATACAATAAGCTCTGCTTTATTAGACTGAGGAGCTAAGATACACTAAAACCTGCTTTATTAGACTGAGGAGCTGAGATACAGTAACACCTGCTTTATTAGACTGAGGAGCTAAGATACACTAAAACCTGCTTTATTAGACTGAGGAGCTAAGATACACTAAAACCTGCTCCATGGAGAGGAGAGGAGAGGAGAGAAGAGGAGGAGGAAATGAAGATAAGATCAGATGAGATAATTATGGTGCTGATGCTGTTGAGCTAAGCAGCCTCACCATGCTGGTCCACCAACCAGCTCCATGGTCAGTAAAGTCACTTGAACTTGAGATGAGATGAGCTAAGGTTTATTATACCCAGGGGGGTAAGGTTTATTATGCCCAGGAGAGTAAGGTTTATTATGCCCAGGGGGTAAGGTTTATTATGCCCAGGAGAGTAAGGTTTATTATGCCCAGGGGGTAAGGTTTATTATACCCAGGGGGGTAAGGTTTATTTTGCCCAGGAGAGTAAGGTTTATTATGCCCAGGGGGTAAGGTTTATTATGCCCAGGAGAGTAAGGTTTATTATGCCCAGGGGGGTAAGGTTTATTAAGCCCAGGAGAGTATACGGTTTATTATGCCCAGGAGAGTAAGGTTTATTATGCCCAGGGGGGTAAGGTTTATTATTATACCCAGGGTGGCGCACCTTGCATAGTGTGGGTGGGACACCTTGCAGAGTGGGTGGGGCACCTTGCATAGTGTGGGTGGGGCACCTTGCAGAGTGGGTGTGGCACCTTGCAGAGTGGGTGGGGCACCTTGCATAGTGGGTGGGGCACCTTGCATAGTGGGTGGGGCACCTTGAATAGTGGGTGGGGCACCTTGCATAGTGGGTGTGGCACCTTGCATAGTGGGTGGGGCACCTTGCAGAGTGGGTGCTGATCCGACGGAACATAGTCACGGAAGGTCAGTGGAGGCTGGACAGAGTGGAATTTCTCTCCGGAATTAAAACGACCTCCTGCCTGTCGAGTCTATTAATCTAACGCACCCTTTTTCACCCAGACCTTTGACTGAGCAGCAGGGGAGGAGCTAAAATACACTAAAACCTGCTTTATTAGATTGAGGAGCTAAGATACAATAAAACCTGCTTTATTAGACTGAGGAGCTAATATACACTAAACCTGCTTTATTAGACTGAGGAGCTAAGATACAGTAACACCTGCTTTATTAGACTGAGGAGCTAAGATACACTAAAACCTGCTTTATTAGACTGAGGAGCTAAGATACACTAAAACCTGCTTTATTAGACTGAGGAGTTAAGATACACTAAAACCTGCTTTATTAGACTGAGGAGCTAAGATACACTAAAACCTGCTTTATTAGACTGAGGAGCTAAGATACAGTAAAACCTGCTTTATTAGACTGAGGAGCTAAGATACACTAAAACCTGCTTTATTAGACTGAGGAGCTAAGATACACTAACACCTGCTTTATTAGACTGAGGAGCTAAGATACACTAAAACCTGCTTTATTAGACTGAGGAGCTAAGATACACTAAAACCTGCTTTATTAGACTGAGGAGCTAAGATACACTAAAACCTGCTTTATTAGACTGAGGAGCTAAGATACACTAAAACCTGCTTTATTAGACTGAGGAGGTAAGATACACTAAACTCTGCTTTATTAGACTGAGGAGCTAAGATACACTAAAACCTGCTCTATTAGACTGAGGATCTAAGATACACTAAAACCTGCTTTATTAGACGGAGGAGCTAAGATACACTAAACTCTGCTTTATTAGACTGAGGGTCAGGAGCTAAGATACACTAAAACCTGCTTTATTAGACTGAGGGTCAGGAGCTAAGATGCACTAAAACCTGCTTTATTAGACTGAGGAGCTAAGATACACTAAACTCTGCTTTATTAGACTGAGGGTCAGGAGCTATGATACACTAAACCCTGCTTTATTAGACTGAGGAGCTAAGATACACTAAACTCTGCTTTATTAAACTGAGGAGCTAAGATACACTAAAACCTGCTTTATTAGACTGAGGAGCTAAGATACACTAAAACCTGCTTTATTAGACTGAGGAGATACGATACACTAAAACCTGCTTTATTAGACCGAGGAGCTAAGATACACTAAAACCTGCTGTATTAGACTGAGGAGATAAGATACACTAAAACCTGCTTTATTAGATGGAGGAGTTAAGATACACTAAAACCTGCTTTATTAGACTGAGGAGATAAGATACACTAAAACCTGCCTTATTAGACTGAGGAGCTAAGGCCCTGTCCAAACGAACGCTGGGTTTTATGTAACCGTGATTGTATGTGCGCAGTTGCACTGTTCGCCCACACACAACCGGGGTTTTGCTACACTGCAACCGCGGTCTTTGAAAACCGGAGTCCAGGGTGAAGTTTTGCGTGCATCCTGGTTACAGTGGGTGCGTGAGGGTATAGTAACCGAGATTATTTCCAGTGTTTAAGGCAGAGCTGTCGCAATTATTTCCCATGTTTACGGCAGACGTTCACAAACAATAGCCAAACAATTGCAAGTTAGCAACTGAGCGCGGGGTAGAGAGATTAGAGCAGAGCCAGCTACACCAGTGTTTACAGCAGAGCTGTCTCAAGTAGCGTTATATGAAAATGATTGTAACAAACTTTTGTTCGAAACGTATCGTTTGTGTTGAAGAGTGTTGTGATCCACTGATGTCTGTTGTCGCATTCCTGACCTGACCAGAGTAAACCTGTAGCTGCGGCTAAACTAAGCTCACATGTTGTCAAGTTATTGTTATAAGGAACCCAGTCCAAACTATAACAGTCTGCATCCTCTTAACAATTGTTTGTATTGAGCCGTATTGTTTTGTACCCATTCTGCAATGTGTTAAATAACGTTTCATCCATTCATTCTACTACTAGCATTAACACTTTGATCGCCGGGGTTAAATTCATAATTTACCATCCCTCGCCAGCCCTATTTAACATGGAGAAGTTCCCCTTCTTTGCAGGGCTATAACTTTTTTTATAACTTGATTTATAGCCCCAAATGCATTATATTGATGATGAAATACAGTTTGATAGGAATCTGTGCGAGATAAAAAAAAATTTCAACTGGACGTGCTTCTAGGAGTTACTAAGTATGATCTGATGTTGACCGGATGGGCGGGGGGTGGTTTATAATTCCGTGGCCAACGTTATATCATTCATCTAGTGTGGGTGATATGATCATCAGAGCAGTTTATATCGAACACGTTAAAAAATAACGCTGAATCTTACCGTATCTTCCTCGCGCCATTGGACGATGAGCGTGGAACTGAAATATTCCTATTATGGGATGTAGAAATATCCGATCCATTTCCAGGTTGTATAATAGTATATACGTCCAAATCATGTTGTTTATCGAGTTATTTGCATCCGATCGATATCCAGTGTGTCAAGATGGAGTCCCGCTAACGATAGCGAGTGCCCGGACGAAATATGGGTGAGCACCACTTCATCCGCATTACTTCCTGTTTGGGCAATCCACCGATCGGCCACCAGATGGCGCTCTTGAACCGTTGGAGAGTTGAGAGGGGCTCAACAGTACATATCATGTCTCCGGGGGAGAAATATGATTTCGATCACAGATTTTTGAAATATTGATATCAAAGATGCTGCCCAGCTTCTTCGACAGAATAAGCATGGCGGGGAAAGACGCTGCCCAGCGTCTTCGGCGATTAAAGTGTTAACGTTACTACATTATTACGTTAGCATGTAAGCTAACAAAATCACCGATCTTTTTGTGAGACTAAACTTCGCTCATGGTGGTAAATTGTGTCAATGTTGGTTGTTTCATCAACAAATGAGGCAGAACACACAGTGAATGTATCCTTTTTTGTTTATTGCACGTTGTTCTAGCTGCAAACTGTAGAATTGTTTGGCTGGGAGCAAGGAGGGATGTTTGTGTTCCAGGCTTCAGGTCAGTTTCCGGTATTAACCCTAAACCCTTCTGGTTGCTTGAAATGGCCTTCATGTTTGAACTACATCGCCACATACTGCTTTGGCATTGTACTACATGTATATGACGTCACTCGGTGCAGGGTTTAAACCAGTCGTGTGGACAGAGTTTTCTTTTTTTGAATAATAAAAAAAAAAACTGATGTCAAAAATACCCATGATCGTGTGGACTGGGCCTAAGACCACTAAAACCTGCTTTATTAGACTGAGGAGCTAAGATACACTAAAACCTGCTTTATTAGACTGAGGAGCTAAGATACACTAGAGCCTGCTTTATTAGACTGAGGAGCTAAGATACACTAAAACCTGCTTTATTAGACTGAGTGTCAGGAGCGAAGATACACTAAAACCTGCTTTATTAGACTGAGGAGCTAAAATACACTAAAACCTGCTTTATTAGACTGAGGAGCTAAGATACACTAAAACCTGCTTTATTATACTGAGGAGCTAAGATACACTAACACCTGCTTTATTAGGCTGAGGGTCAGGAGCTAAGATACACTAAAACCTGCTTTACTATACTGAGGAGCTAAGATACACTAAAACCTGCTTTATTAGACTGCGGGTCAGGAGCTAAGATACACTAAAACCTGCTTTATTAGACTGAGTAGCTAAGATACACTAAAACCTGCTTTATTATACTGAGGAGCTAAGATACACTAAAACCTGCTTTATTAGGCTGAGGGTCAGGAGCTAAGATACACTAAAACCTGCTTTATTAGACTGCGGGTCAGGAGCTAAGATACACTAAAACCTGCTTTATTAGACTGAGGAGCTAAGATACACTAAAACCTGCTTTATTAGACTGAGGAGCTAAGATACACTAAAACCTGCTTTATTAGACTGAGGGTCAGGAGCTAAGATACACTAACACCTGCTTTATTAGACTGAGGGTCAGGAGCTAAGATACACTAACACCTGCTTTATTAGACGGAGGGTCAGGAGCTAAGATACACTAACACCTGCTTTATTAGACTGAGGGTCAGGAGCTAAGATACAGTAACACCTGCTTTATTAGAGAGTCCTGAGCCTGGTTCTATTGGGTCCCCCTACATGTAGCAGTATGTCTATGTATTGGGAGTGTTATATCGAGTATAAGTCTGTCTCTACACTGTTGTCAACCAGGCCATCAATAACCTTGATGGATAACTCTGTTCCACTGTTAATATATCTGTGTTAGGCTGATGCACTGACACTGAAAGTGTTTCACATTATGTTGTTGTGGTGGTGCACGGTCACACACACACACACACACACACACACACACACACACACACACACACACACACACACACACACACACGCGCGCGCGCGCACGCACGCACACACACAGACACACACACACACACACACACACACACTAATACAGTATGCGTGCAAGCGCACACACAAAGCGATTTACATTTTGGTTGCTGGTCACTCGCAGATGCACGCAGCACACGTATACAGGTGGCACATGGTCACGCACGAATACACACAACATATTATTTGGGAGGCTTGCCTAAAGATAATAGCGTAATCCAAATGAATCCCAGTGTGACAAATGAATAGGAGAAATGCCGGAGCTGTTTTGTATTAGGCTGAGCACGTGCAGCTTTAGGGTAGAGGGTATTCTACCCACAATGCATTGTTTATTTTCCTTTTCTTTACTTCTGTCTCTTTTTTTTGTTGCAGTCGGTGAGAGAAGAGCTGTCTGAGAGATATGAGCTGAGAGATTAGAGCTGTCCGAGAGATATGATCTGAGAGATATGAGCTGAGAGATTAGAGCTGTTTGAGAGATATGAGTTGAGAGATTAGAGCTGTTTGAGAGATATGAGCTGAGAGATTAGAGCTGTCTGAGAGATATGACTTTAGAGATTAGAGCTGTCCGAGAGATATGACCTGAGAGATTAGAGCTGTCAGAGAGATATGACCTGAGAGATTAGAGCTGTCAGAGAGATATGACCTGAGAGATATGAGCTGAGAGATTAGAGCTGCCTGAGAGATATGAGCTGAGAGATTAGAGCTGCCTGAGAGATATGAGCTGCCTGAGAGATATGAGCTGAGCGATTAGAGCTGCCTGAGAGATATGAGCTGCCTGAGAGATATGAGCTGAGAGATTAGAGCTGCCTGAGAGATATGAGCTGCCTGAGAGATATGAGCTGAGAGATATGAGCTGCCTGAGAGATATGAGCTGAGAGATTAGAGCTGTCTGAGAGATATGAGCTGCCTGAGAGATATGAGCTTAGAGATATGAGCTGCTTGAGAGATATGACCTGAGAGATTAGGGCTGTCTGAGAGATATGAGCTGCCTGAGAGATATGAGCTGCCTTAGAGATATGACCTGAGAGATTAGAGCTGTCCGAGATATATGAGCTGTCTGAGAGATATGAGCTCTCATATAATGTAGTAGTGTATAGTATTGGGTGTATAACTGTGTATAGTAGTGGATAACTGTGTATAGTAGTGTATAACTGTACAGTAGTGAATAACTGTATAGTAGTGTATAACTGTGTCTAGTAGTGCATACATGTACAGTAGTGTATGTGAACTATGTGTGACAATCACAAATATTATATCTCACATATAAGTCAAAAAAGGTTGCCATGTCTTATAGAATCTATCCGTAGAGCCTCCTAAGGTGCATCTCATCTTTTCCAAGTGTAGGAACCCCATTACATCTCTGGTCCATTGGACATGTGTGGGAGAGGCCTCCTGCTTCCACATCAGAAGTATTAGACGCCTAGCAATTAGGGTAGTAAAAGCAATGACTTTCCAGTATTTTATGGGAATAGGCATATCCTCTAGTCTGGTGCCACTCCAAAGATTGCGATTGTAGGGGAAGGGTCAATGTTGATTACAAATATTACAGAAAAAGTTTCAAATATAGAATGTATGAACGAGAGAACCCGTCATCGTCTTGCACCTATTGCACAAAGGATCTGTCCCTAGCCAATTTCTCCTTTGAGAAATGCAGACAGTGTAACACCTTAAACTGCAGGAGCCCATGTCTGACTCATATTGAGAAAGAGTGAACATTCCGGAGAATAGATTGCCATTGTTCATCCGAAAATTCCACAGACAGATCATCCTCCCAATGAGATTTAAATAGGGAGAGAAGGGGAATGTAGGGTCGACAACATATCATACCAACTGAGTGTTGAGGGCACAGCACTTGACTGGTTTTCCTCCTATCTCACTGACAGACATCAATTCATCTCCCTCTCCGGCCACACCTCTTCCCCCTCCCCAGTCACACAGGGGGTCCCCCAAGCCTCAGTCCTCGGCCCCCTGCTCTTCATCTGCTACATTCTCCCCCTCGGTCACATCTTACGTAAACACCACCTCAACTTCCACTGCTATGCTGATGACACACAAATTTACATCAGTACACAACCCCCCCACAGCCCTCCCCTCAGTCACATTGAGTCCTGCATCTCCGAGCTCCAAACCTGGATGACTCATAACCTTCTCAAACTAAACAGCGACAAGACGGAACTCTTCATTATCGGCACAAAAACCACCCTCAGCAGATCCGGACCCATCACACTTACCATCAATGACTCCACCATCACCCCTTCCCCCCTAATCCGCAACCTCTGTGTCATCCTCGACCCCACCCTCTCATTTGACCCCCATGTCCGCTCCATTGTTAAAACATCATACTTTCACCTCTGCAACATTGCCAAAATTCGTGCCTCTCCCCCCTGCTGCTGAATCCCTCATACAAATCCCTCATCTCCTCCCGCCTTGACTATTGCAACTCCCTCCTCACTGGCATCACCTCCCGCTCCCTCCATAAACTGCAGATGGTCCAGAACTCAGCCGTCCGCCTCCTCACTAACACCTGGCCCCCGTGAACACATCACTCCTGTCCTCCACTCTCTCCACTGGCTCCCGATCAAAGAACGCATCGACTTCAAAACACTACTCCTCACCTTCAAAGCCCTCCATAGCATGGCCCCCCCATACCTGACTGATCTCCTTCTTCCCTACCGCCCGTTCCCTCTGGTCCTCCTCCACTGCCTCCCTCACTGTCCCGACATCCAAACTTGAAAACTTTGGTGATTGGGCCTTCTCTCACACTGCACCCCCACACTCTCCACCTTAAAATCCCGCCTCAAAACCTACCTGTTTTCCCTAGCCTTCAAACCCCCCCCTCCAACCTGATTGATGTTTATTCCTGTCGCTCTATGTTTCTGTGTTATCTCATGCTGCATTCCCCTGTTTCCCCTGTGGTCTTATGTTCCTATATGTTTCTTTGTTTTACTATGTTCCTCTGCCTACTGTCAGTGACTTCGGGTCCTTGAGAAGCACTATATAAATAAAATGAATTATTATTATTATTATTATTATTATTATTATTATTATTATTATTATTATTATTATTATTATTATTATTATTATTATTATTATTATTATTATTATTATTATTATTATTATTATTATTATTATTATTATTATTATTATTATTATTATTATTATTATTATTATTAATAATACTTTGATCGCCATGGGTTAAATTCATAATTTACCATCCCTCGCCAGCTCTATTTGTCTATGGAGAAATTCCCCTTCTTTGCAGGGCTATAACTTTTTAAATTCTATTGCTAAATTGCCATTATTATGGCCCATTCAATGTCCTATATGTATTGTTCAGGGTGTAGCAACGTTAAACTTTTTCATTCACATATTCATACTAAAATATGGTCTAAAGTATAAGTATGTTTTTATCGTTTTCTGCAGCTTTCTCCAGAACTTGATTTATAGCTCCAAATGCATTATATTGATGATGAAATACAGTTTGATAGCAATCGGTGATAAAAAATTTCAACTGGACGTGGTTCTAGAAGTTACTACGTGTCATCTGATGATGACCGGATGGGCGGGGGATCGTTTATAATTCCGTGGGCAGCGTTAGATGATTCATCCAGAGTGGGTCATATGTTCATCATAGCAGTTTATATGGAACACTTTAGAATATAACGCTGAATCTTACCGTGGCTTCCTCGCGCCGCTGGCAGATGAGCATGGAACAGAATTTTTTCTATTATGGGATGGAGAAATGCCGATCCATTTCCAGGTTGTATAATAGTATATGTGTCACCTCACAGCGTCCAAATCATGTGGTTTTTTCGAGTTATTTGCACCGATCGATGTTCACTGTGTCAAGACGGAGTCTCTCTAACGATAGCGAGTGCCCGGACCACATATGGATGAGCACTTCCGGTTCAAAGGCTAATTTCCGGTTGGCGATCTGCCGATCGGCCACCAGATGGCGCTCTTGAACCGCTAGAGAGTTGTGTGGAGCTTTGCAGTGTGTCTCAGGGCTCCGGAGGGGAAATCTGATTTCGATCACAGATTTTTGAAATATTGACATCAAAGACGAGTTACGGCGTCTTCGGCAGAATGAGCATGGCTAGGAATGACGTCATAACTCGTCATCGGCGATCATAGTGTTAATATTATTATTATTATTATTATTATTATTATTATTATTATTATTATTATTATTATTATTATTATTATTATTATTATTATTATTATTATTATTATTATTATTATTATTATTATTATTATTATTATTATTATTATTATTATTATTATTATTATTATTATTATTATTATTATTATTATTATTATTATTATTATTATTATTATTATTATTTAATTGCTCCATTGTGATGTATCTTGATGGGAATTGGCCTAATTCAGCTCTGCAGACATTGTTCGTGTTTTTTCTGTGCACCTGCGAGATGCTTTTGCAGAACTCTAATTGGATACGCTTCAACTGGATCTGTGTCCAATTGGGCGAGATTCTGGTAAGCACGAGGAATCCACATCTCACTACCAAAGAGGAGAACTGGTTTGAGCCAGATTAAAATTGTATTGTAAATCTTTGGTTTTATTGCATAGAATGCCCTGCGTGATTCTCGGCTCGGATAAAACATCCAGTGGGGTTTATTTCTTATCCTAAATCATTATAATCTGTACAGTTGTCTAATATGTGTTCCTAATGTGAAACTATATGCGTTTCTGAGATATTAGTACATGTTTACTGCCAGGGCCCAGGTCTGACATTACTGCTTTAGCAGGTCCAGGTTCAGGGGCGACAGTGGCTCTAGGTAGAGCAGTTGTCTGGTAATCCATAGGTTTCCGGTTCGATTCCCGCTCCTCCCAGGCAGCATGTCAAAGTGTCGTTGAGCAAGACACTTAACCCCTAATTGCTCCCGATGAGCAGGTTGGCACCTTGCATGGTTGCCTCCGCTGTGTGTGTGTGAATGTGTGAGTGAATGGGTAAAATGTGAGGAACTAAATTGTAAAGCGCTTTGGATAAAAGCTGCTATATAAATGCAGCCATTTACCATTCTGCTATAACCCTGTTTTGTAACAGAACCAGGTACCTTTGTGAATTTCACCAATTCACACATGCACACACTCTCACACATACACTCACACATACACTCACACATACACTCTCACACATACACTCACACATACACATACACATACACATACACACACATGTAGGAGCATTTTGAAACACTATGTGTATGTATCATTTCATGCCAGCAGGCCTGCAATAGGGAGCGTACTGTGGGTGTTGTGCATGTTAATATGTGTGTATCTCTCTGGCATCAGCTCTGATCCTTCGTATGCCTAAGAACATTCAGATTTATAAAACCATGCGTATGCCTAATACATACATACTAGAGAGTGATGTACAGCTCTTTGAAGGGATCCAGATCTTTTGGCTCCATTCCTTTCCAAGAGCCGCTAAAAATAACGGATTCCTTTTTGTAGGGGGGCGGGGGTTACTTGGTTTATCAGTCTTAAATCATAATCTTTGGTTTATCTGCAGAATAATTGCTAGGATAATGATAGGATAAGATTTGGATCAGATTCAAACTTAGATACTTGGAAACAAAGCCTCACATCTTTAAAATGTATGTATGATATCCAACATGAGTGAGATATTAACTCATTGACTGCCACGCTGTTTTTCCATCTGTACTCCCTGGAGTCAGGATTTTTGACCATTTTGACGATGTTTGCAGACCCATCGTATATGTGACTCGACATGACCAAACCCGACGTAATGCGTGGAGATACAAGTGTCAGAAAATCCGGAAATGTCTAGGACTTCAGAAAATCGATCGACAACATATCATACCAACTGAGTGTTGAGGGCACAGCACTTGACTGGTTTTCCTCCTATCTCACTGACAGACATCAATTCATCTCCCTCTCCGGCCACACCTCTTCCCCCTCCCCAGTCACACAGGGGGTCCCCCAAGCCTCAGTCCTCGGCCCCCTGCTCTTCATCTGCTACATTCTCCCCCTCGGTCACATCTTACGTAAACACCACCTCAACTTCCACTGCTATGCTGATGACACACAAATTTACATCAGTACACAACCCCCCCACAGCCCTCCCCTCAGTCACATTGAGTCCTGCATCTCCGAGCTCCAAACCTGGATGACTCATAACCTTCTCAAACTAAACAGCGACAAGACGGAACTCTTCATTATCGGCACAAAAACCACCCTCAGCAGATCCGGACCCATCACACTTACCATCAATGACTCCACCATCACCCCTTCCCCCCTAATCCGCAACCTCTGTGTCATCCTCGACCCCACCCTCTCATTTGACCCCCATGTCCGCTCCATTGTTAAAACATCATACTTTCACCTCTGCAACATTGCCAAAATTCGTGCCTCTCCCCCCTGCTGCTGAATCCCTCATACAAATCCCTCATCTCCTCCCGCCTTGACTATTGCAACTCCCTCCTCACTGGCATCACCTCCCGCTCCCTCCATAAACTGCAGATGGTCCAGAACTCAGCCGTCCGCCTCCTCACTAACACCTGGCCCCCGTGAACACATCACTCCTGTCCTCCACTCTCTCCACTGGCTCCCGATCAAAGAACGCATCGACTTCAAAACACTACTCCTCACCTTCAAAGCCCTCCATAGCATGGCCCCCCCATACCTGACTGATCTCCTTCTTCCCTACCGCCCGTTCCCTCTGGTCCTCCTCCACTGCCTCCCTCACTGTCCCGACATCCAAACTTGAAAACTTTGGTGATTGGGCCTTCTCTCACACTGCACCCCCACACTCTCCACCTTAAAATCCCGCCTCAAAACCTACCTGTTTTCCCTAGCCTTCAAACCCCCCCCTCCAACCTGATTGATGTTTATTCCTGTCGCTCTATGTTTCTGTGTTATCTCATGCTGCATTCCCCTGTTTCCCCTGTGGTCTTATGTTCCTATATGTTTCTTTGTTTTACTATGTTCCTCTGCCTACTGTCAGTGACTTCGGGTCCTTGAGAAGCACTATATAAATAAAATGAATTATTATTATTATTATTATTATTATTATTATTATTATTATTATTATTATTATTATTATTATTATTATTATTATTATTATTATTATTATTATTATTATTATTATTATTATTATTATTATTAATAATACTTTGATCGCCATGGGTTAAATTCATAATTTACCATCCCTCGCCAGCTCTATTTGTCTATGGAGAAATTCCCCTTCTTTGCAGGGCTATAACTTTTTAAATTCTATTGCTAAATTGCCATTATTATGGCCCATTCAATGTCCTATATGTATTGTTCAGGGTGTAGCAACGTTAAACTTTTTCATTCACATATTCATACTAAAATATGGTCTAAAGTATAAGTATGTTTTTATCGTTTTCTGCAGCTTTCTCCAGAACTTGATTTATAGCTCCAAATGCATTATATTGATGATGAAATACAGTTTGATAGCAATCGGTGATAAAAAATTTCAACTGGACGTGGTTCTAGAAGTTACTACGTGTCATCTGATGATGACCGGATGGGCGGGGGATCGTTTATAATTCCGTGGGCAGCGTTAGATGATTCATCCAGAGTGGGTCATATGTTCATCATAGCAGTTTATATGGAACACTTTAGAATATAACGCTGAATCTTACCGTGGCTTCCTCGCGCCGCTGGCAGATGAGCATGGAACAGAATTTTTTCTATTATGGGATGGAGAAATGCCGATCCATTTCCAGGTTGTATAATAGTATATGTGTCACCTCACAGCGTCCAAATCATGTTGTTTTTTCGAGTTATTTGCACCGATCGATGTTCACTGTGTCAAGACGGAGTCTCTCTAACGATAGCGAGTGCCCGGACCACATATGGATGAGCACTTCCGGTTCAAAGGCTAATTTCCGGTTGGCGATCTGCCGATCGGCCACCAGATGGCGCTCTTGAACCGCTAGAGAGTTGTGTGGAGCTTTGCAGTGTGTCTCAGGGCTCCGGAGGGGAAATCTGATTTCGATCACAGATTTTTGAAATATTGACATCAAAGACGAGTTACGGCGTCTTCGGCAGAATGAGCATGGCTAGGAATGACGTCATAACTCGTCATCGGCGATCATAGTGTTAATATTATTATTATTATTATTATTATTATTATTATTATTATTATTATTATTATTATTATTATTATTATTATTATTATTATTATTATTATTATTATTATTATTATTATTATTATTATTATTATTATTATTATTATTATTATTATTATTATTATTATTATTATTATTATTATTATTATTATTATTATTATTATTATTATTATTATTTAATTGCTCCATTGTGATGTATCTTGATGGGAATTGGCCTAATTCAGCTCTGCAGACATTGTTCGTGTTTTTTCTGTGCACCTGCGAGATGCTTTTGCAGAACTCTAATTGGATACGCTTCAACTGGATCTGTGTCCAATTGGGCGAGATTCTGGTAAGCACGAGGAATCCACATCTCACTACCAAAGAGGAGAACTGGTTTGAGCCAGATTAAAATTGTATTGTAAATCTTTGGTTTTATTGCATAGAATGCCCTGCGTGATTCTCGGCTCGGATAAAACATCCAGTGGGGTTTATTTCTTATCCTAAATCATTATAATCTGTACAGTTGTCTAATATGTGTTCCTAATGTGAAACTATATGCGTTTCTGAGATATTAGTACATGTTTACTGCCAGGGCCCAGGTCTGACATTACTGCTTTAGCAGGTCCAGGTTCAGGGGCGACAGTGGCTCTAGGTAGAGCAGTTGTCTGGTAATCCATAGGTTTCCGGTTCGATTCCCGCTCCTCCCAGGCAGCATGTCAAAGTGTCGTTGAGCAAGACACTTAACCCCTAATTGCTCCCGATGAGCAGGTTGGCACCTTGCATGGTTGCCTCCGCTGTGTGTGTGTGAATGTGTGAGTGAATGGGTAAAATGTGAGGAACTAAATTGTAAAGCGCTTTGGATAAAAGCTGCTATATAAATGCAGCCATTTACCATTCTGCTATAACCCTGTTTTGTAACAGAACCAGGTACCTTTGTGAATTTCACCAATTCACACATGCACACACTCTCACACATACACTCACACATACACTCACACATACACTCTCACACATACACTCACACATACACATACACATACACATACACACACATGTAGGAGCATTTTGAAACACTATGTGTATGTATCATTTCATGCCAGCAGGCCTGCAATAGGGAGCGTACTGTGGGTGTTGTGCATGTTAATATGTGTGTATCTCTCTGGCATCAGCTCTGATCCTTCGTATGCCTAAGAACATTCAGATTTATAAAACCATGCGTATGCCTAATACATACATACTAGAGAGTGATGTACAGCTCTTTGAAGGGATCCAGATCTTTTGGCTCCATTCCTTTCCAAGAGCCGCTAAAAATAACGGATTCCTTTTTGTAGGGGGGCGGGGGTTACTTGGTTTATCAGTCTTAAATCATAATCTTTGGTTTATCTGCAGAATAATTGCTAGGATAATGATAGGATAAGATTTGGATCAGATTCAAACTTAGATACTTGGAAACAAAGCCTCACATCTTTAAAATGTATGTATGATATCCAACATGAGTGAGATATTAACTCATTGACTGCCACGCTGTTTTTCCATCTGTACTCCCTGGAGTCAGGATTTTTGACCATTTTGACGATGTTTGCAGACCCATCGTATATGTGACTCGACATGACCAAACCCGACGTAATGCGTGGAGATACAAGTGTCAGAAAATCCGGAAATGTCTAGGACTTCAGAAAATCGAAAAAATCGAAATCTTGTTTTTTTTACTGCTTTGAAATGTCATTAATGTGTTCCCGTATTTGCCCTTATTTGGAAACTTAAATACAACTTGTAAATTAGTTCATTATTGTTAGATAGTTCGATAAGTATTGTCTCTCAATACTGTGGAAAGACAGCCGAGTTCATTTTACGCTGGGTGTGGTCTGTCCGCGTGTGCTTCACAGGTACTTAACGAGGTGTTGAAACACACACGGACACACGCTCTCCTTTCTTAGCAGAGAGAAGAACAATGTGAATACACTTATCTTAATGTTATAAGTTATAGCAACGTAACTTGTGACAAACGCAGTGTCTATATAAAAAAGATAATTTTTTTTAAAAAGACCGTCATCAAAAAACGCGAGTCGGGACGCAGGTGTATTGTCGTTAAATTAAACAACATTAAAACACATTTAGAATGTCACAAATTTTATGAGCGAACTAATTTCATTCAAGTGAATTTATTGCAACCTAATGGCATAAGAAGTAAATTCATTCAATAGGGAAACTCAATAAAATAACAAACAACTTATGTATTATCATTATCAGGTCAGGACGCGGAGTGATACCAAATGCATTCCTTTTCATTCAGAGCGAGAGAGGGTGATGGATGGTTGTTGTTGTTTTCACTATACCGTTTCACTATACCACACAAGGTCTACCATGACTTTTGTGGCTATGTTTTTCTTTTACATGTATTTATATCTAAATGCTTATTGGTCAGGCAGCCATGGTGTGTGTGTCGCTATTTATATAACTTAATAGATGGACTTCCTGTTCTGCCACCACTGGGACTGGACTCTCGAGCAGCGGTTCAAAAAGACCACAGTGATCACTCTGGAGAGGCCATCAGAACATTGAACATTGAACATTGACATTAGCATGTCTATTTGTTATTTTAAATGATAATAAAATCTTGAAACTTGATTTGTCTTGTTTATATCAGGGTCCCCCATTTCCCTTATAATACATTTACATTTAGTCATTTAGCTTTTAGACTTACAAGGTGTTAGTTTGGCTACATTTACCATTGACCGGCAAAACAACATTTGAATAATAAATGAAATGGGAAAAGAGGACCCCCCCCCCCCCCCCCAAAATTAAAAACAAATAAACAGCCAGAAACTATACACTGTTTGAAAAGGAGATGGAAGAAGCAAAGCTTATCTGTTTCCATCCCCCATCAATAACTAATTGCAATAGTATATATACTTCAGCAAGTACAATATGACACAATTTCCAATACATACAGTATGATGTACATGAACTCTGCGGTTTTGTTATCCACCAGGTCCTTTAATTTCAGGACTGAAACTTTTAAAAACAAAGAATTTGTATGTGCTTTATAGCTCTCATTGGTTACAATCCTGATTGCTCTTTTTTGGAGCATTACCAAAGGAAGTAGGTTGGTTTCATAGGTATTTCCCCACACCTCAACACAATAATTCAGATAAGGACCAAAGCATTATATAAGATAAAAGAAGATTGTTGGTTCAACCAATACCTTGACCTCCACATTACATGGCTTATGTGAGGCTTCCAACAAATTGACATAACAAAAGAGCCTGACGCAAGGTGTTAATGTCCCCAGAGAGAGAGGGGGGCCATGGAATACAATGTATTATGGGTAGGGTTGTAGTTGTTTAACACACAAGTGTGAAACTCTTCTGAAAGGCCATTAATCTCTGAATGCGTTTTGTGATATCACCATGATTCATAGGAAGTAGCTTGAAAAGTATCCCACCAAAATGTTCAAGTGATGGCTTATTTCGAAGGTATGAATCTGTACTTTCATAATATGTAAAATTATAATAATTTGATGTTGCCTCAACAAGTCCATCCTCCCCACGGCTAGTCACATATTCTATATTATAGCTATGGAGACAATAGTATGGCTCATTGTTAAGGCAATATTTATAATCCAAGGTATTTCTACATACCTTCGTTCCTGCGCAATCCCAGGGTAAAAAGCGCCCGTTTCAAAATAATCCAGGCTCGTTTCCTGGAATGCAAGATATTGTTTTGTGTGCTCGCCTGACACCTATATTATTTCCAGGTCAAAGGTAAACATGACCGGGGCGCTAAAGTAGCACACCATATAGCGTGCTGAGTCGCGAAGCGGTCGTCCCGCGTTCGCTTTCCACACCCGGTGACCATTTGCCGCATGTCTGCCCCTCTTCTCCTCCCGTTCTCCCCCTCCTCTATCGGTCCTGCGTGACCAGGAAAAAGCTGTAAAAATGCTAAAAGATAATAATAATAAAAAAAGATAAACATGACCATACATAGAATGGTTCTATTCACAAAGCCACCATGGGGGGGATTCCCTCGTGGACTCGTGGCATGTTTTATGATGGGGTTCGGTAAAATATACGTTACCTTTGTCAGCAGGTCTGCCAAAACCCTGTCCACTCTGTTGTGTTCTGTAATGCATGTTGAAGATGTAGTTCCCAAGAGTCTCCACTATGGGGCGTAGCTGATACAATGCCCTGTTATGCCTACAGCTGAAGTGTGCAGAAGAAGTGTACACGCAGAAGGAGAATAGGACAGAATGTACCCTGCTGTAACCTACCATGCTAACCTGCTTGACTAAAAGGCTAAAAGAGTAACCTGCTTCCTGAGTCTTATTACTACACCTACCTACATACAAAATACTACGTACGTACTACATAACACACTCTTGCTCCGAAGTGTCTGAGTCAGAACAGGAACCATTTAAATAAATAACGTTAGTTAGGGGCGGCTAGGTGGTGCAGTGGTCAAGGCGCTCACCACCAATGCAGGAGACGCTGGGTTCGAGCCCAGCTCTCTGCATTGCTATCAGCTTGGCTGGTCGTTCATACTAATACAATTGGCAGTATTAGGGGGTGGAAGCTGATGGGTGGGGATCAGACGTTGTGGACAGCGACTCCTACAGGTCGGTTGGTGCGCCTGCACAGCAGAATCAGGAAGCGACGGGGGCGGCGTGCCCTCCCACACAGACCCCCAACGCTGAGAGATCGCGCTGTGCAGGTGAAAAGATGCGACTGCTGCTTCCTCGAGTACCGGAGGGGACACGTGATGTAAGGCTTAGTCCACATTGCAGCCAGCTTGTGGGAGGCATGGGCTAACATCGTTCGAGACAGGGGAGGGTAGAATTGGACGATACAAAATTGGGATGGGAGAAAAATAGAAAAATGGAAGGAAAAGTAGATAAAAAAATAAAAAATAAATAACGTTAGTTGGCTCTGCCAGCGCCCAACAGATAACGTTACATCCTCAGCCTGTTTGAAAATACTAGAATCAAACATAGTCTGGTGAAAACGCACCTTATGTTATGGATGGATTGTCACCATTTGTCCTCTTCATAATAATCTCCAATAGTTTGCTCTAGGCGATCGCCATTGCCAAACGTAAATTGGCTCTAGTCTGGAGTGCTCTAAACTCTGGTGGCTGCAACTACCGCAGAGCGGTGAACAGGTAAGGTTATGTTAAGGATTTCTCACTCTGTGCCTTTAACTGCACTTTCAATACCAGTACCCAATAACAACAAGACACAATGTAATAACAGCTTATACTGTCTGCAGAACAGGAGTGTCTCTCGGTCAGAGCACACTGAGGGACTTCCCGTTTCACAACCAGCTTTATTGAGCACGAAAGGACAGGGAACAAAGAGGACATCATGTGTTCATCAGGCAACATACAATTAATCATCTGAGACATGGCGCCCCCCATTGACCCTCTCAGTATATACACATGTCTTCACATTCAGTGGAAAGTGCTATTACAGCGGCTTTTGTTTAAGGAACTGGTTTACATAACTGGCCCCTTACAGAGAGGTCCAGTGGGACTTCCTGCTTTAGCTCAGAGGAAGAAAGCAGAAGCGTGTGTCTGTCAACATTGAGACACACATTCTGACTTTTAGAGACCTTATCAAACTTTATCAAAACTTAATGTATTCAGACATTTGTTGATAATAACAGATAGATCTAGTAATAACTCTAACATTTCCCTACTCTTATCACTAAATGGATGATAACATTTTAGTTTTTCCATTGGTAACCTACACTGTCAGAATGCAGGTAGGTGAATTCCAATGGGTGAAGGCAATCACAGAGACAGAGAGTGTTTACTCTTGAACAGGTTCGACTTTAATAGTAAGAACACAGAGTAAATTCTAAGAGAGAACAAGTGCTAAAAGCACAAGTGTAAAATAAGGTAAATGGGAGCTTATTGGAGGTCCAGAGTAGAACCGTCCGCGTTATCCCCGAACGCAATTAGTGAAGACCTGACAATGGACAAGCAGAAGAGAGGTATGTTACATAGAGACAAAATACCAACATTCCACACACACCCCCGTGACAGCCAATCAGGAACCACCCCTAAGTGACAGCACTAATTGACAGGGAAATGACAGGTGACAAGCCCAGTGACATATGCCAGGAATGTGGATGGTCACCGACCGAGGTCGGTGTCCAGAACGTAACAGTACCCTCCCCCGACGAACGGCACCAGACGTTCACCTAGGAGCCTCGGGATTCAGCCGCCGGAAATCAACGATCAGGCTGGGATCTAAAATATCCCTTTGAGGCACCCAAGAACGCTCTTCGATCCCGTACCCCTCCCAATCCACCAAGAACTGAAACCCCCTACCCCTCCGCCTACAACCCAGTATCCTCCGCACCGTGTAAATGGGTTGACCGCCAATAAACCGGGGCGGAGGAACCACAGGCAGTGGCGGGGCCAAGGGCGATGAGAGGAATGGCTTCAACAGGGACACATGAAACGTCGGATGAACCCTCATAGAGCTCGGAAGTCGTAGCTTGTAAGCCACTGGATTAACCCGATGAATCACTTTAAATGGCCCTATAAAGCGAGGAGCCAGCTTCTTGGATTCCACCCGGAGAGGGAGATCCCGGGTGGAAAGCCAAACCCGCTGCCCTGGACGGTAAACTGGAGCCGGACGATGCTTACGGTTAGCCTGCCGTTGGGTACTAACCGAAACCTTCTGTAGCGCCTTCCGAACCTGTTTCCACGTCCTGCGACAGCGAGCCACATGTGCCTGGGCCAAGGGCACCTCCGCCTCCTGCTCCTGCTCGGGAAACAGAGGAGGTTGAAAACCATACTGGCACTGAAAGGGAGACATACCGGTAGAAGAGGAGAGAAGGGTATTATGCGCGTACTCAGCCCAAGCCAACCTCCTACTCCACGTTGCCGGACTACCGGCAACGTAACACCTCAAGACCCCCTCCAAATCCTGGTTGACCCTCTCCGTCTGCCCGTTCGACTGTGGATGGAACCCAGACGACAGACTGACCGAGGCGCCGAGGCCGGCGGCAAACGCCTTCCAGAACCTGGAGGCGAACTGAGGACCCCGGTCCGACACGATATCTACTGGCAGCCCGTGGACCCGAAAGACATGCTGTATAATTAAATCAGCAGTCTCCCGGGCCGAAGGAAGCTTGGGGAGAGGGACAAAGTGAGCCGCCTTAGAGAACCGATCCACCACCACCAAGATGGTGGTGAATCCGTCCGAAAGGGGAAGACCAGAAATAAAGTCCAGAGATATGTGTGACCAGGGTCGTTTAGGAATAGGAAGTGGTCGGAGGAGACCCGCCGGTGCCCGTCGAGAGGTCTTACTACGTGCGCACACCGGACAGGCCGCCACAAAGGAACGCGTATCCCCCTCCACTGTCGGCCACCAGAACCTCCTACGGATAAATTCCAGGGTCCTGGTTGCCCCTGGGTGGCTGGTGAGGGATGACGCATGTGCCCACTGTAGCAAGCGTGAGCGCGCCACCTTGGGAACATACGACCGTCCCGGAGGACCCCCACCAGGATCGGGCTCCCGCGTTAGCGCCGACCTTACCACCTTCTCTATGCCCCAAGACACGGGTGCCAAAATCAAGGCCGGTGGAATAATGGGATGGGGCTGCTCCTCCCGCCCAGGAAGATCAAACTGGCGCGACAACGCGTCAGGTTTGATATTCTTGGAGCCGGGTCTATAGGAGATGGTATATCGAAATCGTGTGAAGAACAACGTCCACCTGGCCTGGCGAGCGTTAAGGCGTTTAGCCCCTTGGATGTAAGCCAAGTTCTTATGATCAGTCCAAATAATGAAAGGATGTGCCGCCCCCTCCAACCAATGTCTCCACTCCTCCAGTGCCAATTTGATCGCCAATAACTCCTGATTACCCACGTCGTAATTACGCTCGGCTGGTGACAGACGGCGAGAAAAAAAAGCACACGGGTGCACTTTCCCATCCTTTAAGCATCTCTGAGAGAGCACCCCCCCCCACCGCGACGTCAGAGGCATCCACCTCCACAATGAACGGAACCTCCGCGTCATGGCGGATCAATACAGGAGCGGATGTAAAACGACGTTTAAGATCGCAGAAGGCCGACTCAGCCCTAGGCGACCATCCTGGAGAAAGAGGGAGGAGACAAAAGAGAAGAGGGGGGGGGAGACAAGGGTTTGGGCAAACTCCCGCTGACGATCGACTTGACGTCGGCCGCCGTTGAGAGTTCGCCCGTGCTCCAATTAATGACACGAACACAAGACGACAACCAGGGATGACCCAACACCATGACAGAATAGGGGGAAAAGATGACAAAAAATGTAACCCATTCCTACTCCCCACCCTCCACCCGGATGTGTAAGGGAACTGTGCGCTGGGTGACGCTCCCACTGCCCAGAGGCCGACCGTCCAGGGCATAAACTGGTAAGGGAACCCCTAAATCCTCCACTGGGGTTCCCCACTCCTTCACCAATCCCACGTGAATAAAATTGCCCGCCGCCCCTGAGTCAATGAGAGCCTTAGTTCCCCTAATGTCACCCCCACAGTTGATCGCCACCTCAAAAAATGTACGAGAATCCGTGGTTTTGGCAGGAATGAGCCCACCTGCTGGCGCCTTTTCGAAGCCCGACGGCGCACCTTCCATCCCCGATTGGCGCCGAGCCGATACAGCCTGGACCCGACAGCTGCCGAAGCGGTGACCGGTGCGGCCGCACCGGAAGCAACGTCGCTCTTTGATGAAGCGCTGCCTCTCGTCGTCCGAGAGCGACAGCGCTCCAAGCTGCATGGATTCATCACCCAGTGGCCCACTCGTGTAATGCATGGAATTATCAACACCAGGAGAAGAGGGAAAACATACCTGGGGCTGGGTGTTGTTGACATGCTCCTTCTCCCTCTCCCGGTGCCGATTATCCATCTTGATGGTGGTGTTGATCAGCACTTCCAGCTGCTCGGGGATCTCACGCGCGGAGAGAGCATCTCGCATCCGCGCTGAGAGTCCCCTGACGAACAGAACCACGCAGACGTTCTCCGCCCAAGTTGTCTCCCGAGCCAAGATCCGAAAATTGATAGCATAAGCTGCGACCATGCGGAGGCCCTGCCGGCAGTCGAGAAGACGACCACCAGCCTCGAAGATCGAGAGTACCCGGGAAGTATCGAATACTCTTCTCAATTCCCGGGTAAAGGCGTCCAGACTGTCGCAGATTATCGCCCCTGCCTCTAATTCCGCCGTAGCCCAGGAGAGAGCTTGAGCGGTGAGCAGTGTGATAATATACGCTACCTGCGCTGTCTCCGATGGAAATGATCGTGGTTGCAGCCGGAAAACGAGTAGACACTGGGTGATGAATTCCCGACAACCATCCGGTGATCCGTCATAGCGAGCGGGCGCCTGCAGATGTGGTTCGCGGGACCGCTCCTGGACCCCGAACACCCCCCGACTCTCCTCTGCGTGGAGCGCTGCTTCTCCCGCCGCCGACTGGACACCAGCCACTCCTTCTTGGGCTTGTCGGGCTGTGGCCAACGCCGACTGCGCCACCGCTTGGGATGATCCGACGACCCCATTGAGTCGGATTAACTCGGCGCTGACCAGCTGCTGATGTTCCTCCATCCGTGTCTGGGCTGCTCCCTGCGTCCGGAGCATCTCCATGATGGCCTCCATGGAATTCTGATGGTCAGGTCTTCTGTCTCTGTCAGAATGCAGGTAGGTGAATTCCAATGGGTGAAGGCAATCACAGAGACAGAGAGTGTTTACTCTTGAACAGGTTCGACTTTAATAGTAAGAACACAGAGTAAATTCTAAGAGAGAACAAGTGCTAAAAGCACAAGTGTAAAATAAGGTAAATGGGAGCTTATTGGAGGTCCAGAGTAGAACCGTCCGCGTTATCCCCGAACGCAATTAGTGAAGACCTGACAATGGACAAGCAGAAGAGAGGTATGTTACATAGAGACAAAATACCAACATTCCACACACACCCCCGTGACAGCCAATCAGGAACCACCCCTAAGTGACAGCACTAATTGACAGGGAAATGACAGGTGACAAGCCCAGTGACATATGCCAGGAATGTGGATGGTCACCGACCGAGGTCGGTGTCCAGAACGTAACACAACACCATAATTGTGGCAATACTGTAATTGCCGACCATTCTAAAAACATCTGTCATCATGTTTTTATCAGAGGGGGAATGCATGCAGTGTTGATTCTCTGAGCTCATACATTTGACCAGACAGTTAGTTAGAGCCGACAGCTCTACTTTCGCTGACCTTCCGTTAACATGTGCAATATGTCTGTCACACAAAGAGGAACCTCCAGTTTCTAAGTCAGTAAGTGCATTTAACAGGAGACATGTTAGTATAGAGACATGATGAATTACAAACATAGATACATATAGAATCAGGCATAATGACTATAGTCATTCATCTGTCATTCATTTGCAGATAATTATCATCTTTCATCAACAGTGCCTGCTTTTCTTCAAGAATGTCATTTTTTATAGCACAGTTTCATCTACATTATACTCCGGTGGTTCGTCTTGATCAGAGTAGCCAAACAGTGGCATGAAGATATGCAACATCAATGATATGAACAAGAACGCACATATGACCATTATTGTGAAACCAGTTATCACGATCAGAACCTGCTCCATTTTCTATATTTGTATAGGATTAGTTGTTTTCTTCACCAGGGTTGAGACGATCAGTTCCTAGCGAACTAACCCCCTTTGTAGCTGGACTTCCTCCTATACGTCGAGATTTTGGCAGGAATTCAAGCTTGTATATTGTTATTGCGTGGATCCTTCCTTCTCCTTCCACTGAGGTAGGTGTGGTTTTAATAGCACGTGATGTGGTCCGTGTGGTTCGTCCCAGTGGTGTTGCCCAGTTGACTTCTTTGGAACACCTTTCACCAGCACCTGGTCATCTGGTTTCTGACCTGTGGGGGAGATAAGAACTCAGGCAGATCATTTGTTTCTTTGATCGTCTTGTTTTTCAAGCACTCCTGTACCAGATTTACACAAAAAGGATTATACAAAAAATTATTTTTGTTATAGTTTTGGTACTTGGGAGCATAGATAGATCATCACACATCATTTGTGATTCCATATGCTTTCAATGCTTTCATCAATCATCACAACATCATTTGTGATAACATATGCTTTTTCAATGCTTTCATCAATATCAATCATCATTATCCCTCCTGTTGAACCTATGGTTCCGCCCATGGTTCAATATATATTTTGTTCTATATATAGATTTAGGTGAAACCCAGTTTCTCCTGTATAGTGAGTCGAAGGACCATGGTGGGTGATATCCATGTCTACTAGGATATCACAATCGATGGCCGTTTTTAATGACGTATCAATTAAGAAAGCGTTGTCTCTCTTTGGGTTTTTTTTCTTTTTTTCTTTTTCCCAAGGCTGCTATTTGCCATTTTCCCCTGCACAATTGTTTCCAACGGTGTTCGTCTTGTGTGCGGACATTTACATAATGCGAGTGAATTCGGTACTGAGACTAGTGGTGCCTTTCTGATATCACTGTGATTGCACGCACGCTAATGGCGCCATGTGCACGCGCTCTCCCGGCGCGTGCGCGCTCCCCTCGCTTGAGCACAGACTAAACACACTGCCTAATTGCCTCAATGACTGGAATGTAGCATATATCATTCATAAGTTAGGTGTGAATATATCTTGAGAATGTATTTAAACACACCGGACGATTAGCGCTATTTGATATGCAAAGTAGCCCAGGTGGGTACTTATAGCGAATTGGCGAGTGCAGCACATTCCTGTGTGCGTGCATGCTCTTTTGCTTAAAATCTTTGTCTGCACGGAGTGCAATCTCGTCCTATGAGCAACGCATGCCTGCATGAGACCACATCTAAAAGTTGTTTCAATATACAAGTTAATCTTTTTATCATCTGCTCGTTTGCTTGCTTCACTAATAATACTAATAATAATAATAATAATAATAATAATAATAATAATAATAATAATAATAATTCGGCTGCCTGTGCAGGCAGGTATGGAGATCATTTTCCTCCTATGAGCAGTATCTCCATTGTTGTTACTGCGACTCTCGTATGTGTTTTGTCATACTGATCTTTTAGGCGATGAGCCATCTAAAAACGTCATGCATGTCTTGTCTGGGTTTTGTAGCCTGATCTGTTTCATGAATGCTACAATGTGGTGAGTCAGCCTCTGCTGGAGTCTAGAGTGTTTCTGGATTCAACATGGTGCATCGTTATTAACTCCTGCAGGGGGGCTGTGACTCTAGACTATTCAGGGATCCAAAGTCTGCAATAGTGCCTGTGCAATTGCCAACTTCCTGTTTTCATGCAGTCCTTTTCCCTGCCGTGAAATCTGATGACCCAGTTTGTACTTTCCTGTCTTTGCTACATGCTGTAGGACTTCTAGTGTTGTACTTTTGCATTGGTCAGCTGTGTTTGATCCTATGAGGATATCGTCCACGTAAATTAAAAACATTTTTGGCATGTTCTTTAGGAATATAGGTAGACATACATTTCTGTATGTTTTCTGAAAATATTGAAGGACTCTCACTGTACCCTTGTGGTAAGCGAGTGTAGGTGTATTTTACTCCTTCAAACGTAAATCCAAACCAATGTTGAGCGTCTGGGTGTAATGGTATTTAAGAAAAATGCATTACTCAAATCTATGACTGAAAACACCTTTTTCTGTGTTTCTAAACTGTTCAACAACGTATTACATATTTATATGTATAGTTCAACTATAGTCTAGCAGACAACAGCTGGATACTCTGTTGTGCTTGTCCATTAATGTGACAGAACCCTGAGTTCCAACCCATCTCTAGACTCCTCCCCCCCGGGTCTGGCCTCTCTGTAAGGGAGTCCGTGGCTCAGTCGAGTTTTCTCATCGCGTGGGGCACATCCCCATTTCTCTCAGTCTCCTGCTCCATTCTCCCAGCCACCCTGCCTCGGCTGCGTCTGCTTGTCTTTGCCTCATCTTACTCATTTTTTTTTCTGTGCAGTAATATTTTGCTCTGTGTACTTGATCTCGCTTTAGTGGTTATGATTTTCATATTTAGCTCATCCACCACTTTCTTGCCACTTTCTGTTGTACAGTGGCCATTTAGATTATGTTTTCTCCTTTCACTAACCTATGTTCTATATTTTTTCCTCATTCCTTATTTTTTCCACATGTATCTCTCGTCTTTTGTGAGCACTTTACTCTAAATGCCATGCCTCTATATTATAACGGACGTGGTTTCTAACGTTATATAAGACGACTCTCCTATCTATTTATCTATCTATCTACCTATCTATCCACATATACACATATACATATACATACACATGCACATATATAAGCAGGTTGGTAGTTCTTAATGCAAGTCTTTATTCATAGTTCTCCATTTATAGGCTGTAGTATTAGACTCTTGCTACCATTTCCTTTGTCGAGAGAGAGAGAGAGAGATAGACAGAGAGAGTGTGCACGCTGGGTGGTCCATCCGCTTTATGCCTCCCCTGAGTCAGCCCGTACACTCCCGACGCCGTCATCCAGCGGCCGGCGCGTCCACCAGCGCCGGGATGGTGGAGTGTTGAGTGATTGCTGACGGGACCAACCCGACCCCAGTCCCAGGGTCGCTTAATATAGTTTTTTTTTCTTTTTCTTTGGGGGAGGATTCATCAACTACTGTCGGCTGTTAGTTCATTTATTTATTTAGGTCTCGCCGTGTCATGCGCAAGAGGGAGTCACATGCTAGCCTGCTGGTTTCTACCCCATTCTCTGTCTCTTGGCAGTAGTGTATATATTTAAGATCCTCGTTGGCCTCCATAAAATGTCCCAATGACCCCCATTCCGGCACCACTGCCTCATCCGGAGGCAGACCGACCACCTCACGCTCTTTGTCACTAAGCTGCGGGATGTTTTCGTCATCTTCATGATGCATTTCGGCTTGGCACAAAGCTGACATAATCATGTCAGACACTTCCCATTCTTCTTCATCACTATCTTGAAAATCGCTGTTACCGGTCATAGATAACTCATGCTGCAGGTATTCGTTCAATTTCCTCAGCTCTTCCTCCGCCTCTGTGTAACCTGACTTCAGTACTTGTTCACCACTGGGAGAACAGCCTGGTTTGTCTGTTCCACCACAGCACAATTCACATTTCATGTCTTGTGTTGTGGGTGTAGGTTGATTACTGTTCATCTTTACAGTCGTTCAATATTATCAATATTATTTACTCATGTATATTTGTCAGAGATACCTTTTTTCAGTTTAGCAAATCCAGTAAAAAACCCTCATGAATGACTCCTTATTGGTCAATTGGAACTGCAGGAAGTCAAGCTTCTATAGTCCTCCGCTCGGAGGATCCGCGGCCTTCCATGTGGTGTTTAAGATTCACACAGTTCTCCAATCTTTTAATTCATGAGATTAATTCCTTTAGCCAACTTCTAGTATCTCTTAGAATGATACCATATACTTACATTCACACTTGTGTACACAAAAACATTCACTAGCACATACTAACCGTTACTATTTCCCAGAAATATTTGTATCGTAACTTTAGTGCCCCTTTCCGGTAGGCGGCAACCAGTGCTTTCAAATATTCACAAACATATACTAAGCGTAACCTTAGTGCCCCTTTTACAGGTAGGCGGCAACCAGTGTTTCTTTTACAATGAATATTTATTATAGATCTGAACACATACTATTTCCGAAATAGTGCCCTTTTTCAGGTAAGCGGCAACCAGTGTTACATAATCATATTTTGTTCTTACCCTCGTGTGTTGTTGTTGTTGTTACTGGCGTTCTGGTCGGATCCCGTCAATCCCTCATTCAGGGGAGAAGAAGGCAGTTGTTATCGCCGGCCGGACTGGAATTCAACACGTCCGGACTTTCAAAACAGAGCCCCAGGCTCCGGCTGTACAGGCAACGGCGTCGCGGTCTTCTCCACCGAAATGATGATATTTTGGGATCCGGCTCGAAGGACCAAATTGTTAAGGATTTCTCACTCTGTGCCTTTAACTGCACTTTCAATACCAGTACCCAATAACAACAAGACACAATGTAATAACAGCTTATACTGTCTGCAGAACAGGAGTGTCTCTCGGTCAGAGCACACTGAGGGACTTCCCGTTTCACAACCAGCTTTATTGAGCGCGAAAGGACAGGGAACAAAGAGGACATCATGTGTTCATCAGGCAACATACAATTAATCATCTGAGACATGGCGCCCCCCATTGACCCTCTCAGTATATACACATGTCTTCACATTCAGTGGAAAGTGCTATTACAGCGGCTTTTGTTTAAGGAACTGGTTTACATAACTGGCCCCTTACAGAGAGGTCCAGTGGGACTTCCTGCTTTAGCTCAGAGGAAGAAAGCAGAAGCGTGTGTCTGTCAACATTGAGACACACATTCTGACTTTTAGAGACCTTATCAAACTTTATCAAAACTTAATGTATTCAGACATTTGTTGATAATAACAGATAGATCTAGTAATAACTCTAACAGGTTACATGCTCGGTCGGTTTGACTATAGTATTTTTATGATTTACCAGAAGTGCTGCTGAGTCCAATGTAGTCTGGTGAAAACAAACTATCCATAAGTGTGATCGTTCTGTCCTCTTCATAATAATGTCCATTAGTTTGCTCCACGCGTCGCCATTGCCGAGGCAGTTTGCTGGCTAGTGGCTACTGTGGCCAGTGACTAAGCAAACCCCCCCCCCCACAGGAAACTAGCCCAGTTCAAAAGGTAGGCGATACTGCCACCTATCGGGATTCGATCATCATTTCAATTGTAATTATGTTAGGGTTACCAGGCAGGATCACACACAAGGTCGGACTGTTTAGTATGATAATAATAAAAAAAAACATTAAAACGAGTAGACTCGTTTTTGGCGTTCAGCGCATGGGCACCAAAAATGAGTATACTCGTACCTACGGGCACCTGTGAATTGATACCGGTACCCAACGGTACCTTTTTCCGGTACTTTAGTCTAACTTTAGTCAGTTGTAAAAAAAAAATTCCAAACTTCTAATGTATTATCATTATTATTTATTTAGAACATTTGTTAATATACATAATATTACAGGGAGCGTTGTCTGCATCTAGCTTTGTAAAGTGTAACCACACTTGCGACCGTTTTCGGCTTTCCCATTGCCCCGACTGCTTTGTTGTTTAAGTTTATTTGGATCCCCATTAGCTGTTACAAATGGCAACAGGTACTCTTCCTGGGGCCCACACAAAACAATAAATACAAAGAAACAACATAATTAAAAATAAAACCAACAATAAACATACAAAACAATATACATAACATAATCAAACACACACCCCCCCCACACCCATCCAACCCAGCCCACCTCATACATTAGCATTATACCAAAATTATACCAAAATTGTTGAATCAAGTCAAATCCTAGATAAGCTTGTATTGTGCTGTGTGAACGTTGATGTGAACGTGCGGCACACTTCATAGGTTTCCTTTCGCGGTAAACTAAACGTTGACATCATCAGACTTTATTAAAAAAAAATATATATATATATATTTTTTTCATTACCGAAATTCGGCACCGGTGGATCTCACGTGAATCGGTATTCGGTAGTACCGACATGATTTGGTCGATACCCTTAAAGTACCGGATTCGGTACCCATCCCTTGTCCTTGACCATATCCTGTCCCCGAAAATGTCCCAGATTCTTTCTTACAGTAAAAAACACCCCGCTTATATCTTTATCGCATTATAGAAAGCAGAAAGTGATTTATTTTTTTAATGAATCATGCTTATTGCAATGTCGGATTAAGAGACTCCGACAATTTGTGCTTGAATTGAGAGCATGAGTGAAGTGAATGATACAATGTTGCAGTTTTTATAATTCCACCCTCTGTATGCAATGTGTCATGTAAACTTTTGACATGAACAATAAAGCGCAGTATTTGGATTCATAACAAGATCCACCTGTGTTCATATAAAGGGGAATATATTTAGGGCAGGCAGTGAGGTGGCCACAACAAACAATAACAATACTCACTTGGCTCCCACCAAGTATGACTCGGTTCCCTTTGTTCATACCAAAGAGACGTTCTAAGAATCGGATCATTCGTGAACGTCACATCACTAAAGTAGCAAACACTTTAGGAATCTTACATATACCCAAACACTCTTTATAAATCCTACATATACCCAAACACTCTTTATAAATCCTACATATACCCAAACACTCTTTATAAATCCTACATATACCAAAACACTCTTTATAAATCCTACATATAGCCAAACACTCTTTATAAATCCTACATATACCCAAATACTCTTTATAAATCCTACATATACCCAAACACTCTTTATAAATCCTACATATACCAAAACACTCTTTATAAATCCTACATATAGCCAAACACTCTTTATAAATCCTACATATACCCAAACACTCTTTATAAATCCTACATATACCCAAACACTCTTTATAAATCCTACATATATCCAAACACTACCTACAGGACCCCCACCCTCACTACCTACAGGACCCCCACCCTCACTACCTACAGTACCCCCACCCTCACTACCTTCAGTACCCACCATCACTACCTACAGTACCCACCATCACTACCTACAGGACCCCCATCATCACTACCTACAGTACCCCCACCATCACTACCTACAGCAGGGCTGTACACTGCAACGAGGTTATTGCAAATTGCCCCTTAATTTGGCCCGTGCGAGTGGAAAATAATATTTGGGGGCAACTTTCCGAGTAGTGATTTCAACCATTCATTCGCATTTCACTCCTAATTTAATCCATACAAATTGGATACAAAAAATAGTAAAACATTAGCCTACAACCGGGCTGTACAGTGCGACATAATGTTGCGGTGCTATGAAAAAATCAGTCGTCAATGAATGAACTTACTGCGATAGCGTGTGTGAAAAAAATATCTGCGTGTGAAGTGAATCTGGGCCACGCTAGTCTACTTGGTAGTTGTAGTCTATCGTGCGATTAAATACCATGTCCCCGTCTGCGTAGAGTCCATATCCAGAGTCCAACACCAAATCCCATAATTCCTAGCGAACAATCTAATCGAAACTGAATGTTGCATCGCCAAAGAAGAACTTCCTTTCAATAAGTTTAAGCTGCTAATTTTGCTCTGTAAGAAGAACGGAGCGGATATCAGTCCATCTTATGACAACCACGTCCGATGTGGAGAGATAATAAGAGACCATAGCCGATAAAATTAAGTCGGATCTGGCAGTGATGATTGACAGGGACACACTTCTACCATGCATTAGGTGAGCCCACTATTAGGACGTTTTTCAATACTTAAATACTGTCTACTTAAATTTCCCTCTGGGGATCAGTAAAGTATCAACCTATCTATCTAATAATGAGACAATATGCAAATAAGATAATACTAATAATTGTCACGGTTCCCCGTATGAAAGTGGCTTGCAACTTACTGCTGGTAAAATCACTGTTTATTTCTCGTTTTGCATAGTATTACATTCCTCTTCTATAAACAATCAAAGTCCCACCGTAAGAGCGATGGCCTCATACAGGTCCATTTAACCTTTTTGATTAGAGTCTTTCCTTCGAGCTAAGTTGAACTGAACATTTCACTGTCAAAAGCGCAAACTTAAACAAGGTTGCGTCGCAACACAGTTTTCAAAATAAAGGTCACATATACACATACCTTAGTAGGCCTCTCAATTCTTATAAAAAAAAGTCCCGGATATACATAAACATTAATTGGCATAGATCTCTATAAACGGCACAACACATTGATCACTTTAGGCACACACTGAAACCAGTAACATCACAAATATGAAGCGGGTAATTACCCATACAAATAATAAACCTTTCATGGGGTTATTTACAATAATAATAATTCATTTTATTTATAAAGCACTTTTCATTGTGATAAAAAGGTATGCAGAGTTTCTTGTCCTCCTGATTAATGCAATGGTGTGTGTGTGTTGTGGCGATCTCATTGAAGGAGCACTACAAGCACGCGCACACACACACACACAGTTTGTTGTTTTTGTTCTATTAGTGATTTACACACTTTCTCAGTTAGTTCATTATAAAAGATACAAACCTGAAAACAAACGCACTTAAATGTTAAATAAAAGGACCACAGTAATGAGGCAGGAGGAACATATTTGTTTGCACTATAATAGTAAAATTATTATTAAAAAATGTGCCCCTAAGAAATATTCTGTGCCCCTAAATTTCTCATTTAGGGGCAAGTGTGCCCCTAGTGAAAAAGCTTAGCGTACAGCCCTGTACAGGACCCACCATCACTACCTACAGTACCCCCACCATCACTACCTACAGTACCCCCACCATCACTACCTACAGTACCCACCATCACTACCTACAGTACCCCCACCATCACTACCTACAGTACCCACCATCACTACCTACAGTACCCCCACCCTCACTACCTACAGTACCCCCACCATGAATGAATGAATGAATGAAAACTTTATTTAACAGATTGCAGAATGGGTACAATACAGTACGGCTCAATACATACAATTGTTAAGGGGATGCAGACCTGAGAAAGACGTTTGTCTTGTTTCCATCAGGGTCCCCCATTTTCATTTCATATAGACATTTATGACATACACAACATACATGACATTTATGGCATAGGGACATATAGGTATTTAGTACTGATACATTTGTGACATAAGCGGTATTCAAATATACAGTACTGTTACCCCTAGATCCTGACAGAGTATATACATATGATGGGGAGGGGACTGTACATTAGGAGGGGGTGGGTGGGTGGGTGGGAGGGAAATATACATACGGCGGGGAGGGAATATATACATGCGGTGGGGAGGAGACTGTCTATTAGGAGGTGATGGGGGTTTTGGGCATTTACGGTGGCCAGTTTCGAATTGCAGCCTCCCGTAGGTGCTCTTTAAGAGCGGTTTTGAATGTGGGCAGGGATTCACATTCCTTTACAGCTTTGGGTAGGGCGTTCCACATTGTTGTGGCATAATTGCGAAACGTGTTTAGTCCCTTGTTTGAGCCGAATCTGGGTTTAACATGATTTGTTGAGCTTCCTCTGGTGTAGTGGTTGTGGTATTCACTGACCTTTGGGAAGTATTTTGACATGTACATGGGCACCCCGGTCGTATAGTGTATCTTGAAGACCAGGCCCATTGCAAGTTGCTGTACTCTGTCGTCTACTCTAAGCCATCCTAGGTTGTCAAAGTGGGCAGGGGTGAGGTGGGTTCTGGGGTTCAGGTCAAGTAGTAGTCTGACCAGTTTGTTTTGTGATGTTTGTAATTTTGTTTTAAGCGCCTTTGAGGTGCTACCTACAGTACCCACCATCACTACCTACAGTACCCCCACCATCACTACCTACAGTACCCACCATCACTACCTACAGTACCCCCACCCCCACTACCTACAGTACCCGCCATCACTACCTACAGGACCCCCACCATCACTACCTACATGACCCACCATCACTACCTACAGGACCCCCACCATCACTACCTACAGTACCCCCACCAGCACTACCTACAGTACCCCCACCATCACTACCTACAGTACCCCCACCATCACTACCTACAGGACCCACCATCACTACCTACAGTACCCCCACCATCACTACCTACAGGACCCACCATCACGAACTACTTATAAATTGAACCAAAAGAAACAATTCAGACTTTGCAAGAATGTTCATTTATTGGGACTCCATGTCCAAACATTCCGTTATTTGGATAACTGTCATGACATCATCACCAGGTGGTCAATCAAGCAAGCGGTTAGCTGGTAGCTGGTAGCTGGTAGCAGCTTAAGTCTGTAGATCAGGGGTCAGCAACCTTTTTGACATGGAGTGCCTGTTTGAAATATAGTTGTAACTAGTGTGCCTCAACAATATTCCATGCATCGTAAATTATTTTCTCATAATCAGGTATTTTTAATGATCATTTTTACATTATTACATCATTATTGTTATTGTTATTATTAACAATATTATTATGATGGTTGTATCAACCCTAAATCTGAGTTGGGGGGGGGGGGAATGCAATGCAGACAAACAGCTGCATACAGTGCGACCATTTCACTCACATTTGCCCATTCATTTTTGGACACATCACACACCATCGGTGTGTGTACTGTACGTGTGCTGTCATAGCTCCACCTACAGGCCTAATGGAGAACACCAGGAGAACACCAGGATGTGAATGGAGGGTGAATGTGAGGTATATCGTGTAAATAAGTTTTGATTGATCGCAAGACTACACTGTAAAAAAAAAATAATAATAAGTTACCAAAACTTAAAAATATTGAGTTCAGTTACTGTGCATTAAGGTTTTCAGTTTTCAATCTATCTAATAAGTTAACAGAAAAATAAGTACACAACCACATTATTTCAACCTAATAAAACTATGTTTATTGTCATTGTTTTAAGAACACAAGTTGACTTGGTAATACTCACATTTTGAGTAAAAAAATGGCTTTTAACATGTGCAATGTTCAATGAAATAGAAAAATAAATAATAAAATGTGTTGATTAATCCCACTGACCGTAATAATGTTTTTATTATAAGGCTCTGCAAATGTTACTGAATGATGTAGCAATGTATTTCCAGCTAAATTGAAATAATAAACAAATAAAGGGTCTCAATTAAATATGTGGTAGTAAAAAGAACCTGTGGGAGGATTTCAACAAGATAAATGTGACAACAGTGCAAAATATTTCACTATAATATTTCAGAGCAAAAAAATATATATATATATATTTTTTTTTTTTTTTTTTTTTTTTTTTTCTGCTGCCCCCTGTGCCTATGCAAATGACCCCGCGTGCCTATGCAGGCACGCGTGCCTAGGGTTGCCTACCCCTGCTGTAGATAGTAGTACTTGTTAGCAGTTAGCCAGCAGTAGTAGCATTTAGCCAGTAGTAGTAGCACTTAGCCAGTAGTAGTAGCACTTAGCCAGCAGAGTCGATACAGTCAGTAGCATTTAGCATCGGTCAGTAGTCAGATTATTTACCTATACAAAGGAAAGGAAATAAACGGCATCAATTATTAACTAGATATATGAATCAAAGTATAAATGCGGATATTAACGGCGCATACAATGCAACGTACCATTGGCCAGTCCGAGTTCGCCCACAGGGCTTTTCACCTTACAGCCTATGGTCAAGAGTGTCTCTTAAATAGTGCGTCACACAGACGCTGATTCAGTCTCACCTGTTCATATCTCAGTCCCCTGGCATCCTACAGTTGCAGAAAACGCCCACTAGGTGGCACCAGATGATAAATAATGCTTGTATAATAAGTGCCCCTATAATAATGATAATAATAATAATATCTCTGTAGGAAAGGCGCTGGATAATTCTCCAACTACCTACAGGACCCCCACCATCACTACCTACAGAACCCACCATCACTACCTACAGTACCCACCATCACTACCTACAGTACCCCCACCATCACTACCTACAGGACCCACCATCACTACCTACAGTACCCCCACCATCACTACCTACAGTACCCCCACCATCACTACCTACAGGACCCCCACCATCACTACCTACATGAACCACCATCACTACCTCCAGGACCCCCACCATCACTACCTACAGGACCCCCACCATCAATACCTACAGGACCCCCACCATCACTACCTACAGGACCCACCATCACTACCTACAGGACCCCCACCATCACCTATAGTACCCACCATCACTACCTACAGTACCCCCACCATCACTACCTACAGGACCCCCATCACTACCTACAGGACCCACCATCACTACATACAGGACCCCCACCATCACCTAGAGTACCCCCACCATCACTACCTACAGGACCCCCACCATCACCTATAGTACCCACCATCACTACCTACAGGACCCACCATCACTACCTACAGTACCCCCACCATCACTACCTACAGTACCCCCACCCTCACTACCTACAGTACCCACCATCACTACCTACAGTACCCCCACCATCACTACCTACAGTACCCACCATCACTACCTACAGTACCCACCATCACTACCTACAGTACCCACCATCACTACCTACAGTACCCACCATCACTACCTACAGTACCCACCATCTATACCTACAGTACCCACCATCACTACCTACAGTACCCACCCGCACTACATACAGTACCCACCATCACTACCTACAGTACCCACCATCACTACCTACAGTACCCACCATCACTACCTACAGTACCCACCATCACTACCTACAGTACCCACCATCTATACCTACAGTACCCACCATCACTACCTACAGTACCCACCCGCACTACATACAGTACCCACCATCACTACCTACAGTACCCACCATCACTACCTACAGTACCCACCATCACTACCTACAGTACCCACCATCACTACCTACAGGACCGCCACCATCACTACCTACAGGACCCACCATCACTACCTACAGGACCCACCATCACTACCTACAGTACCCACCATCACTACCTACAGGACCGCCACCATCACTACCTACAGGACCCACCATCACTACCTACAGGACCCCCACCATCACTACCTACAGGACCCACCATCACTACCTACAGGACCCCCACCATCACTACCTACAGTACCCACCATCACTACCTACAGGACCCCCACCATCACTACCTACAGTACCCCCACCCTCACTACCTACAGTACCCCCACCATCACTACCTACAGTACCCACCATCACTACATACAGTACCCCCACCATCACTACCTACAGTACCCCCACCATCACTACCTACAGGACCCACCATCACTACCTACAGTACCCACCATCACTACATACAGTACCCCCACTCTCACTACCTACAGTACCGCCACCATCACTACCTACAGTACCCACCATCACTACATACAGTACCCCCACCATCACTACCTACAGTACCCCTATCGTATTTAGGGAATAAGGATTTTCCTTTAAAATCCTCTATCTAACCTACCCTGCGTTGTGTTCTAAATTTCACCGTAAACCCTATTTACTGATAATAAGACCAACACGGTCTTATAGGACGGCAGCGGAGAAAGCATCAATGAGGAGGAGAGAAGTTGTTTACTGTTCAGATCCGGCTTTATTTCAGAGTCCAAAAGTGAACAACAATTATCTGGTTCAATGGAAAAGGAATATGTGCAATAATATTAATGGAAGCAAACACTATGCCGTTTGTCATTAATACCAGAATAATCAAATACAATAAAAAGAATGGTCCTCAATTGCTGATGAGCTGGCGGTGGCTTCTCCTAAGGGACAAAGAGATTCTTTTCTCGTTCTCAGCTTCCAGCAGTTCCTCTCCGATTCTCCTCCTTGCATGGGTGGTTTCAAAAAGCGTGTGTGTTTTCTCTATCTGTCGTGCATGCTATTTTAAAGCTTAGACTCCTCCTCCTGGAATACGCTAGATTATTACGTCAGAGGGGAGTATCCCTACATCCTGATTGGTTGAAAACCTAGAGCGGCCATTTTGAGTAGGCCCGGCATCACCTATGACCCTGGGAGAGGCCGGCTTAATGTCTCTAAGAGGATATTTCTCTATTTCACTTAGTTAACGTTTTATACCCCAGTATCTATTTTTACTGTCTAATAGTTTAAGAATTTAGCAATGACTATACTTGATCGTGAATGTTGTCGTTTTTCTGATAGAAATTGGAGCCTAATAACTAAGTTTAGCCTTATTAATGGTTTTTTGATAAGAACAAAGAAGCCTATATTTTTTTGTTGAATATAGAATCTTCAACTGTTAGCTATTGTTGTCCCTCTTGGTTTTGAGACAGTCCTGTTGCATTTAATAATTCTATAACCTTATCTTGGATGTTAGCTTAGTTTTCTAATGACATTACACATTAACTGTATTTACTGGAAGAACTTAGACTTTACAACAGTATAGAATAGTCTAATTGCTTTCTTTAGCCTATTTATTCTTTTCTTTGTGGGAATCTATATTATTTTACTGTTTAGCAACCCTAAATGGTCCTATGAAGTTAAATAAAAGGGTCTTTATTGATGGTTTCCTAATTTGGGACAAAATAGCAATTTGGGGGTCAGAGATCACCAGTCTGTTCTGCTAATCAGGTCAATTGGTATCCTGTGACCAAAACTGGTTTGAGGGAGTTTCTAATCAATGACTGGGTGCGACCTCCTGCCATCTTTTGTCCCCGTCTGCTTTGTCAATAGCACCAGCCTTTGAAATGTTCAAGTCGGCCTGCCAGCCACTCACAACTTATTGTTTCACCTGTTCCCCCCCCGGTGAGGGAAAAGGGCAGCTGTAGTTAACTTTAAGACGAGAATGCTAATCCCTTCTAACGCAAGGCCTCCTTTTAACAGACAGCCCACATAGTATTGAATGTTTTCAGAGACAGAGAGGGCAGTTTGGCAGAGTATCTTAATTGCCTTAATCTAAACGATATTACCTTACTTTTGGGCTATTTTAAAAAGCCTATGTATCCTACTGATCTCTTTTCTAGTTTTGCCAATAATTACTTCTAAAACCCATGTATTTTAACTAACTGTTGGGGAGAAAATAGAACCTATCTAAGGTGTGTGGTGCACTGGTCCTTTACCAAGTTCACCCTTTTTCTGGAGCCGTTGACCTTTGGGACTCAATATGGGACATATTTGGGACAAATATCCCATATTCCATAATAGTTTGAGCAGAGAATGATACCACACCCCCACCCTCACTACCTACAGTACCCACCATCACTACCTACAGTACCCACCATCACTACCTACAGTAACCACCATCACTACATACAGTACCCCCACCATCACTACCTACAGTACCCACCATCACTACATACAGTACCCCCACCATCACTACCTACAGTACCCCCACCCTCACTACCTACAGTACCCACCATCACTACCTACAGTACCAACCATCACTACCTACAGTACCCACCATCACTACATACAGGACCCACCATCACTACCTACAGTACCCACCATCACTACCTACATGACTCACCATCACCACCTATAGTACCCACCATCACTACCTACAGTACCCACCATCACTACCTACAGTACCCACCATCACTACCTACAGTACCCACCATCACTACCTACAGTACCCACCATCGCTACCTACAGTACCCACCATCACTACCTACAGTACCCACCATCACTACCTACATGACCCACCATCACTACCTACAGTACCCCCACCCTCACTACCTACAGTACCCACCATCACTACCTACAGTACCAACCATCACTACCTACAGTACCCACCATCACTACATACAGGACCCACCATCACTACCTACAGTACCCACCATCACTACCTACATGACTCACCATCACCACCTATAGTACCCACCATCACTACCTACAGTACCCACCATCACTACCTACAGTACCCACCATCACTACCTACAGTACCCACCATCACTACCTACAGTACCCACCATCGCTACCTACAGTACCCACCATCACTACCTACAGTACCCACCATCACTACCTACATGACCCACCATCACCACCTATAGTACCCACCATCACTACCTACAGTACCCACCATCACTACCTACAGTACCCACCATCACTACCTACAGTACCCACCATCACTACCTACAGGACCCCCACCATCACTACCTACAGTACCCACCATCACTACATACAGTACCCCCACCATCACTACCTACAGGACCCACCATCACTACCTACATGACCCACCATCACTACCTACAGGACCCCCACCCTCACTACCTACAGGACCCCCACCCTCACTACCTACAGTACCCCCACCCTCACTACATACAGTACCCCCACCCTCACTACCTACAGTACCCACCATCACTACATACAGTACCCCCACCCTCACTACCTACAGTACCCCCACCCTCACTACCTATAGTACCCCCACCCTCACTACATACAGTACCCACCATCACTACCTACAATACCCACCATCACTACCTACAGTACCCACCATCACTACCTACAGTACCCCCACCATCACTACCTACAGTACCCCCACCATCACTACCTACAGGACCCCCACCATCACTACCTACAGTACCCCCACCATCACTACCTACAGGACCCCCAACATCACTACCTTCAGTACCCACCATCACTACCTACAGTACCCACCATCACTACCACTACCTACAGGACCCACCATCACTACCTACAGTACTCCCACCCTCACTACCTACTGGACCCCCACCATCACTACCTACAGTACCCCCACCCTCACTACCTACTGGACCCCCACCATCACTACCTACTGGACCCCCACCATCACTACCTACAGTGTACCTACTAAAGTTAATATCCCGCACTCACATCACTTCGTATCTCCTCAGAATGTACAAGATACAAGATACAAGAGTTTTATTTGTCACGGCATACAAGTATACAATTAAATGCGGGGGGTCTTGCCCGCAACGATGAGCATAATTACAATAGTAATATATAATAAGAATCCAATAGAATGACATTGTGCAATAACAAGTAACAAAGTAGGGCATATCGGTATCTGTACATGAGTTATTTACAGAGCATGGTAAGACATGCTAGGTACCCCCACCAAAGGTGGTCACAAAGATCAATCAGAGAATAACATTTCTCTGTAGAGTGTCCACCTATATTAACAGGTCAGCAATGGAAGTCCTGGCAGGGGCACTGATCCAATGTCATTATGACTATGCATGCTCCTCCTGGTACACTGGCATCACAGTAGCACTGAAAGGTAGGCTACAGACAGCTCAGAACAAATTAGTTAGAATTAGGGATGCTCGATATTGGCTTTTTTACCGATACCGATATACCGATATTGTCCAACTCTTAATTTCCGATACCGATATCAACCGATATCACATTTTAATGCCGATATCGGCCGATAATATCGGTAGGCCGATAATATCGGACATCATTTCTATAGAATTGTAATTTTATTTAATTTTTTTATTTTGGAAAACCGATACCGATATTTTCCGATATCACATTTTAATGCCGATATCGGCCGATAATATCGGTAGGCCGATAATATCGGACATCCCTAGTTAGAATGATTTTAAAACTCCATCCCAGGCCTCACCTTACACAGACACATTTTAACAGCCTCAAATGGCTCAGGGTTGAGGAGAGGGTCTCTCAAATAAAACTCAACATGACACACAGGATTCTCAGGAATACTGTCCCTCAATATCTTAGACTAGGATATTTTAACATGGTAAGGGATGTACATGGACACGCCACCAGGGGGAGCCCTACAGACATCGTCCCAGTGAGATGCTGTTATGTACCATGGGCTTGATGACTCCTGTGTCACTGTGCATGCAGGTGAGGGCTGCTAATTAGCTGATTGCTGCTGATTGGATACCTGCCTGGCAGCTTAAAACCACTCCCTCAAACACACATGCAGCCTGACTGTTGCTAGAAGAGTTTGTGGGAACAGAGTCTTTTCGCGTTCCACCATTCTTTGATTGTTAGTTTGTGCTATTATTCATAGTTAGAGTATTCTTTTGGTTTAAACACAGGCATTGGTTACCTTTGAGCCAGGGTCGTAACAGATGCAATAGAAATAGAATAGGCGAAAACTCATTCCTATATTCAGCAGCAGTACAAGGGAATAGCCTACCAATGGAGTTGAAGCCCATAAGCCCCTTCTCCACTTTTAAATTAGCTATACAGAGGTGGATCATAAGTAGCAGAATCTGGGAGTAGTGAACAAAGGGTTTTTAATATGTGTTATTCCTTTTTTATTCTTTTATTGTCTACAAAAAAAATGGAATATTATTGTATGTATTTTTTTTGTTTTTATACCACACATCCTGACATACAGACACTACAAACACCCACGGCCACACACCAGTACATAAATCCACTGACACCAATGATGAAGGACCACAATGGAAACAAGCCTATGGCTTTATTGTGTTTATTGGAATCCTATTGGTAAATGGAGAAATGTATACCTGTTTCATATTGTGATCAAATGTATATGTGTGATTTTCCATTCTAAATCAATAAACTATTCAATCAATCAAAGGTCCTGTGGTAGTGCAATACACTGTTAGCTACGGATGAGGCACTGGGTCTTTATGTACACTGCTATACAATGCTATATTTTACAATCTCAAGCTATTATACTATTCTTAAAGTGACCTTTCCTTCTGTAAATAGGGTCATAACAGTGACCATAAATGTGAGCGTGTGCAGCATGAGTGTGTGTGTGCTCATGTTAAAGTGGCTGCTAGTGTGTGAGCGTGTACAGTGTGTGTGTTGTGTGTGTGCTCATGTGTGCTTGTGCGTGGAGAGTTCAGTGTTCAAGGCTCTGATGGCCTGGGGGAAGAAGCTGAGCCGAAGTCTCTCTGTCCTAGTTACTGGTTTGCCTGACCGCAGCAGCATGAACAGGCTGTTGTTGGGGTGGTGAGGGTCTTTCATTATCCTGCAGGCTCTGGATTTGCAGGGTTGGTAGTGCAATACCCGTGGTACGCTCGGCTGAGCGCACCACTCTCTGTAGGGCCTTCTTGTCCTGTGTCGTGCTGTTTCCATACCAGGCAGTGATGTTTCCAGTCAAGATGCTCTCTACAGCTCCGGAGTAGAAGGACTGGAGTATCTTCCCAGATATAGAAGAAAGGTTGAGATCCAAGACAGCTCTACAAATTTTTAAAAAGCCTTTATTTGTTGGCTTACATTATTTAGAAAAATATAAAAAAAAACGACATGTTTCAGCCTACATGGCCTTCTTCAGGGTGTTGTAGCTGTGACAAGACAATACTGTGACTAAATAAAGAAAAAAGGAAAAAACAAAACTCAGGGAGTGACTAATTACAATGGGGGACAGCTGGTCCCAAATGAATGAAGGCAAAGCACATTCTCAACTTGACATAGTTAGAAGACAATATAAGTTATGTCTACATTGAAGGAATATACAGTACAATAATACTAACTCGTCATCACTGTAAATGAGGGAAACCTCAGTGCTTTCACGAGTATAAATAAAGGTTTGAAATGAAATGAAATAGAAATAAACAAATTTGTATATTATATATGTATATATACACAGACACTCAAAATATTATAACAACATAAGGAAATGAGTCAAAACAAACATAGAATAGATCAATAATAATATCAAAAATTATCAAATTATCAAAAACAATTATCAAAAACAACAATGTAAGAGCATTGAGTAATGCAAGACAAAAAATACTACTATATAATGTAATCTACTTAGCCTATAGAAGTGACAACATGTCCATAGAGTCATTTAAACCTGCAAAGAGGTGGCCTGTACTGTAGTCTATCAAAATACAATAAATAACAATGTATAAATACAATAAATAAATAAAGTGTTCTACTGGCCTATAAAAATGATACAATGTCTATGGTATCATATCATTTAAACCTGGGAGTGAGGTGGCCTGTAGTCTATCGATCCAGCGACTTTCTTTCTGGTTTAGAATTCTTTGTCTATTTCCTCCTCTAGACGTGAGTGGAACACTGTCAATTCCGATAGCTGTAAATAAAACAGAGGTACTTTGGTGAACTTCATGATACTCTGAACTTCCTTAACTGTCTCAGGTGGTAGAGGCGCTGCTTCGCCTTTTTTACGCCTGAGTCTATGTGTGTTGTCCGTGTGTGTGTGTGTGTGTGTGTGTGTGTGTGTGTGTGTGTGTGTGTGTGTGTGTGTGTGTGTGTGTGTGTGTGTGTGTGTGTGTGTGTGTGTGTGTGTGTGTGTGTGTGTGTGTGTGTGTGTATGTGTGTGTGTGTGTGTGTGTGTGTGTGCGCGTGTGTGTGTGTGTGTGTGTGTGTGTGTGTGTGTGTGTGTGTGTGTGTGTGTGTGTGTGTGTGTGTGTGTGTGTGTGTGTGTGTGTGTGTGTGCGTTAGTTACCGTGTGGGGGCGTGTTCTCCTGCAGCTCATTTGAAGGACAGGGGCCTGCTTGGCTGATAAGCCTTGTAGACTGACAGTTGAGAGTTGAGTTCACCCCTGGCAACTGGCTGATCGGGGAGTTGGGGGGAAGGTGTGTGTGTGTGTGTGTGTGTGTGTGTGTGTGTGTGTGTGTGTGTGTGTGTGTGTGTGTGTGTGTGTGTGTGTGTGTGTGTGTGTGTGTGTGTGTGTGTGTGTGTGTGTGTGTGTGTGTGTGTGTGTGTGTGTGTGTGTGTGTGTGTGTGTGTGTGTGTGTGTGTGTGTGTGTGTGTGTGTGTGTGTGTGTGTGTGTGTGTGTGTGTGTGTGTGTGTGTGTGTGTGTGTGTGTGTGTGTGTGTGTGTGTGTGTGTGTGTGTGTGTGTGTGTGTGTGTGTGTGTGTGTGTGTGTGTGTGTGTGTGTGTGTGTGTGTGTGTGTGTGTGTGTGTGTGTGTGTGTGTGTGTGTGTGTGTGTGTGTGTGTGTGTGTGTGTGTGTGTGTGTGTGTGTGTGTGTGTGTGTGTGTGTGTGTGTGTGTGTGTGTGTGTGTGTGTGTGTGTGTGTGTGTGTGTGTGTGTGTGTGTGTGTGTGTGTGTGTGTGTGTGTGTGTGTGTGTGTGTGTGTGTGTGTGTGTGTGTGTGTGTGTGTGTGTGTGTGTGTGTGTGTGTGTGTGTGTGTGTGTGTGTGTGTGTGTGTGTGTGTGTGTGTGTGTGTGTGTGTGTGTGTGTGTGTGTGTGTGTGTGTGTGTGTGTGTGTGTGTGTGTGTGTGTGTGTGTGTGTGTGTGTGTGTGTGTGTGTGTGTGTGTGTGTGTGTGTGTGTGTGTGTGTGTGTGTGTGTGTGTGTGTGTGTGTGTGTGTGTGTGTGTGTGTGTGTGTGTGTGTGTGTGTGTGTGTGTGTGTGTGTGTGTGTGTGTGTGTGTGTGTGTGTGTGTGTGTGTGTGTGTGTGTGTGTGTGTGTGTGTGTGTGTGTGTGTGTGTGTGTGTGTGTGTGTGTGTGTGTGTGTGTGTGTGTGTGTGTGTGTGTGTGTGTGTGTGTGTGTGTGTGTGTGTGTGTGTGTGTGTGTGTGTGTGTGTGTGTGTGTGTGTGTGTGTGTGTGTGTGTGTGTGTGTGTGTGTGTGTGTGTGTGTGTGTGTGTGTGTGTGTGTGTGTGTGTGTGTGTGTGTGTGTGTGTGTGTGTGTGTGTGTGTGTGTGTGTGTGTGTGTGTGTGTGTGTGTGTGTGTGTGTGTGTGTGTGTGTGTGTGTGTGTGTGTGTGTGTGTGTGTGTGTGTGCGCGTGCGCGTGCACGTGCGTGTGCATGTGCATGTGCGTGTGTGTGTGTGTGTGTGTGGCGTAAACAGGTTATGTGGTCGAGGAGGTCTGTAAGGCTATGGGGTTTCACACATTGTGACATTTTAAATGTTTTTTATAAAGGCAATTAACATATTTATTTATTTATGTGTCTCAATTCAGTTTAGTTTAGTAAAATATGGCACATCATGATCTACACAGTACAAGGCCTACAGTAAAAGTGCACATTAAGATATGAACTATAAAATAAATAGATTCATACAATATAGCCAAATAATAACTAAATCATCCCACCTCTCGCAGAGACAAGTCGCATTTTCTTTCAGCGAAATACAGTGTATTATTATTATTATTATTATTATTATTATTATTATTATTATTATTATTATTATTATTATTATTATTATTATTATTATTATTATTATTATTATTATTATTATTATTATTATTATTATTATTATTATTATTATTATTATTATTATTATTATTATTATTATTATTATTATTATTATTATTATTATTATTATTAATTATTATTATTGTTTGCTTCATTAACTCATTCTGCGCCATCGCTTAATGCGCGAGAGGGCGCTAGAACGCCACCGCTTTAATCAATGGGGGGACTGCAAGATTAGCAAGTGCTTAAAATATATCTTAAATTATAGCTATGGGTCTAATACACCCCTTGATTATCAGTGAGATGCTTCCAGTCAACATGTACATTTCCGTTTTATACCGTTTTGAATATGAGTATAGTTTTGGTGATTCTTAGTAATTCCAGGAAAAGACGCGATAATAGCCCTTTAGTGGAATACACTAAACACGTTGTCATTTTTCGCCTGATTATCGAATCTTCCTGAAATCAACGCTAGATCATCATTATTATCCTTCCTCATGCAAGAACGAAAAGAGCCCTGGACCGCGGGGCTCCCCCAGTCCCCTCCTCCCACCCAACGGCACACAGCCACACACACAGCTTCGATCGGGGTAGAAAGACATATCAGATCAACGCAAGCTTTTACATATAGTGTTCTTACCTGGTATCTGATGTAATGCAAAAGAAATAATCCAATTATCTGATCTCCATTCCAAATACTGCTCGTGGAGGTCCGTCACACATTACAGAGCGTTACACACAAACGGGCGGGCGGGGTTACTGTTCCATGCCATCGTTGTATAGACCTACCTCGCCTGAGTATTTTAACCCCGCCCCTACGGCTCGGATCATCCCAGAAAAGAAACTACACCATTCCTAATGGAGTGTATTTGCCCTTTTGTGAGCTCAGACCAATTCCCAATGATAACATCACGCTGGATGGATGACAATGAATGGATATCGCTAATAAAAGAAATAACGATTAAAACCCGACTATACTCGTGATTGGCACGGAACGGTCGGCGAGTTAACCCGACTATCATCGTGACTGGCGCTGAATGAGTTAAAGGGTGTGAATTTAAGTGTTCTCGAGTCTAGTGCCTTTTGTCCGCTTTAAGGTGGTGGTAAGTTAAAGGTTGTGTTGTCGAAGCAAAACATTTCCATCTGGGCTAAGCCCAGGATCTCCTACAATCCTAAATCTGCCCCTGCTGACAACCTCATCTTATTAGATCAAACAGATTATGTATATATATATATTATCTTATTAGATCAAACAGATTATGTATATATATTAGAGCTGGGCCGTTAACGGCGTTAACGTGCTGCGTTAACGCGATACTAGTATCGCGCGATAATATAATTAACGCATTAATCTAATTTTTTTTTTTATTCTTTTTTTTTTACCTTTATTTACCCAGGGTAGGTTCGCTGAGCACAGATGCTCTTTTTCAGGAACACCCTGCTTCACATTCACACAGTTCCATTCACACCTGGGAGCTGCCCAGCACAACCACAGTTGACACCATTGGCCACTGAGCAACTCCACTGGAGCAGTTGATTTGCATTGGCTGATCAACTGCTGACTGGCTGATCAACTGCTTCTTTCTGTTTTGCTCCTGAGAGTGTGCTAGATACTGTACTGGTAATATTATTTATTTGTGTTAACTTCTGAATAAAACAACTTATTAAACACAAGTACATCTTATTGAACATTATTTTGATATTTCATTACCAATTATCATAGCAAAACAGCTTTTTCAAACAGTCTGTAATGCATTTTGGAAACGGGAGATGGGCTCATGGTGTAATGGGCCACCTGGCCTGAGAAACATAAGGAGGAAAGAAAAAGTAAGGACTTACTTCTGGTCATTATTTGGGTAGAACACACATGTTTTGAATGCCTTCGGCATTTTTTTTTTTTTTTTTAGCCATTTTAATCTAGATTAATCTAGATTAAATCCAGGATTGCAGATAGATTAATCTAGATTAAAAAAATTAATCTATGCCCACCTCTAATATATATATATATATATATATTATCTTATTAGATAAAACAAATGATGTATATAATTATGTTATCTTATTAGATAAAACTGTCAAGAAAAGGAGTAGTCAGGTATCCGGGCAGGAATTGAGTGACACAGGGAGAATCTCGTACAGTCCAGGGAGCGTGCGTGGGGCAGGGTAGTCGGGCAATAAGAGGGAGTAGGCAGGAGCGAGGCAGTCCAACAGGCAAGGGGTCAAACACGGGTTTCAGGTCCCCATACGTTCCGGGAATATAGGCAAGGAGAATAGTCAGGCAAGCAGAGGTCAGAACACGTTATCCAGACCCAGAGATCAGGGTGAAGAGCCAGATAACGGACTGCGGGGAAAGGAGGAGAATATCTCCCCCCCCGCTCTGTCTCCCGTTCTTCCTCTCTCTCTCTCTCTACCGGAGTGCCCGGTAGAACAAACAAATTTAAATAAATCGACCAAAAACATAATTTAGAAAAGAAAGGTGAGTGTGTGCATGTGGATGTGTGTGCAATACGTGTAGATGGATGGGTTGTATTGGAGTCCCTAGCCATCCTTTAGTGGATAGAAACAATGCAGCCACAACAGAACAGAGTGATGTTGGCGTCGGTGAGTGTTCGCCTCAGTCTGCATTATATATTAGAAATTAGTTTTCACCTTTTTAAGACTTTTATGCTTTCATCTGGGGGTCTCCCCTGATTGTTCTACCATTAAATCAGTGCATACGGACCTAATCTCTACAACAAGAGGTAAAGCTTTATGTGTTCATTATTGTCTTATCCTTTTGTCACAGACCATCGGGCACGCCGTATAGCAATTGAAGTTTGATATGCTTTCCCATTTAGACAAAAAAATCATATCATATTCAAGCGAGGTTAACCCTTTACCGGTCACTTCTTGAAATACCTGGAAATTCACAATTTCAACTCCAGAATGTTATTTTGGTGCTATTTCAAAAGTGATCTACAATAATAAAAAAAAATAAAAACCCTTTAAATTAAGGTTAACCGAAGTGTCCGTGAACAGGCCCTCGACCGGTACCGTAAAAATGTGGGGGCTATGGGGCATATTTTTCCTTAGGGGCCATATCTATGAAACTTGGCAGGCTGATTCATAACATAAAATAAATTATAAAATGTATTGGGAGTTTTCTTGAATTTGCGTTGCCATGGCAACAGTAGCAGATAAAGGCCCAAAGAAGAATAGCGGACAAAACTATATAACTACATGGTACTACATGGTACTACAGGGTACTACATGGTACTACAGGGTACTACATGATACTACATGTCACTACATGATACTACATGGTACTACAGGGTAATACATGGTACTACATGGTACTACATGATACTACATGGTACTACAGGGTACTACAGGGTACTACATGATACTACATGATACTACATGATACTACAGGGTACTACACAGGGTATAGGGTAATAATGGGTACTACAGGGTACTACAGGGTACTACATGGTACTACAGGGTACTACATGGTACTACATGACAGTACAGGGTACTACATGGCAATACAGGGTATTACATGGTAATACATGGTACTACAGGGTACATGGCGATACAGGTTACTACATGGCACTACATGGTACTACAGGGTACTACATGGCACTACAGGGTACTACATGGTACTACATGGTAGAAGTAATACCCTAAGTGTGATTGACTAGATGCATCGGGCATATGTCTAAAAATGGACACTATGTCACTTCACCTGAAGGGGCATATGACAGTTTATGGCTTCACCACTTTTTCCTGATTTCACTAATCCTATGCAAAAAACACCTATCCCATCCTTTACAATGATTGTTCAACTGCAAAAATGAGTAAATGTTATCAATTCACCGTGACTTGTTGAGGAAATAATGGAGTTTGAAGAGTAGAAGCAGGTGCAAAAATTTGCATTTTTTTGCTGTGGTGAAAAGAAGGAAGTTGCAGGTCCCCAGGGTCTATCCTGATTGGTCAGATGGGATGGTGACAATATATGTGTCATAGCCGACCTGTGCTGATTGGCTGGAAGAAGTTTTTTTCATAGATTAAAGATCCCCCCTCTCCCACTTCGCTAAATATATTGTATGGGGAAGTGGCCAAAAATGGTTAATTGGCCGGTAAAGGGTTAAAGAGGACCAATGTGAAAATGTTCCTGTGTGTTGCATTGTTGTCACATAATGAGGGGCTGTCCCAACACTGTGAAAATGTAAAAAAGAATTATTTCACATTGTTAAACCAATCCACGTTGTTAAACCTTTTTGGCACAACAAGGAGATTAGGCAAAGTCGATCTCATGGAAGTCTCCAGTGCAGTGATCACAGGGAAAACTAGCGTCAAGTACCTAGGACTTACACTAGAGCAGTCTCTCTCATGTGAGACTAGTGCTGCCAACATTATATCCAAGTGTGCAAGCAAACTCAAGTTCCTGTATCGGAATACCAGGCTCTTTGAACTTGCTGTTAAAAAGCTGTTGGTGTCATCCTTGCTTCAGTGTCATTTTGACTACGCGAGCACAGCATGGTACTGTGGTCTGTCGACAACATTTTAAAATAAACCACAGGTGATGCAAAACAACACTATTCGTTACTTACTAGGTGTGCCTCCCAGAATGCATGTACTGTAGGAAGTGCCGATTAAAGAAATGTGGGACTGCTACCAGACAGTGCACCTCAGGGTGGAACAGATGAAACTGAACCACATGTTCAACATAGTAAATGGTACAGCCCCAAGATATCTGAAGTATCAGATCAATATAGTCCATACGCAGCATGGACACGATACAGGGCCAGTGTTCGCTCTTGTAAGGTGCCGCGGGTTAAGTCTATGGCTCAGAGCTCATTTTACTACACCGGTTTCTCAATGTGGAACAGCCTTCCACTCAGGATAAAACTGTCAGGTTCTAGAGGAATATTAAAGGTCAGGTGCGCTCATATCTTTGGGGTAAAGTAGCCAGATAGCTGTCAGGTCATATTTGTATTGTTGTTTTAATTAATGATGGTATAGAAATGCGCTATTTTATGGTATTTGGTCAGGATGTTATTGTCTTGTATTTAGATATGTAGAATATGGATTTCTTGTATTGGACTTTTGCTTCATGTGTTGTTTTATATGTTATTTGTGTATGTCCTGCGCTGTGATTGATTTAATGTGTATGTGTGTTTGTGTGTGGTTTCAATTAGTGTTTTGGGGCCAAAACACACCTGTTTATGGCCACCAGAGACCCAGGGCCGGTGTCATATTAAACTGAGCTATGGGGCGGCCGGGTGGCACAGCGGACTAAGCGTCTGTCTACCACCACAGAGACAGTGGGATCGAATCCAAATGTGGTGCTTCCGGGTTGGCCGACCGTTCATACTAACACAATTGGCAGTGTTAGAGGGTGGGAAACCCGGCGCGGGTGGGTCCTGGTCGTTGTAAACAGCGACTCCTACAGTTCGTTCGGGACGCCTGCACAGCAAGGGAAGGATCTAAGAGAGGTAGTATGATCCTTCCACACATTACATTCTCCCAGTGAGAGTCCGCGCTGCCAGGTGAAAAGAAGAGGTGGGCTGGGTACACATGTGTCGGAGGAAGCATGTGATACTAGTCTCTGCCCTCCCGGACCGACGGTAGGGGGTAGAGTGCGCAACGACCAGGAAGGGGATTGGGAATTGGCATAACGACTAACATTGGGATGGGAGAAAAACAGAAAAAAATATGCACATATTTCTACAATATAACAATAAATATGAATAACTATCTATATAGTATAAAATGAACATAGGCATGACATCAGCACACAGATTGACAGAATAAAAAAACAATGCATAAATTGCAGATATAAGAATAGGTATAAAAGACAATAAAAGTAGTGCAATGTAAACGTGCAGACTTAATAATGGCATAAAATAAGTACAAAAGTACAATGTCGCTCGAAGGCATGTGAACCCTGCCCCGGAACAGTCAGTCCCCCCAAAACACTGCACACATCAATCCCTACCACATCCCCATCCAAGACACACCCCCCCGATAAAGCACGCCATGACCGAAGGAAAAAACACAAAACAGCCTTTCAGTTTTTCATCTGAGAAGTGGAAGGGACATGTCTCCACTGGCCCTGAATCACACCTCAGCCTTCCTACTGCCCCGATACAAAGATAATAAAGAACTAGAAATATCATCTTACCACAAGATGTTTTCTAAATCGGACACTGTTTGGACATTTAACCAGTGGCGGCCGGTATGAACTACACTTGGGTGGTCACAATCATCTGACCAAGCTGGCCAAGCGAATTCTGACTCATAACGTTACCAACATTAAGTCGAGTTAATTGATTCATACTACATTAGTACACGTATGATCATCAAATCAATAATGAACACATATATATAGGCCTATCTATCTTGTCATTTTAAACAAGTTACCATTCATTCATTCAGCCGTTATGCAATACCCGGCCACAGCGAAATTAACACGCTGTGTTGAGAGAGAGAGAGAGAGAGAGAGAGAGAGAGAGAGAGAGAGAGAGAGAGAGAGACAGACAGACAGACAGACAGACAGACAGACAGACAGACAGACAGACAGACAGACAGACAGACAGACAGACAGACAGACAGACAGACAGACAGACAGACAGACAGACAGACAGACAGACAGACAGACAGACAGCAGACAGACAGACAGACAGACAGACAGACCGCATTAACTCACTGTAGTTAGTTGAAACGTGGTCCGGAGGGCTTGATAAAGTGTATAATGTCCACTGTCCCACAGTTCCAGTCTCCCAGACTGTTGTTGTCGATGTATATCCCCACTGTCCAGAGTGACTGCATCACAACACAACACAGCATCAAGTAACTAACTTACTAAATTCCTAACCAGAAACAGGCGTCGGCCAATCAGAGAGCGTCTCCGAGAAATGCGGCTACGGAAATTATAGACGCTGCTGCTTAGACCGCTTCAAATTGCGCCCGGCTTCCATCATAATACAGCATATTTCAACGCACAGCGCGTTACGCACTGATTGGCTCCGACGGATACAGCGATGAAACTGTGCACGGCGTGCACACGCACTCAGAGCGCTATTGCGTCTAGCCCGAGAGAAATGCGGCGAGCAGAATGCGGTTACTGTAACGGAACGTATTCTCTATCAGACAGTGAGTCACTTCCTGTTCAGGAAAACGATTATTTATATTTGATATATTAACCCGAGCGCCCCTAGTGTCCAGCCGCCACTGCATTAAACCCCATGTTTTGCTCCAAATAGAGCCCCACAAATTGCCCCCCCCCCCCCCCCCCCCCCCCCCCCCTACAGCAGAAACAGACCATATTGAATTGAACAGGGTGACAGGAAGTCTTTGTTTGGGCAGACAGATAATAAGGTCGGGTCTGGCCTCAGCGCATCTTGGGAGTGGCAGGAGGAAGTAGCGGCATGCTAATTCACTGCCACTCAATACCGGTCTGAGCCAGCAGATTGTCTAGTCTGGAGGTAGTGTTACGACCCCTTCCACTCGGTCTCCGTCGTTCACCTGGGTAGTTGTCGTGTTGACAGGTGCTGGAGGTGGGTGTGGCTTGAGCGCTGATCAGCGGAACGGGCAACGCCCGGGCCCGGTGTTCCCGTGCTCCTGTTAAAAGACTTGCAGAGCTCAGATGCTGGGCGCTCTCCGTATGGGACGACGTTAGTTTAGTTTGGTGCTTGTGATTTCTGTTTGCATTATACAACATGACACCTATAGGCCTACACTTTACAATGCATGCACTCACTTACACTACTGATAGGGTTTTCAAAAAGGTCAGGTTTCAGTGACCTAAAATGCAGTTTTCAATGTGGAAGAGACGCCAAACCACATAGAAAGACCTACGGTTTCAAAAATACCCACGCACATGTGGACTAGGCCTCGGAATGCAAATGCCTCAGGAAATCTGTAACCACATTATTCCTCAAATACGTTCAGAAGAAATGTATTCTTTCTTCTCCTCTCTAACCTTCATCGATGTCTTTGTTCCTCTTCTCAGATTCACAGAATTTCTGGAACCTTTTGAAAGGGTGATACAGCCTGAAGAGTTGTGGCTCTACAAGAACCCTCTGGTGGAGTCAGACCACATCCCCAAGAGAGTGATGTTTGTAAGTATCTATCTACACAGTACATTTCACAGAGTAAATTTTACTCAAACAGTTTAATCTATCTATCTATCTATCTATCTATCTATCTATCTATCTATCTATCTATCTATCTATCTATCTATCTATCTATCTATCTATCTATCTATCTATCTATCTATCTATCTATCTATCTATCTATCTATCTATCTATCTATCTATCTATCTATCTATCTATCTATCTATCTATCTATCTATCTATCTATCTATCTATCTATCTATCTATCTATCTATCTATCTATCTATCTATCTATCTATCTATCTATCTATCTATCTATCTATCTATCTATCTATCTATCTATCTATCTATCTATCTATCTATCTATCTATCTATCTATCTATCTATCTATCTATCTATCTATCTATCTATCTATCTATCTATCTATCTATCTATCTATCTATCTATCTATCTATCTATCTATCTATCTATCTATCTATCTATCTATCTATCTATCTATCTATCTATCTATCTATCTATATATCTATCTATCTATCTATCTATCTATCTATCTATCTATCTATCTATCTATCTATCTATCTATCTATCTATCTATCTATCTATCTATCTATCTATCTATCTATCTATCTATCTATCTATCTATCTATCTATCTATCTATCTATCTATCTATCTATCTTCTGTCTGTCTGTCTGTCTGTCTGTCTGTCTGTCTGTCTGTCTGTCTGTCTGTCTGTCTGTCTGTATGTCTGTCTGTATGTCTGTCTGTCTGTCTGTCTGTCTGTCTGTCTGTCTGTCTGTCTGTCTGTCTGTCTGTCTGTCTGTCTGTCTGTCTGTCTGTCTGTCTGTCTGTCTGTCTGTCTGTCTGTCTGTCTGTCTGTCTGTCTGTCTGTCTGTCTGTATGTCTGTCTGTCTGTCTGTCTGTCTGTCTGTCTGTCTGTCTGTCTGTCTGTCTGTCTGTCTGTCTGTCTGTCTGTCTGTCTGTCTGTCTGTTGAGTAGGCAGTCTACCTCCATTCATATTTGTTTTTTATCGAGACAGTAGGAAGGCTGAGAGGGAGACAGAGTAGGAGAGACACAGGAGACAAAGTTATTTATTGAGACAGTAGGACGGCTGAGAGGGAGACATAGTAGGAGAGACACAGGAGAGAAGGTTCTTTATTGAGACAGTAGGAAGGCTGAGAGGGAGACATAGTAGATAAGACACAGGAGAGAAGGTTCTTTATTGTGACAGTAGGGAGGCTGAGAGGGAGACAGAGTAGGAGAGACACAGGAGAGACGGTTCTTTATTGAGACAGTAAAGAGGCTGAGGGAGAGAGAGTTCCAAAGTCCAGGCTGAAGCTTAGGGGGGGCCGTGCTTTCGCTGTGGCAGGCCCAAAGCTCTGGAATGAGCTGCCACTGCATGTTAGGCAGGCCCCCACTCTGCAGGTGTTCAAATCACGCCTCAAGACACATGTATTTGCTCTGGCTTTCTGTGTTTTAAACAGTTTTTGAGAGACCTGCCTTTTTATGTGACATATTGTACTTGTTTTTATTGTGTGCTTTTATTCAATTTTTATCTTTTTATGTTTTATCTTATGTTGTGGACTTGTAAAGCACTTTGGTCAACTTTGTTGTTTTTAAATGTGCTTTATAAATAAAGTGGATTGGATTGGATTGGAGACACAGGAGAGAAGGTTCTGGAGGAATCTGATCCCAGGCCAGCAGAGGCAGGGGTGTTAGCTGCCACATGGTTTCTGAGCAGAGTTGAAAGTGTTTGCATATAAAACAGACGAGGGTCACGAAGCAGCACCTCTCTGATTACACAGCCATTATCCTCCGGGCAGGTACCGTCACCGTTTCATCAATTGGATTAATGAATTCACCAAATAATTACATTTATTATCTGCCAAGGTAGATGTTAGAATAGAAGTGACTGATTGAACACGGTTGGTTACCTTCCAAAGTGGTGAATAGACTTGATAGACTTATCTTGTTTTATGTACATCCATGGACACAATAGTAATCAAACAACGATAACCCTTTACGGTTCATCTCCACCTCCACCCGCTCAGTCGCTCTACCCTCCTGCCAGGAAGAGGAGAAATAACACATATAAGATCAGATAAGATGCTCTTTTATTGATCCCCTTGGGGGAAATCCAGGCGTCATACCAGCACGGGGGAGGGGGGAGGGGAGGCAGGTATGGGCAAGGTAATAGAAGAAAGACAATAAATGCAGGCAATACAAATTTAATCTGACTATAAAATATGAGAATATATGACCCAGATAGCAAAAAATTAGTGAATCAACGTTGAAATAGGGTTAGGCAGAAATATTGAATCTATGTTGAAGCCTGACATCGAAATTATACAAATCGTTGTCTATGACTTACATGTTGAATCAACGTTAGGTGTCAACCATAACTGATACTATATCAATGTTGATTCAACCATCATCTAAATGGTAATCTACATGCACATTTTAGTTGATTTTATATTGAATCAATGTTAGACATCAATGTTTATTCAACCATAAGCTAAATGGTAATCTACTTGTACATTTGTAACTTGTACATCTACTTGTAACTTGTAAAGTTAAGGAATCAATACTGATTAATGTACATTTTACATTAAAATATTGCTGCTGATATGTATACATCATAACATTACATGTTTTTTTCCTGCTGTTAAACACACTATTGTTGTTCAAAATTCTTATATGACCATATTTCCAAAAATGTGTGAACAAAAATGACAACATGGCTTTAATATGAAAATAATTTTTTTTCTTTCAAGAGGGTCTCATCATACTTCCAGTGACCAGTTAACCTTTTACACAAACATTAAATAACAGACCTTATAACAGACCTTTCATTAACAATACTATATATAGCCACTGCCAGAATAGTGACACACGTATTGTGTTTGGTGAGCACACGCATTCATGCACAACGAAGACAAGATTGCGTTGTCTCAATCATTTTAACTATAAAATTATGAGCTCAAAGTATGAGCTCACTGACTGAAATGTCCAACAAAAAGCATCAATTGTCAAATAATATTGATCACATTAACTAGACTAGATGTTTTTGAGGAAATTAGAAAGGGAACAACAACTTAACCCTTGTGTCTGATCAGATTCTTATTTGTTTGATAACTTTGCAGTGATTATGTTTGTAGCCAACATAATATGTGGCATAATCTTTTAATTATCTTGTATTTTTTTTTACTCTTCATAAATTGTTTATTCAACTTCAGCCCGATCATAACCACCACATATTGTTTTTTTGTCATATTTAACAACTCTTTTCAGAAAAGTGGGAGTATTTCATTACAAAAATAATATAAAAAATGGTTATGATCAGGGCTGAAGTTGAATAAAATATTTATGGAAAAGAAAGTGGGAAATTATTTCAACATAATCTTTTTATGGAGTTTTTCAATTTAGTCCCCTAATAAGAGTATAATACTTTAGTTTTCAGACACAAGGGTTAAATAACAATGGCAGAGGATTTGAATTTAAACACATTGGAGCTCAGATGATCTACAGTTGTCCACGACTTATCCTCCAAGGCATCTGCTATATAATAATCTTCAGATTTACTTAAGTGTTATTAGTAGGTTACAGCAGTAAGCATTAGTTTGCTCAGTCAATTATGGCCAATTTGTTTATTATATTATACTGTACCGAAAATAACACCGAACCGTGACTTCAAAACCGAGGTACGTACCGAACCGTGGATTTTGTGTACCGTTACACCCCTAATGTTTCTATAACTCTCTCCCATATAACTAACTCTCTCCCATACCCTTAACACCAACCGCTGAAGTGCCCTTGAGCAAGGCACTAAACCCCCAACTGCTCCAGTGGAGTTGCTCAGTGGCCAACATTGTCAGACTGTGGTTGTACTGGGCAGCTCCCAGGTGTGAATGGAACTCTGTGAATGTGAAGCAGGGCGTAGCTGAAAAAGAGCATCCGTGCTCAGCGAACCTACCCTGGGTAAATAAAGGTTAAAATAAAAAATAAAAAAATAAACACTGCAAGAACAGGCTGAAGCAGCAAGTCATTCAAGTAGATGCCGTCCATGGAAGAACAGTGTCCATGAGGGTAATTCCTTGTACTGTATGAACCAGGGAAACAGTGTGTGCTGGGGTACCCTAAGTTTGACTCTGGTTCGCTTGACTTAAGTTTGGGTCACTTCGGTTCCAAGAACAGGCTGAAGCAGCAAGTCATTCAAGTAGATGCCGTCCATGGAAGAACAGTGTCCATGAGGGTAATTCCTTGTACTGTATGAACCAGGGAAACAGTGTGTGCTGGGGTACCCTAAGTTTGACTCTGGTTCGCTTCCCTCCCTCCCGGTCTGGCGCATAACAAAGCCACTTCTTGACAGTTTCGCTGTAGTCCTGGTTGGTCAGCTTGGGGTCAAACTGTCGAGCAGCAGCTGATAGACACAAAAATTAAAAAGTGAGGAAGAGAGCTGAGATGATGTACGATGATAAGAGCACCCCTCACTTCACACAAGTGCGATTTTTTTTAATCACTCAATTACTCACTCTGTAGGTCTACAGTAACAAGCTACAGTCAGCATCCAGTTAGACTGGACAGGAAAGAGAAGCAATCGCCTAGCCTGACACCATCTAGGCAATACAATGTGTATCCATGCACCTCTAAAGCTTACCAATTACGTTGTCCATTTCTTATAGGTTGCACTTTCATCACTTTATTCCAACATAACACTTTTTTTTTAAGTTTTTGCAACAGCATAATTATATTCTGAATCACCAGCATCACCACCTCACTACCTAAACTTAACCTATGAAGTAGTTTGCAGGGGAGGAAGATCACCAAACATGCATGCTTGTAGTGTGGTGTGCTTGAATGGCTTCTTGCTTTCTGAACAACGCTTGTCTTTCTTTCCAGCCCAGTTGAACCCACTGGCCAGGGCGTTGGTCATAGCAGTTTTCAACATCAGTCTGATCAGGTTCTCTGAATTGGTGCCTCCTACCAAAGCCAGGCAAGAAATCGAAATCAGAGAGAAGAAAATGAAGGCCCTGCGTTAGAAACAGCATAACATTTATTTTATGAACACAGAGCAACCAACTTGTTTATACACACACTTTATGCATGCACTGATGATATTCCGGCCCATGTCAGTCATTAGGTTTAACCACATTAACCCTCCTGTCCATATGTAAACGGTATATTTGAACAATTTCAAAACGTTGTCTCTAACACGTTTTGAACTAGAAAGTGCTAAACACATTTTTCCCCTGAACAAGACCACACTGAAAAGATCTACATTTGATAAATGAATGCAGTTCAATAAATTACCATCTTTTGACAGACTGATTGCTCCATCAGTAATGATTCTGCCTCATTGTAGTCTTGTTCACTGGCGATTGGCAGCTGGAAGGGGAGCATAGTGGTTGTGGTGGCCACCCCGTGTCCCCTGGTCCCACCAGATATGTTGCCCTCAGCCAACTCGGTCTTGATGAACTGCACATCTCTGGACAGATCCTTCACCACGACAAGTAATTCAGCAAGCATTGAATTCATCTTCTGGATGGTAAGGTCTTCAGAAGAAGAGTTAAAATCATTAAGTGAGAAATAAAAATAAGCAGCAAATCACACAAGGAATTACACCATGTCCAATAGACTTGCCTTTCATAAGCTGCCCGTCATCGCCGGCCATCTGTCTACGCTGTGAAACACCAGATGGGGTGTTGTAGTTCTCTAAAGAGTGATGGTTTGTCCTTGAATTAGCAGCAACAATTAACTTATAATCAGTGAGGATAGCCTGCTCTGTCTCTCTCAGTAATTTGTTGACTCTACGTCTTTTAGCCCGAGAATAAGATGACATAGTGATGAGGTGCTGTAGTCAATGTAATGGTACATAAATTGTGCTATTTACTTGGCTAGAACAGGTCTTTGCTTCAATTGCTGCAACGCGCGGCTTCTTGAAACTGGTACGTGATTCTGGAAAAAGAAAGAAAAAAGGGGGGAGGGTCCTGATTAATGTGTTGCATTGCAATGTGCAGGGTGAAACGCTTGCATAATTCTACATTTTGATCAATATCAAGAGAGTCCATTATTATATTATTGTTATATTGTTCATTAGAAAATACCATGCATATAACCAAACGTCTAACTATATAGTCAATGTAATGGTACATAAATTGTGGTATTTACTTGGCTAGAACAGGTCTTTGCTTCAATTGCTGCAACGTGCGGCTTCTTGAAACTGGTACGTGATTCTGGAAAAAGAAAGAAAAAAGGGGGGAGGGTCCTGATTAATGTGCTGCATTGCAATGTGCAGGGTGAAACACTTGCATAATTCTACATTTTGATCAATATCAAGAGAGTTCATTATTATATTATTGTTATATTGTTCATTAGAAAATACCATGCATATAACCAAACGTCTAACTATATACTATCTGTATGTCATGTATGTCCCTCCCTATGCCATAAATGTCATCATGTGTATGTCATAAATGTCACTATGAATTGAAAATGGGGGACCCTGATGTAAACGAGACAAAAACGTCTTTCTCTGGTCTGCATCCCCTTAACAATTGTGTGTATTGAGCCATACTGTATTGTACCCCTTCTGCAATCTGTTAAATAAAGTTTTCATTCATTCATTCAACATTAGCAGGACCAGTGGCACGCCAAACAGCCTGCAAACTACCTGGCGTTCTATCGCCATGCTCTAAGACAAACTCTAACCTTAACCAACTTCGAAAGAGTGCCTAAGCTTAAAGGGGAGATGAAGCATATAGCGATATAAACATAGTCATAGCATCAAATTAGTATTTAGATAAGCCACAGAAAAAAATCACGTTATAAAAATAAGCAATAGACACAATATTTCTGACAATGTGAATACATTCCCTGAGGTCCATAGATGTCCCTAGATACCAATAATATGCAAATGGTCTTTCAATTTTGATTACTATTATTGTGAAATAATAATTAAATGTGAAATATTGCTATGTTATTGTGAGATTACAAAATCTGATGTGATATTACAGAGGATTTTGATTACAGCATTTTATTGTGAAATAATAATTAAATTATGTGAAATCAAAGGATACTGTATGAATGTCACTCATAACAGAATTAGTTATCAATAACCTACCTGTATAAATGTTAAAAGTTGTTGCAAATATTTTGTTCCCCTCATAAATATACCACTATACATTAATTTCTTATATTAGTTTTAAAATGACCATTTAACAGTTTAACAATGCTCTGAAAATGCTCTGAGAACATGCAGTCATCATTCACTGTTTTAAGCACAAACACATTAGGGAGGGAGGGAGAGAGACAGGCACGGCCTGTATGCCTGCACCCTGCCATGTTGTTGGTTTACCATGACTTTTTAGCAAGCAAGCATAATGGTAGCAGCAATGCTAAGCTAACTGATTGTGCCAGTGTATCCTGTTAAAGAATACAGCATAAGCCACATTTTGAAACGTTACTGACGTTAGCCTACAAAAAAAGGTATAATAGTATATGCAACAGGTGGATATCACTAAACACCAAAATCAAGAAACATTCATTATAGCTAACTGCTAATGCTACTAGCTAAATTAGCTTCAGCTAGCAGGCATGCATAACGGTTAATATAATATTCTCTACCATGTAAAAACGAACACGGCACTACTCCACTGGCGTTTGCAATCTAAAGCATACATACAACATACAACATACAACATAATCGACATTATTGCCATGCAGTACTCACCAGTCTTAACTATGCAGAGAGACATGAGGTAGCTGCCAGGAAGCTGCCGCACAGGTGCATTCTGGGAGGCGGGGCACAAGTGCAGTGCAGTCTGGGTGATGAGACAATGACGACAGCATACGTTGAGCAGCATACGTTGATTCAACATTTATTAGATCTTGGCATTTCAATCATTAAAATTCAACCACAAAACAATATTGATTCAATGACATGTTTTCAACATTGGTCAAGTGGTTCATCGGTTAATGGTTGATCCACCATCAATCGTCGACCTTAACCAAAAATCAAGCATTTTGACCATAACTCAACATTGAATTAACATCTTTTGCTATCTGGGGAGTCTATGTAACAACAAAACCACCATGAGACCGTCTTACTGCAGGAAAATAATCGAACATTTCATAGACTAGAGTCATTTTGTGCTTGAGCGTTTTTCATATTTTCTAAATACAATCACGTACAATAGTATCCAGGTTGAAAGGCACACCTTGATGCCAGGCATCAGAGCACCTACTGTAGAGACATTTCTCTCGAGTCCCCAGTGTTCGAGTCAGAGTCCAAGTCCGAGTCACCAAAGAAGAGCCTGAGTCGAGTTAAAGGACCAATGCCTCATGTTAATACATAGATTGTTCTATTCACAAAACCACGATCGGTATTCTTACCTGCTTCTCGATTTGGCATCCATTCCGGCTAATCTGGGTCTGACTCTGTAATCTCGCTGTCTGTGTCGTTATCGCTGAACATTTCAGTGAAATATTCTGGCTCTGGAGTGCTCTTGCGACTACTGCGGCACGGTGAACAGATAACGGCCAGTTTGACTTTAGTATTTTTTTAAACGTACCTTATGGATGGATCGTCACCCTGTTTTCCTCTTCATAATAATCTCCAATAGTTCGCTACACAACGATCACCATTGCCGAGTCAGTTTGCTGCCCAGAGTGCAAACCCCCCACAGGAAACTAGCCAAGATGTACTCAAAAGGTAGGCGACACTGCCACCTGTCGGGATTCGATCGTTATCACAGTTTTTCCAAATCCATAAACAAGGTGTGTATTCATATAACGCTATACACCATGCTGAATTCATTCTGAAAGACCTATTCCAAATTCTATTTATAGGGTTTGACAATAATTACACTAATGTCGCTATTTTACAATGAACTATAATTAATTACGTCACGTGTCATACCGAACACGTCTTTGTTAGAACTAATGCATTCCGTCCGTCTGCAGTCTTCCTATTCTACCACTTGGTGACATGTACGCACGGTCCGAGCTGTGCGTAGATATACGCACAATCTCAAGCACACGTTCAAATTGATAAATCCCACACTTGATCGTACGCACGGTTTACGCACATATCTGTGCATACGGAGCATTGATAAATGAGGGCCCTGGACTTGAGAACTACACCACTGTCTGTCTGTATATAATATAATCATTTTTATGTAGATACCATAATATATATATATTTTGACTCATCCCTTACCTACTCTTACTAGTTATACCGCTGGCCAGTATGACTTACTAACATAGCGTCTTTATACCTGTATCACTATACATACAGATACAGTACATCTGAAGTGCATTATGACTCAGTAGTACTAATGTATTTTGTATCCAGTTTAATCATTTGTAAATTGTACATTGTTAAAGCACTGTACTGTCACATGTGCACTCTGCAACAGGACGGCTGTTTCTATTTCAAATCGCTGGTGGTCGTTGGTACAAACAACACACCCCAGAGGTAGAATTATCAAAATGGTGAAGAAGACACCATTCATCTTTCTACACTGAAAGGTGCATTTGGAGTCTGGAGACTACTGTATACGCAATAATAAGGTCCACACACACACACACACACACACACACACACACACACACACACACACACACACACACACACCACACACACACACACACACACACACACACACACACACACACACACACACACACACACAGGGCCGCCTGGGAGAAATGCGAGGCCCTGTGCGAGATTTAAACCCCCCCCCCCCCCCCCCCCCCCCCCCCCAAAAGGTAAAAATATATATATATATATAATTTTTTTTTTTTTTTTTTTCATACAGTCAACATATTCTTAATAACAGCGCTGCCCGAGGGCTGGGCATGATACAGTCACATATAGCAAGAGAGAGAGCGAGAGAGAGCTCCCGTTCTACAGTCAATATACAGTGTAAAGAGAGAGAGAGAGAGAGAGAGAGAGAGAGAGAGAGAGAGAGAGAGAGAGAGAGAGAGAGAGAGAGAGAGAGAGAGAGAGAGAGAGAGAGAGAGAGAGAGAGAGACACATTGGAAAGAAATTGAAATGCTATTTGGCCCTAAACAGAGAGTACACAGTGGCAGAATACCTGAGCACTGTGACTGAAGATCCTTGACTAGGTACAGACTCAGCGAGCACAGCCTAGCCATCGAGAAAGGCCGCCATAGGCAGACTGTGTGTGTTAGAAAGAGAGAGAGAGAGAGAGAGAGAGAGAGAGAGAGAGAGAGAGAGAGAGAGAGAGAGAGCAAGTGTTGTTTGTCGTGTGTGTGTGTGTTAGAGAGAAGAGCATGTATGAGAGAGATAAGCAAAGTTGAGCCCCTAAAGGATATTCAACTTTTAATGGAAGAACAAAACAGAAGGAAAATATAACTTCACAAAGGCAACATGGAT
>NC_140173.1:37892947-37910447 GCF_963971535.1 Notolepis coatsorum | reverse complement strand
CGAGCACAGAAAGACTCAGAAGAAGCTTCTATCCCCAGGCCATCAGGCTGCTAAACGAACAATGAATGAACACTACACAACAACAACCACCAAACGCACATAGCACACACATCCACACGCACACACTCACTTTAAACAAACACACTGTAGCACCCACTCCACACACTTTATAGCACACACCCACTTTAAACAAACACACTGTAGCACCCACTCCCCACACTTTATATTTATTGATGAAGGATTGCACTACAACTCGTACACCTTACTGTAAATTGTACCTAAATTGTACCTCATACCATTTCTGCTTTGCACTAGATAGTACTGTACATTAGTACACTGCATAGTATTGTATATTATATGGTAACTCAGAACATTGTACATATGTCTATACCGAACACTGTGACCTCATTTTCTTCTTCTAAATTACATGCTATACTATGTTATTTGATACTATCTTGTCTAGCACAGTCTCTGGAGCGTAACAGTAAGAAGCATTTTGTATGAAAGTATTCTGTACTTCTGTATGACAACTATTAAAGAAACTTGAAACTTGAACACACACACACACACACACACACACACACACACACACACACACACACACACACACACACACACACACACACACACACACACACACACACACACACACACACACACACACACACACACACACACACACACACACACACACACACACACACACACGTTTAACATCATCTGCCATGGCTCCTATTCTCTGTGACACCATGTCATTTGAAATCGGCACCAAGTTTAACAGTTTGGCAGCCTTCTCGCCACACATGATTTGTGTCATCTCTTTGGCTAATGACACAATTGTTCACCAATAGTGTGTGGCTTACCGGATTTCGGAGGCTGGCACGATACGAGGCTTCCTGTGCGTTGGCTGTGGGTGTACAGCAGGATAGAATCGCGGACTTGCGCTTATTCAGTGTATCCCGGCTTCTTGTGAAGAAGTCTTCGGGTCTTTGGTGTTTGGTTGTAAGGTGCCGTTGGAGGTGCGATGGTTTCATGCATTCATTGCTAAGCACTTCACCACAAATCACGCACTGTGGCCTGGGCTCTTCCTCTGTCCCACCGCAGCTGAATCCAAATTTAATGTAACTGGAGTTGTATTTGTGTACTGTTTTGCGCCGTTTGTTTGTGGATTCCCCACTTGTGCTGTTGACAGAGCCACTAGCAGCACATTCAGTGCTGGAAGGCGGTGTGGCTTTGCATGCCGCTCTTGCACTCCTGGCGGAGCCTGTGCTTGTGCTCGGTCCACTGTCCTTCTCTTCGTTCACTTGTTGAACTTCATTGCTGCTGGAAATATTCTCCTCCACACCCCTCTTTCGAATGTCTCCCGTCTTGAGCCACTTTCGCAACATCCCTCCCTCATCATCACTAGCTTGATTGTAATGTTAGCTAATCATGCACGCGCCACAGGTGAAGTGTCCGTCAGAAACAAACATTTATTTTGTTTCTAAATCTAAAAACAACAAAATAAATGTCGAACTTATTTTAAACCCCAATTTCAATTATATCAAGCTTATTTTCATTTGTTGTAGTATTTTGATAGTATAACTGTACAACATATGTTTTACAATTGATTTTATTTCATTTTTGAAAAAGATTGAGATTCCAGGGATGTGTGTCTGGTGCAAGTGTATGGCAGCCATTGAGACTGTAGCCCAAGATACTACACAGAGGTGGTGAAGGAGGCAATTTCCACCCTACATTGTAAAGCATTTTGAGTGTCTAGAAAAGAGCTATATAAATGCAATGATCATTCATAATTTATTCATTCATCAATTCATTCCTTCATCCATCATTCATCATCCATCATCCATTATCCATCATTCATCATCCATCATCCATTATCCATCATTCATCATCCATCATCCATCATCCACCATTCATCATTCATCATCCATCATCCATCATCCACCATTCACCATTAATCATCCATCATCCACCATTCATCATTCATCATCCATCATCCACCATTCATCATTCATCATCCATCATCCACCATTCACCATTCATCATCCATCATCCACCATTCATCATTCATCATCCATCATCCACCATTCATCATTCATCATCCATCATCCATCATCCACCATTCATCATTCATCATTCATCATCCATCAATCAATCAATCAATCAACCAATCAATCAATCAATCAATCAATCAATCAATCAATCAATCAATCATTAAATCAAATCCTTTATTTAACCAGATAAGCATCATTGAGATTAAAATCTCTTTTTCAAGAGCGATCTGGCCAAGCAAGGCAGCAGAAAGTTTCAACATAAAAAAGAGAACATCACAATAAAATACAGATACAACATTTACAGCAAGCTCTAATTTCAGGCAAGTTATCAAACAGGCAAATGATCAAACACAGTTGCACTGTCCGAGGGAACTGAGTTTGTAGGCTTTTAAAATGGCTTTGAATTCTCCGAGGGTGACCAGTCCTGGTAATTTTAGGTCCTCCTGTATCTTGTTCCAAGATGAAGGAGCAGCATATTTAAAAGCCCTTTTTCCCAATTCAGTTCTCATATGGGGAACTTCCCGTGTTAGAGCAGCTTGAGAACGAATATTTGTATTGCTTCTTGCACAGAAGCACACTTAGGTACGAGGGAACCAGTTTAAGCAGAGCTTTGTGCACAAGAGAGAGCCATCGAGAAAATCGCCTTATTTGAAGAGATGGGTAACTTGCAATGGCATATGTGTCACCTCACAGCGCTTTGTGCCAGATCTCTACATTTTCATTTTTCAGATTATTCCAGATTGCTAAAGTACAGAATCTAAGCTTTCAAATGATGTGTCATATGTTGAAATCTGAGATTTTTTTTAACACGATGTGCTCAATTATAACTTGTAAACCTGCTTGTGTTCTAGAACAGTGGTTCTCAACTGGTCTAGCCTCGGGACCCAACATTTTCCTTAGTCATTAAGTCGCGACCCAAAATTTTGAACCACTATGATTTATGTAAAAAAAACAATATTTGCAGTAATACGCAATCTTTCAAAACATGAAATAAACACAAAAAAGTGCAACAAAAGTGCAACTATTGCTAAAAACCCAATGAAATAAAAGAATAATAAATAATATATGCTTCTAAGCAGATTTCTTAGCTTAACATAACAGACCTAAATTTGGGGGAACTAATGGGATAGTTCAAGTTCAAGTTCTTTAATAGTTGTCATACAGAAGTACAGAATACTTTCATACAAAATGCTTCTTACTGTTACGCTCCAGAGACTGTGCTAGACAAGATAGTATCAAATAACATAATAACATAATATAGCATGAGTTTAGAAGAAGAAAATGAGGTCACAGTGTTCGGTATAGACATATGTACAATGTTCTGAGTTACCATATAATATACAATACACAATACTATGCAGTGTACTAATGTACAGTACTATCTAGTGCAAAGCAGAAATGGGATGAGGTACAATTTTAGGTACAATTTACAGTAAGGTGTACGAGTTGTAGTGCAATCCTTCATCCATAAATATAAAGTGTGGGGAGTGGGTGCTACAGTGTGTTTGTTTAAAGTGGGTGTGTGCTATAAGTGTGTGGAGTGGGTGCTACAGTGTGTTTGTTTAAAGTGAGTGTGTGCGTGTGGATGTGTGTGCTATGTGCGTTTGGTGGTTGTTGTTGTGTAGTGTTCATTCATTGTTCGTTTAGCAGCCTGATGGCCTGGGGATAGAAGCTTCTTCTGAGTCTTTCTGTGCTCGCCTTGAGACTCCTGTATCGCTTGCCTGACCGCAGCAGTTCAAAGAGGCAGTTGTTCGGGTGACTGGAGTCTTTAATGATTCTCTTAGCCTTGCCCTTGCAACGCTTGTAGTAAATGTTCTGGAGGGTGGGGAGCCCCCCTCCAATTGTGCGTTCGGCTGAACGTGTCACTCTTTGTAGTCTGCTTTGGTCTTGTGCAGTGCTATTCCCAAACCAGGAGGTGATGTTGCCGGTCAAGATGCTCTCTATTGTACATGAGTAGAAGTTCTTAAGGATCTTCTGGCTGACTTGGAACTTCCTTAGGCGCCTGAGGAAGTAGAGGCGTTGTCGTGCCTTCTTCACAACACTGTTAATGTGTGTGGTCCATGTCAAGTCCTCGGATATGTAGGCTCCGAGGTACTTAAAGCTGTTGACTCTCTCAACCGGTGCCCCGTCGATGCTGAGGGGGCTGTAGTCCTTGACCCCCGACCTCCTGAAGTCCACAATCATCTCCTTTGTTTTGCTGACGTTCAGGGAGAGGCTGTTTTCCTGGCACCATCCCGCCAGGACCTTGACCTCTTCCAGGTAGGCCCTCTCGTCGTTGGCAGAGATCAGGCCCACCACCACTGTGTCGTCAGCAAATTTGACGATTGTATTGCTACTCCGCTGAGCCACACAGTCGTGTGTGTACAGGGAGTAGAGGAGGGGACTCAGAACACAGCCCTGGGGGGCCCCTATGTTGAGGGTGATGGATGAGGAGGTGCAGTTGCCTGCTCTCACCACCTGGATAACTGAGTTTGCAACAAAAGTGCAACTAGGGCTAAAACCCAATGAAATAAAATAATAATAAATAATATGCTTCTTAGCAGATTTCTTAGCTTAACATAACAGACCTAAGTTTGGGGGAACTAATGGGATAACTGGGGTTGCAACAAAAGTGCAACTAGGGCTAAAAACCCAATGAAATTAAATAATAATAATAATAAATAATTATGCTTCTTAGCAGACTTCTTAGCTTAACATAACATACCTAAGTTTGGGGGAACTAATGGGATAACTGGGATTGCAATAAAAGTGCAACTAGGGCTAAAAACCCAATGAAATAAAATAATAATAAATAATATGCTTCTTAGCAGATTTCTTAGCTTAACATAACAGACCTACGTTTGGGGGAACTAATGGGATAACTGGGGTTGCAACAAAAGTGCAACTAAGGGCTAAAAACACAATGAAATAAAATAATAATAATAATAAATAATATATCCTTCTTAGCAGAATTCTTAGCTTAACATGCAGGGGACTAATGGGATAACTGGGGATGATGTTTGCTCCTGACAAGAGTCTCAAAGTCTGGGGTGATTGTAGACAAAGCAACTCTGAGGTCATGCTCAATGTCCAATCTGTTCCTCCGCTTTGTCTTCAGCTGGACCAGAGCTGAGAAGCCACTTTCACAAAGATAGGTAGTAAAAAAAAAAAAGTAAAAAAAAAAAAAAAAAAAAAATCTTTTTTTATTTTTTTTTATTTTTACACACACATCCGCGACCCACTCAAAATGGCCCCGCGACCCACTTTTGGGTCGCGACCCACCAGTTGAGAAACACTGTTCTAGAATACTTAAGGTGGTGAAAGGACCTCTCAAAGGAAGGCCACTTTTCACACTTCAGACAGAGTGAGCTGGGGCGTCAACAAAAACCCCTCCAGCAACGCCCATCTCCTGCATAGTATTAACATAATTAAGTGCTGCCATGAGAGTTCTCTCTCCTCAGGACCCCTGTCTCCCCAGCACCCCCTATCTGGACTGTATAGGACTGTGAAGCTATGTACCCCCTCCCCCCCATGCTGCTTTGACACCAGAATTTCCCCAAGGGGATTAATAAAGGATCATCTTATCTTAGTAGGTAACATCACAATAAAAAATAAACAATTTTAAGAAGATAAAATAAAAGTAAATGTCTACAGAGTGTATGGATGCAGGGTCCATGTGTGTGTGTGTGTGTGTGTGTGTGTGTGTGTGTGTGTGTGTGTGTGTGTGTGTGTGTGTGTGTGTGTGTGTGTGTGTGTGTGTGTGTGTGTGTGTGTGTGTGTGTGTGTGTGTGGTGTGTGTGTAATAACAACAAGTTAATAATCTCAGCACTGTATCTGTATCTCTGTGTGTGTGTTGGGTCTTGAGGGGGTTGATTGAAAATGTTATTAACAGATTGCAGAATGGGTACAGTACAGTACAGCTCAATACACACAATTGTTAAGGGGATGCAGACCAGAGAAAGACTTTCGTCTTGTTTACATCAGGGTCCCCCATTTTCAATTCATCATAACATTGACATACATGAGTTAAAAAATAAGAAGAGAGTATTTGATGAAGAAACTGTACATTGTGTGTGTGTGTGTGTATAATTGTGTACTGAATAGATTTCTATTGTCTATTATGATGTCCACACTTTGCAGGACGGTATGTGTGTGTGTGTGTGTGTGTGTGTGTGTGTGTGTGTGTGTGTGTGTGTGTGTGTGTGTGTGTGTGTGTGTGTGTGTGTGTGTGTGTGTGTGTGTGTGTGTGTGTGCGTGTGTGTGTGTGTGTGTGTGTGTGTGTGTGTGGATGGGGCTTGTCATGCTATGTTGCTTACACACACTTACCTGATATGCTAAGAGTTAAAAAAGAAGAAGAGAGTATTTGATGAAGAAACTGTACATTGTATGAGGTGGGGTGGGGGGTAGTTACACACAGGGCCGCCTGGGAGAAATGCGAGGCCCTGTGCGAGATTTAACGCGAGCCCCCCCCCCCCCCCCCAAAAGGTTAAAAAAATATATATATATATATATTTTATTTTTATTTTTTTTATACAGTCAACATATTCTTAAATAATAGCGCTGCCCGAGGCGGGGCATGATACAGTCAACATATAGCAAAAGAGAGAGCGAGAGAGAGCTCCCGTTCTACAGTCAATATACAGTGTACAGAGAGAGAGAGAGAGAGACACATTGGAAAGAAATTGAAATGCTATTTGGCCCTAAACAGAGAGTACACAGTGGCAGAATACCTGAGCACTGTGACTGAAGATCCTTGAGCACAGCCTAGCCATCGAGAAAGGCCGCCATAGGCAGACTGTGTGTGTTAGAAAGAGAGAGAGAGAGAGAGAGAACATGTGTGTTTGTCATGTGTGTGTGTGTTAGAGAGAGACTAGAGCATGTATGAGAGATTCAAAAGGACAAAGATCAACACTTAAATCCAAGAGAGAGAGAGAGAGAGAGAGAGAGAGAGAGAGAGAGAGAGACACATTGGAAAGAAATTGAAATGCTATTTGGCCCTAAACAGAGAGTACACAGTGGCAGAATACCTGAGCACTGTGACTGAAGATCCTTGAGCACAGCCTAGCCATCGAGAAAGGCCGCCATAGGCAGACTGTGTGTGTTAGAAAGAGAGAGAGAGAGAGAGAGAACATGTGTGTTTGTCATGTGTGTGTGTGTTAGAGAGAGACTAGAGCATGTATGAGAGATCCAAAAAGACAAAGATCAACACTTAAATCCAACAAGAAGAGGGTCTATACCAGAGAAACCAAAGCAGCAAGGAGCCAATGGCCGACATCAGCTAAATAGGCTAGCCAGGTACTGTGACACCAGGCCACACACAGCTTTGGCCAACGGCCCAACGGTACCCAAGCTACACAAACGACCATTCACACACAGCACATGTCGTATCTCCAAATGTTGTGAAGTAGCATATGTTTTGCCTGGAAAAAAACATCGTTATTAACAAAACATTCGGGAGGGGAAGGAAGGAAGAGTGGGGTAATGTCATGACATCTTACCTGCACGAGGAACGCAGGGCGAAAGGCCGCAACACAGGTCTCCACGTTGACGAAAGGCCTCTCGCTGTCGGGACAAATAAGCTATGGCCAGAGCCTTGTCATGGTGCAGGCCCGACTACATCTTCTGTCAAAGATGATGTCGTAGTGCCAGGGCCTGCTATTCTCAAGGCTAACTGATAGCATCAAACGAACGTTCCCAGCTGACGCTAAACAGCTAACTGGCTAACAGTTAGCTCAATCAGGCACCTGGCTGTATGTAGCCGCATAGCTTGCTTCTGCGTTCTGCAAGCTATGCGGCTACATACAGCCAGGTGCTCTCACCAGGCACACACCGTTAGCTACTAGTAGTACTATATTAGCTAGTCGACCAGTTTGGCTCCAGAGAGAGAGAAAGAGAGATAGGTCAGGTCCACGGCGGGAATATAATCATAGGTTGACTCACCATAACGCAGTATCAACGCGGCGCCAATGGTGAAGTTGGAAGGAGACTTTCTTGGCCCACGGTGTAATTTCTTCTTCTTCTTCTTCTTCGAGTACTTTCCGGCAGACTGGACACCTTTCGGCGTATTGCTGCCTAACAGATTTATCTGCTCACAAGTTCTCTTCTCCTTCTTTTGAAAAGACATCCACTCGCCTCGCTCCTCTGAATAGCGCTGAATTATCTACCTCGTGTGTCTTCTTCTTCTATTTGGTATTACGGCGGTCGGCGGACGGGCCGGAAACACTATCCTAAAATCTGTAGAGCAGCAAATCCGCAGAAACCGGAAAACTGCAGTCTGCAGAGCCGCAGAGGCAGGAAGTCAGACACATTCTACAAACGTGTCTAATGTGAAATATATAAGCATATAAGCAAAACTAGATTTTAGGTCTGTGATGAAAAAGGGCCTCGCGGGAAGGGGGGCCTCGCAAAAAAATAAAATAAAAATAAAAAAAATTAATAAAAAAAATTTATTTTTTATTTTTTTTTGCGAGGCCCCCCTTCCCGCGAGGCCCTGTGCGACCGCACTGCTCGCACACCCCCTGAGGCGGCCCTGGTTACACATACACACATCAAGCTGCAAGCAGAATTATTGTTAAATCTATGTCACAACGAGAAAAAGCAACAAAGTCCTCACTCAGTGGCATGGGCCATTCTCTGATGCATAAATAATAAAATAATGTATGATTGAAGTGATGGATGTCAGTGTCACATGTACACACAGTCCTCATATCCCTCCTAGTTACACATGTACACACAGTCCTCATATCCCTCCTAGTTACACATGTACACACAGTCCTCATATCCCTCCTAGTTACACATACACACAGTCCTCATATCCCTCCTAGTTACACATATACACAGTCCTCATATCCCTCCTAGTTACACATGTACACACAGTCCTCATATCCCTCCTAGTTACACATACACACAGTCCTCATATCCCTCCTAGTTACACATACACACAGTCCTCATATCCCTCCTAGTTACACATGTACACACAGTCCTCATATCCCTCCTAGTTACACATACACACAGTCCTCATATCTCTCCTAGTTACACATACACACATCTTAAACTAGCTGGACTCAGTGGCTAAGAGGTGATGAGCATTTTAAACTAGCTGGACTCAGTGGTTAAGAGGTGATGCAGCATCTTAAACTAGCTGGACTCAGTGTCACATGTACACACAGTCCTCATATCCCAATATAACGTTAGCAACTTTAACTTACATGGCTGTGTGGCTAGCTAGCTATAGCTAATGCTAACGTTAATGTAGCATGGGCTCGTAATAACACAATAAACGTGACATGGTTGGACTTGCGGTCGGCAGAAAAACTTGGTGTAGTTTTATCAAAGACGCAGAATTGTAAGGAGTTGGATGCTACTGTAAAGAAACATTCTTAAAGACACTTACCCATGCAGACGCATCTCGACCGATCTCATAGTTAATTCCGTTGAATAGCTCGGTGTGTTCACCGGTGAGCCGAGATTGAATAAACTGGATTAACAAAGTTCAATGTACTCGTTCATTAGATCCGATGCATTCATCTCTTTCTGATCCAGAGTGCAGCTGCTCCAACGTGATGATAAACCCATTGAAAGTGTAAACAGAGGCCAGTGCGTCGCTCTAACACACTCCCCAAATGCAAAACGCTGCGGGCTGCCTTTCCCCCCAAGGTTTAGATTTGATTCACATGCAAATAGTAATTACGCCCCCGTTTCACTGAAATAATGTCCGTGAACAGCCTATTTTTAAACAAAGGATTGTTACTATTGTAGATATTCTAACTGTTCGTTTTTATAGTAAACATGTGCTTATACATTCAATTTATAATAATATGAAGGAAAAAAAGAACACACAAAAAAAGAAAAAGAAAACTCTTTCAAGCCTAGACAAAAAAGGGGCGGGCCGAGTTGTGGTCACTAGCGCTGCAAGGTGACACATATAGGGTGCAATGGTGCACTCGATTTCCACATCCCGTGACAAAGCGTAAGGCAGAATGGTACACAGTATCAAGCTTTCTAAGGTACTGATCAGGTGCATACAGATGCATACTATAAAGTCAGCGCCCCCTCAATGGGGAGCGACGACGCCTCCCTCGCGGACAAGCTCAATACCTTCTACGCTCGGTTTGGTGTAGACAGTGGCGCTGCTGGCTCTCCGGCTAGTGACGTCACTGGCGCGCCGGCTGTTGTGGAGGGGGGGGGGCAACCGCGGGGGGGCGGGGACGCTCTCTCGTTGTCGGAACACAGTGTGAGAAGAGCATTTATGCAGGTGAACACCAGGAAGGCTGCTGGCCCAGATGGCATAACAGGACGCATACTCAAGTCCTGTGCCAACCAGCTGGCCCCAGTGTTCACCGCCATATTTAATCAATCCCTGGCGGAGTCAGTGGTCCCTGCCTGCTTCAAGATGTCTACCATCATCCCTGTACCGAAGAAACCCTCCCCAACATGTCCAAATGACTACAGACCGGTGGCACTCACCTGTGTGGTCATGAAATGTTTCGAGAGGCTGGTCAAGGACCACATTTGTGCCTCCCTCCCCAATGATATGGACCCTATGCAATTTGCATACAGGACAAACAGGTCCACCGACGACGCAGTCTCCCAGGTACTGCACAGCACCCTCTCGCACCTTGACCGTCAGAAGGGGGGCTATGTGAGACTGTTGTTCATTGACTACAGCTCAGCGTTCAACACCATAGTCCCCACCAGACTGGTGGACAAGCTGATCGAGCTAGGTCTGAGCTCCGCCCTGATCGCCTGGGTACTGGACTTTCTGAGCGAAAGACCCCAGGCGGTCAGGGTGGGGGGTCAGACCTCCAACACCATCACCCTGAGCATCGGGTCCCCCCAGGGCTGTGTTCTGAGCCCCCTGCTGTACTCACTCTACACACACGATTGTGTGGCCAAGTTCAGCTCCAACTCCATAGTGAAGTTTGCAGACGACACGGTGGTGGTGGGGCTGATCTCGGACAACGACGAGAAGGCTTACCGGGAGGAGGTTGAGGTACTGGAACGCTGGTGCCAGGACAACAGCCTGCTCCTGAACATTGGTAAAACCAAGGAGCTGATCGTGGATTATAGGAGAGGACAGCAGGAGACGCACACACCACTGATGATTAACGGGGCTACCGTGGACAGGGTGAGCAGCTTTAAGTACCTGGGGGTCCACATCTCAGAGGACCTGACATGGTCAACACACATAGACACAGTAGTAAAGAAGGCGAAACAGCGCCTCTACCACCTGAGACAGTTAAGGAAGTTCAGAGTATCGGGGAAGATACTCCAGTCCTTCTACTCAGGAGCTGTAGAGAGCATCCTGACCGGAAACATCACTGCCTGGTATGGAAACAGCACGGCACAGGACAAGAAGGCCCTACAGAGAGTGGTGCGCTCAGCCAAGCGTACCACGGGTATTGCACTACCCCCCCTGCAGGTTATATACAACAAGAGGTGCAAATCCAGAGCCTGCAGGATAATGAAAGACCCTCACCACCCCAATAACAGCCTGTTCCAGCTGCTGAGGTCAGGCAGACGCCTGCGAACCCCAGCTACTAGGACAGAGCGGCTTAGGCTCAGCTTCTTCCCCCAGGCCATCAGAGCCCTGAACAATGAACATTGAGTGCTCAGAACATTGAACTATCCACACACAAGCACACATGAACACACACACGACACGCACGCTGTGTACACTCACACACAAGCAGCCACTTAACACTTTAACATGAGCGGGCACACACTCATGTCGCACACACGCACACTTATGGCCAAAAGGAAAGGACACTTTAAATTAGAATAACAGGAACAGTGTATATTGCACTACCAAAGCTAACTAGCATGTCCCATATGCTCTGTAAATAACTATGTACAGATACCGAGATGTCACTCCATGTTACCTGTTACCTGTTTACTGCACAATGTTGTTTTTTAATTTTTTTATTCTATTATATGTTGTACCACTGTATTGCACATCGTTGCGGGCAAGACCACCCGCATTTCATTGTATACCTGTATGCCGTGACAATTAAAACTCTTGACTTGACTTGACTTGACTTGACTTGTAGAGTAAGTCACCATAATCGAGTAGTGGTAAGAAGGTGGTCGAGATCAGGTGACTTCTCACTTTAAGTGAAAAACAGGACCTGTTTCTGAAAAAGAAGCAGAGTTTAAGCTTCAGCTTTGACACAAGTTTATCTATGTGAGATTTAAACGTCAGGTTCTCGTCCACTGTAATGCCTAGATATTTAAACGTACAGTATGGTTCTCGTCCACTGTAATAAGATTTAAACGTACAGTAAGGTTCTCGTCCACTGTAATGCCTAGATATTTGTAGGAAGCAACCCTTTCGATGTCAGTCCCTCCAGCAGTAACAAGTGTGGGAAGATCAGCTGGGAGTCTCTTCCCATTTGAGAAGAGCATAAACTTTGATTTGCCAGCTTAAGCTGGGTAAGATGTGACTGAACAATGTCAAAGGCAGATTGCAAGAACTCCATTGTTTGCACAACACTGGGAGATGAGCAATAAATTACTGTGTCATCAGCATAGAAATGGTAAGCAGCATTAGACAGGTTGATACAAAGATAATTTACATATATGGAGAACAGTAGAGGTCCCAGTATGGAACCTTGTGGTACACCCTTAAGTACAGGGAGGAAAGATGATGATTAACCAGCAGACTGTGTACACACTGTGATCTACCCGTCAGGTAATTTGAAAACCACTCTACAGCCTGTCTAGATAAACCAGTTTTATGTAGACACTTCGATAAAATGGCATGGTCAACCGTATCAAAGGCTTTGGATAAGTCTAGGAACAGAGCTGCACAGTATTTATTGGAATCCAGTGATTCAATGACATCATTGACTACTTTAAGAGTAGCAGTGATCGTGCTGTGCTTCTTTCTGAAACTGGTTCTTGGAAAGCAGGCCATGTGAGTCTAAGAAATCTTTTAGCTTCTCACGTATTAGTTTCTCAAGGACTTTGGCTAAAACACACAACTTTGATATTGGTCTGTAATTGTTAAGGGATGAGGGATCACCCCCTTTCAACAGGGGGAGGACGTGGGCAGATTTCCAGACTAATGGAATCTCATTGCTTTCGATGGTGAGATAAAAAATGTAAGTTAAAGGTTCTGCAATAAAATCAGCAGCTGCCTTGAGAAAATGAGGCTCCAACTTATCCGGACCTGCAGATTTGTCGGAGTTGAGCTTCTTTAGGGCCCTATGGACCTCAACCACCTCAAAAGGAGATAAATTGAAGTGTTCAGTTTCTGAGTTTGAGGGGGGTGACATAAGGGGCCCCTGATGTTCAGGGTCTGATGGCTGTAGTGACTCAAACAAGGATCCTGATGAAATAAAATGTTTGTTAAAAGAATTAAGAATGGTTAATTTATCAGTCACAGTACATGACTCAGTTTCTAGTCGCAATTAATTTGTGATGTCACTCCCATAAGTGGTCTTGATAACCATCATTCATCATTCATCATCCATCATCCATCATCCATCATTTATCATTCATCATCCATCATCCATCATTCATTCATCATCCATCATCCATCATCCATCATTCATTCATCATCCATCATTCATTCATCATCCATCATCCATCATTTATCATTCATCATCCATCATCCATCATCCATCATCCATCATTCATTCATCATCCATCATTCATCATCCATCACACCTGCTCATTAACCCCCCTGCTGCTGTGTCCTTGTGTCTGGTTTACTGAGGGGGCACCTGGGTCCTTGTGTCTGGTTTACTGATGGAGCACCTGGGTCCTTGTGTCTGGTTTACTGATGGAGCACCTGGGTCATTGTGTCTGGTTTACTGAACAGCTGTGCCTCTCTACACCCCTCGGTCAAACTCCTGAAATTCGCTGACGACACCACCCTGGTGGGTCTCATCTCCAGGGGGGATGAGTCGCCTACAGGAGGGAGATCGAGAGGCTGCAGAGCTGGTGCAGCTGCAACAACCTGGAGCTCAACGCTCAAAAGACAGTGGAGATGGTAGTGGATTTCAGGAAGAAAGCAGCCCTGCCCCTCCCATCATACTGGGAGGCACTCAGGTGACCTCCGTGGAGTCATGCCGATTCCTCGGCATGACCATCTCCCGGGATTTGAAGTGGGAGCTTAACATCACAGGCCTGCTCAAGAAGGCCCAGGGGAGGATGTTCTTCCTCCGGCAGTTGAAGAAGTATAAAACTGCCGAGGACCATGATGGCCCAATTCTACACGGCCATCATTGAGTCCATCCTCACCCACTCCATCATCTCCTGGTTCCCTGCTGCAGCGGCAAAAGATCTTGCCAAGCTGCAGCGGGTGATTCGCTCCGCGGAGAGGGTGATCGGCTGTCCCCTGCCCTCCCTCAGGTCCCTGCACGACTCCAGGGCGCTGAAGAGGGCGAGAAAGATCATGGCCGACCCATCCCACCCCGGTCACAGCCTCTTCACCCTGCTCCCCTCTGGGAGAAGGCTGAGGATCCCAAAGGCTGTGAAAGCTCGACACAGACTGAGCTTCTTCCCCTCAGCCGCCAGGCTGATCAATGCCTCAGGCCCCCCCCCCCCCCCCCCCCCCTCGGTACCCCCCCCCCCCCCCCCCCTGCCCCCAAGTGACACTGGCTAAATGACATTGACTGCACTGCACTAGTCCGTACTGGATCTCTGCACACTTCACTTTATATATATATATATGTATTTTATTTATTGATTAATCCCCACTGCACTGTTTTCGTTTCTTGTCTGTGTTGGTGTTTGTTTACTGTGAAAAAAGAAAAATGCATACACTGTATTGCTGCAACAATTACCAATGTGTTTTACACAAATGGCTCAATAAAGGAATCTGAATCTGAATCTGAATCTGACACCTGGGTCCTTGTGTCTGGTTTACTGATGGAGCACCTGGGTCCTTGTGTCTGGTTTACTGATGGAGCACCTGGGTCCTTGTGTCTGGTTTACTGATGGAGCACCTGGGTCATTGTGTCTGGTTTACTGAGGGACACCTGGGTCCTTGTGTCTGGTTTACTGATGGAGCACCTGGGTCCTTGTGTCTGTTTACTGATGGAGCACCTGGGTCCTTGTGTCTGGTTTACTGATGGAGCACCTGGGTCCTTGTGTCTGGTTTACTGAGGGACACCTGGGTCCTTGTGTCTGGTTTACTGAGGGACACCTGGGTCCTTGTGTCTGGTTTACTGAGGGACACCTGGGTCCTTGTGTCTGGTTTACTGAGGGACACCTGGGTCCTTGTGTCTGGTTTACTGAGGGACACCTGGGTCCTTGTGTCTGGTTTACTGAGGGACACCTGGGTCCTTGTGTCTGGTTTACTGATGGAGCACCTGGGTCCTTGTGTCTGGTTTACTGAGGGGGCACCTGGGTCCTTGTGTCTGGTTTACTGAGGGAGCACCTGGGTCCTTGTGTCTGGTTACTGATGGAGCACCTGGGTCCTTGTGTCTGGTTTACTGATGGAGCACCTGGGTCCTTGTGTCTGGTTTACTGAGGGACACCTGGGTCCTTGTGTCTGGTTTACTGATGGAGCACATGGGTCCTTGCAGGCACGTGCACACATAGAGGCCAAGGGGTGCCTGAGCACCTGCCTTTTTGAGCCTCATCAAAAAGGTGCCCTTTTTGATTTTTCTTTTCTTTTTTTTTATTTCTTTTTTTTACTGTTACACATATAGACTGCCCTTCCAACTGAAAAATTTCAGGATAGAACCAAAATATTAGGTAAAGAGAGAGAGATGCCCCATATTCCATTGCAGTTTGCACGGCCTCCTCAGCATGCCTCTCCGCGGACCTATATATTTTATGCATAGCGTGGGTGGTGATGATGATCATGATAGAAACCGCTGTTGAATGCTGGTATTACACTCATTGAGGGACACAAAGAAGTCAAGTCCGATGGGATTTGGGAATCTCAAATACAAATCGGGATTGGAATAAAAAATGCATTTATATTAAACAATACAGAATATACAGCACTTCTTGGGGTCTGTAGGGTAAGCACTTATTCCCTCCCCCCTGAACATTTATGGAGATGTATGGGCCTTTTAAGTCAGTGATAAAAGTGTCTTTCAAGGATAAGTGAGCTCCTGCACTGATTATTATAGTTCAATATTCAATATTTGATCACCAAAACCCCCAAAAAGCATAAAAAGGGGGCCCCCCCCGCCCGAAAAGGGCCCTTAAAAATCGCGCTCGCTTAATATATACACACAAGTGTAGTGCCCTTTTCAGCCTTTGAGCACCTGCCCCTCTAAAGTCCTGTGCACGTCCCTGGGTCCTTGTGTCTGGTTTACTGAGGGAGCACCTGGGTCCTTGTGTCTGGTTTACTGATGGAGCACCTGGGTCATTGTGTCTGGTTTACTGAGGGGACGCTGTGGAAACAGACGCTCAGCTCACTGTGGAAACAGACACTCAGCTCACTGGAAACAGACACTCAGCCTCTCCCTGAACGTCAGCAAAACAAAGGAGATGATTGTGGACTTTAGGATGTCGGGGGTCAGGGACTACAGCCCCCTCAGCATCAACAGGGCACCGGTTGAGAGAGTGAACAGTTTTAAGTACCTCGGAGTCCACATATCCGAGGACTTGACATGGACCACACACATTGACAGTGTTGTGAAGAAGGCACGACAACGCCTCTACTTCCTCAGGCGCCTAAGGAAGTTCCAAGTCAGTCAGAAGATCCTTAAGAACTTCTACTCATGTACAATAGAGAGCATCCTGACTGGCAATATCACCTCCTGGTTTGGGAATAGCACCGCACAAGACCGTAGCAGACTACAGAGAGTGGCCCGTTCAGCCGAACGCACAATTGGAGGGGGGCTTCCCACTCTCCAGAACATTTACAACAAGCGGTGCATGGGTAAGGCTAAGAGAATTATCAAAGACTCCAGCCACCCAAACAACTGCCTCTTTGAACTGCTGCGGTCAGGCAAGCGATACCGGAGTCTCATGGCAAGCACAGAAAGACTCAGAAGAAGCTTCTATCCCCAGGCCATCAGGATGCTCAACGAACAATAACACTATGTAACAACCATCAAATGCACTCACAGCACACACATCCACATGCACACACTCACTTTAAACAAACAACTCACTGCAGCACCCACTTTACATACTTTAGAACACTTAAACACACTTTATATGTATTGGTAAAGAATTAGCACTACAACCCATACTTCATTACACCTTACTGTAAATTGTACCTAAATTGTACCTCATTCCATTTCTGCTTTGCACTATATAGTATATTGTAGTGCCCGGAGGAAAGAGGAATAAACAGAGGTAACGTAATGTTTGTTTAATGTACAAAGCCACGTCAGTAAACAAGAACACAAGCACATGAATCGCCAGCACAGTAATGAATGAATAACAGCCAGTGCAACCGCAATAGATGTCCCCTCTGGCCGCGGTGCCAGATCATTAGTTCCCTCCCACTACACAACATAGTCAGAAGATGAACACGAACCAATACTGTA
>NC_140173.1:37756592-37892747 GCF_963971535.1 Notolepis coatsorum | reverse complement strand
TACCAAAATAGTTAGCGACCTCAGGCTAAACTCCGATGCTGGCAAAGTCTCAATTCTTGTCCTATTGGACCTTAGTGCAGCGTTCGATACGATTGACCATAATATCTTGATCAGTCGTCTTGAAAGACTGGTTGGCTTTTCCGATCATGTACTAAATTGGCTCATAACATACATTAAGGGGAGAAGGTTCTATGTTAAGCTTGGAGATAATGTATCCGAGGAATATGACAGCAATTTTGGAGTCGCACAAGGAAGCTGCCTTGGTCCATTACTCTTCTCACTATATATGCTGCCCCTCGGGGACATCATTCGAGACCACAATGTATGCTTCCATAGTTATGCTGATGATACACAACTATATATCTCCGCAGAACCAAATAACACTACAGCCATACAGTCCATTACAAATTGTCTGTTAGCAATAAACAAGTGGATGAACAATAACTTCCTAAAATTAAACGAAAGCAAGACCGAAATCCTATTGATCGGCCCAAAAGCGAAAAGGGAAGTGCTTTGTAAAAACCTGGGGAGTCTGTCATCCTATGTAAAGACTGAGGTTACAAGCCTAGGTGTCATCTTGGACTCAGACCTGACCTTTAAATCTCATATAAATAAGGCCATGAAAACGTCATTCTTCCACCTAAGAAACATAGCGAAAGTAAGACCTTTCGTAAATAAAAAGGATGCAGAGAAACTTATTCATGCTTTTGTATCAAGTCGGCTTGACTATTGTAATGCACTGTTCACTGGTCTTCCCAAAGCAACCATTGGGAAGCTTCAGCTTATCCAAAACTCTGCAGCTCGATTACTAACTCATACAAGGAGAAGAGAACATATCACTCCAGTCCTGGCCACTCTGCACTGGCTTCCAATAACTCATAGAATTGATTTTAAGGTCCTTTTCCTAACATATAAAGCTCTTAATGAGCAAGGCCCAAAATACATAGCAAATTCCCTAGTTAGTTATCTGCCCTCAAGAACGCTACGGTCATCCACTACAGGTTTACTAGACACGCCCAGAAACCAAAAAAGGATAGGAAGTATGGCATTTGCCAACTATGCCCCAAAACTATGGAACACACTACCAACACACATCAGAAACGCCAGCTCTATACACATTTTTAAAGGAAAATTAAAAACGTACCTATACAGTCTAGCTTACAAATAGTTATGGCTTGGAAAAACCTGATGGATCCATGAGGCTAGGATAAGCCTTGTGGACCCAACTTTTTAGATGAAGGAACGGGTACATAGGAGACACGCCTCCAGTTTTTCAAAAGTTTTTGACACGCCTCAGCTTCTGAGCTGAAGGCGTGTTTTTGCGGACCTCCCAAACTTTCAAACTTTTTAGATGAAGGAATGGGTACAATAGGAGACACGCCTCCAGTTTTTCAAAAGTTTTTGACACGCCTCAGCTTCTGAGCTGAAGGCGTGTTTTTGCGGACCTCCCAAACTTTCAAACTTTTTAGATGAAGGAATGGGTACAATAGGAGACACGCCTCCAGTTTTTTCAAACGTTTTTGACACGCCTCAGCTTCTGAGCTGAAGGCGTGTTTTTGCGGACCTCCCAAACTTTCAAACTTTAGACTGTTTTCTTTATACGTTTTTCTTTTTCTTTCTTTCTACCACAATACACGGCCACTGATGGATCCATGGGACTTGGTAAAGCACTATGGACCCAACTATGACCACTGATAAAAACGTAACTACACTAGCGTTATAAGAGCTAAACATTGCTACCATACAAGTGCATTGGTTTAGTGCACTTCCGGTTGCCACTGAGCGGAAATGTTTGTGCGGACCTGTTCTCCCAAACTGGTAAGCAAATGACTGTTTTTACGTTATTTTCATTTTTACGTTACTATTTGATTTGATTTGATTTGATATTTTTTATTTTCGTGTCTTACATACAGATGTATGCCCAGCCCATATGGGCTTACAAGACACATAACAATAAGTATATAATAATATACTTTACCAATTACTTAACAAATGACATAGACCAAGATGGCCATAAAAAAAAGAAAAATACAAGAAAATACAATAAAACGTAATATAACACAAGCTGTACTCAATGTAAATAAACAGAAAAACAAGGTGAATTCAAATACAATTATATAGGATACAGTGTGTTTTGTTATTATTATTTTTTATTTTGATCTTAACTGATCACTATGACTTTTGTCGTTATATATGCCTATAATTGTGTACAGCACTTTGAGCTACATGACATGTATGAAAGGTGCTTTATAAATACTTACTTACTTACTTACTTACTTACTTACTTACTTACTGCAATGTTTGAACTAACCACCATACATGTTACATCACTTCTACTGTTTACACAAAACCCAATGTACAATATACAAACATATAGCAAAAAGCTAAATATAAACTCACCCGTTTTTCCTAGAGCGAATGAATGAAAAACAGCGATCCGCGCATGCGCACTAGCGCAAACGGCGCACACAGAACGATGTATCGCGACAAAGTACAACTATCACCACAAAACACTCCGTTTCGTCTTAATACAATGCAACAATCTCCACCGCGCTGTCTAACACTTCCTAACCAACACTTTAAAAACTCTAATCATCACACATGTCGCCCGCAATTTCACAAAACAGCTGCATGCAAGCTAATAGCCTAGCCAGCCCTGATGCTATCCCCTTTAGCTCCCACAACATGACGTCAGAAGCGACCAACTTTTGCAAATAACTCCCAATCAACGTTATTATCACACAATCGCTCCATACATAAACATCGCTCACTCAACGCCACTACGCCGCTTCTAACCATAATATTGCACGAGCCCTTTCCACGGCGTTATCTCCCAAACTCTCATACCAGCTAAGTAGCTATCCAACCTGCTGTGATGTTCAACGCCCTCCCGGGAGCCGCGCGTTACGTGCTGTTCGAGATCCGTACATTCATTCAATCCGCTCAGTACCAAGCCAACTCTAAACAACTTACACATGTCTAAACAACAAACTACTTTAAAAGAACAAACTATCATAAAAGAATTTAAAACATTCTCATATACCAACACCGTTACACAGATCAACACGAGTCATCATAAACCATTTCTCCTACCCTTTCTCCGCCTGGCTCCATATGGGCTCCACAGCCAGGATGTTCAAACACTCCTCTCAACACTATGACGTCATCAACCAGCGACATCTTTCCTTCACCATAACATCGTACACAATTGTTACCGCATTAAATATAACCATTAAAACGGCCACAATCACATCAACGAACCACTCGACCCGCTTCTTGACAATAAATGCCCCCACAGTGTTTCGTTAAATCTCTCACATCGCCGCCATAACGTCTATAGATCACCGTGGTCTTCTCCACAGCTAAGCTAGTTAGCCCCAACTTCCAATATGATCCACAGACTCGTATCGTTCTGATCCACGTTCAACAACATAACAACCCTCGTCAAGCTTGCTATTGATCACATACATTTACACATCACATTAAACAGACAAACCAATTCCCCGTGCGAGGCCTTTGATTACATGGCGCAACATTTATAACCATCAAGATTCTTGTGTAAGCCGACTTTTCATCTAAAAATTTTTCACTGAACATCCTCTAGTGTCCATATCCTAAAAAAACCCATATTTTTCCTAATCTCCCGCGTCATACACAGTCCTCCGAGCGGCGAGCCCAGTCATATATTTAATAATAAAATTTCGTCCCACTAACAGGGTATAGACTCCCACATTTACACACTCATCACACTTTTTACCTAACCCTAAAATCATTGTCCATCACTGTCCAGCCACCTCATAGTCCCACTTCCTGCATCTCTGTAACTATAATCCACGTTCTACCGCTCCTCGCCGTGTCCCCTCAAGTATTTTACCTAAACTATCCTATGTGCTTTGGATCACCGTAAGCTATTACTTTCACCAGACAGTCATACAAATTCGTATACTTTCCCTCACTTAGGTCTGCTCAATCCACGCAGCCTCCTAACTCGACACCCTGTGTCAATCATTTCCTCAGCGCAGCCTAACATCAGCCCTAGCTTGTCCCTAAAATATGACTAATAACTACTCGTCGGGCCGTCGCTTCTATATAATCAACAAAAAATAAAAAAGTTCCATCCTCCTGCTCACCATGGCATGGCACAAATACGCTGCTCGTATTTCCTGCAATAAAACCCCAAGCAAGCAGGTCGACAGTCTAAATCTAACATCACTCCACCATTTCTGTACGCAAATAATACATTCACCCTGGGCCCTACTGTGGCTTACACGACCAATTTTCTTATTCACCCCTCGTTCCTTCATCCAGACAGCCACCACTCTGCACTGCAAATCCCCAACCCCCGGCTCTTTTTTTACTGCTTGCTCATTATGTGAACAAGTCAGACCGGGTCTTAAAACGGCACCATTCTGTCGTGTATTATCTACGGTTAATTGCAGCACAATGAGGTTGCTAACTGGATGGAGGAAAAGGAGAGCGACATAGAACCATGGTCCTCATCTGACTTAGTCAGATGAGAAATAACCGTGTATAGCCAGACAACAGGAACTATGGTCCAAACTCATTTATTTGCAGAGCGGCCAAGAGTGGATAATGCATTAGTTACATACAGGAATGTATTCAGCATAATACATGATTGTACAAAAGGATTGATGAGGTTAATCACAATAGCCCAGACACGGTGGCTCTCACATCAAGACAGTCTTGCACATTAATAGTATTCATGTTATGTATGAAATAGACCAATAGTACTTGTTGCCGCCACATGGTAAACCTGGTCTAAGATAGACATCTTCATATACAGTTATCACAAACAGTGATTATTTCATATACAGTTTACTTACACATCGGCAAAGTAGAACCATGGTCGATGGAGATGGAGGCGCAGGACTCAGACCCCCTGGGGAACGGTCGTGGCAGGTCATGAGCTGGCCTGGCCTCTCTCTCACCAAATACATTGTTTTATACCCTGACTTCCCCCCATAGTTTCCTTGCTTCCATATATGGCGTTTTCTCCTTAGATTACCTTCTGGGGGAGGCTGGTCAGCCCCCCCTGACTTCCTTGTTGGTGTCTTCTTCCAGGTTCAACAGCGAGGAGGTCTGATGACTTCAGACCTTTTAACATTCCCTTAATAGGGCTTGTGTAGCGGTTTTGCCTGAAGGCTCCTCAGGAATGTCACACAATACTGACGCTGTGCATCTTTCTTTCTCTATCACTCTGAGAGTCCATGTAATGCATGCTACAGTTCACTTATTAAAGCATTATTTTGAATTAACTATTAACACAGATATTTTCGGTTTTCAGGGTTGATCTAACAGTCTGTTCAAGTCAATATACCACATGTGTTAGACAGATAGACATGTGTGTGTGCGTTAGACACATAGACGTGTGTGTGTGTGTGTGTTAGACAGATAAACGTGTGTGTGTGTTTTAGACAGCTAAACGTGTGTGTGTGTGTGTGTGTTAGACAGATAGACATGTGTGTGTGTGTGTTAGACAGATAGACGTGTGTGTGTGTGTTAGACAGATAAACGTGTGTGTGTTAGACAGATAGACGTGTGTGTGTGTGTGTGTTAGACAGATAGACGTGTGTGTGTGTGTGTGTGCGTCCGTGTGTTAGACAGATAGACGTGTGTGTGTGTGTGTGTGTGTGTGTGTGTGTGTGTGTGTTAGACAGTTAGACGTGTGTGTGTGTGTGTATGCGTGTGTTAGACAGATAGACGTGTGTGTGTGTGTGTGTGTGTGTGTGTGTGTGTGTGTGTGTGTGTGTGTGTGTGTGTGTGTGTGTGTGTGTGTGTGTGTGTGTGTGTGTGTGTGTGTGTGTGTGTGTGTGTGTGTGTGTGTGTGTGTGTGTGTGTGTGTGTGTGTGTGTGTGTGTGTGTGTGTGTGTGTGTGTGCGTGCGTGTGTTAGACCAGGGGTTCCCAAACCCTTTCAGCTCGAGACCCAAAAGATAAATTTGGTGTTTCCCCGGGACCCAAACTTACAAAAATACATCATGAATTGCCATAACATACATTTATAAACTACTGATAAAGAACACAACAAACCATGGATTTCAAATGCATATGAAATGTATTTATTTAATTATAAAAGTACATCACAGTAATAATCAGAGTGTAATGTTAAGTTGCTCACCACCTCATTATGTACATACAATTTTGTAACACTTTTAAATGAACAAACATGTTCTACTCTCCTTTCTATTTCTCACCCCTTTTTCAACTCTCCATTTCTTACCCCCTCCCTCCGTCCCTCAACCTTAAACCCCAACATTGAGCAACATCCTGATTAATTTGTACTGACTTATTTAAAAATTCTACTGACCTGACATCATGCTAGAAGGGGTATAATATTTCACCTATGGCACAATGAAATCTAATGAGAGGTATGTGGCTGGTTGAAGTTTTCAACCAGCAGATCTATTCTGGGCTTGGTTTTTGAAAGTGCTATTCTGCGGTCATGCTGAGCATTTAGTCTGTTTCTGTATTTGTTTTTCAGGTATGCTAGAGTAGAAAACCCAGAAGTAAGTGGTGCCAAACTGAATCAACACATCTACAGCTTTTTTATAAAAGAAAATAAAAATAAAAATTATGATTTATTTGTATTTTTATTTTTTATTGGCGACCCAATAAAAAGGGGTCCGCGACCCATTTTGGCCCGCAACCCTAAGTTTGGGAAACGCTGTGTTAGACAGATAGACATGTGTGTTTGTGTATTAGACATCACACCTCTCCCTGCCAGAAAATGAGACAATTTCATACCAATTATTCTGAGAGGGGTCACTTGCTGCATCATCATCATCATCATCATCATCATCATCATCATCATCATCATCATCATCATCATCATCATCATCATCATCATCATCATCATCATCATCATCATCATCATCATCATAATCACTGGAACGTTTCACTGCAGATCTCCCTCTGACGACCACAGAGTTTGCGTTTCCATGGTAACTCCCATGCAATATTAGATATTAGCCATTTTTTCCTCAAGCATCTTAACACTTTGATTGCCTAAGGCTAAATTCATGATATACCATCCCTTGCCAGCTCTATTTGTCTAGGGAAAAGTTCCCCTTCTTTGCAGGGCTATAACTTTTTAAATTCTATTGCTAAATTGCCATTATTAGGGCCCATTCAATGTATTGTTCATTGTGTAGCAACGTTAAACTTTTTCATTCACATATTCATAGTAAAATATGGTCTAAAGTATAAGTATGTTTTCATCTCTTTCTGCAGCTTTCTCCAGAACGTGATTTATAGCCCCAAATGCATTATATTGATGATGAAATACAGTTTGGTAGGAATCTGTGCGAGATCAAAAGTTTCAATTGGACGTACTTCTAGAAGTTTCTACGTATCATCTGATGATGACCGGATGGGCGGGGGATCGTTTATAATTCCGTGGGCAGCGTTATATCATTCATCTAGTGTGGGTGATATGATCATCAGAGCAGTTTATATCGAACACGTTCAAAAATAATGCTGAATCTTACCGTATCTTCCTCGCGCCGTTGGACGATGAGCGTGGAACTGAAATATTCCTATTATGGGATGTAGAAATAGGCTATCTATTTCCAGGTTGTATAATACTATATACGTCCAAATCATGTTGTTTATCGAGTTATTGGCAACGGATCGCTATGTATTGTGTCGAGATCGAGTCCCGGGACCTATAGAGAGTGCCCGGAAGTAATATGGACGATCAGCACTTCAACCACATAACTTCCTGTTTGGCGCTTCTGCCGATCGGCCACCAGATGGCGCTCTTGAACCGCTAGAGGTTTGAGAGGAGCTCAGAACTGTGTGTGAAGGCTGCGGATGGAAAATATGATTCCGATCACAGATTTTTGAAATATTGATATTAAAGACGAGTTACGGCGTCCTCTGCAACTTGAGCATGGCGGGGAAGGACGCCTAAACACGTTTTTGGCACTTAAAGTGTTAAAAGACACGTCCTGGTGGTCCTACACAAGGTTTTGTTTACTTACATTTCTGTTTACTTGTTGCCTGATGCCTGTTTTTGAGTTCCAGCTGAGAGGTAGGAGCTGGAAAACATAACGGTTCCATAGCGTGAAGTCTTATCTACCGTACAGGTCCAAAGTTTATAACAATCCCATGGGCAATTTGTGTTTTACAAAGGTTTTTGTAAAGTGTGTACCGGCGTTAATTCGGCATGATTATCAAAAATGGCTGTCCGCTGCCATTGATTCTGAAGCACTAGTCAAAACAAGGACTTCCACGGCTTCTTCTTTGTCTTTCTCGTTGCAATCAGCCCTCGCCTGGGACTCCCCTGGCTCCAGAATTGCATTGGCTACAAAAGTGGTCAATAATTTTCAAGGTGACTGGTCCATTCAGGACCCGGCCAAACGTGACGTGCACGCACACGCGTGACAGCCAGTCATCGAGCCGTCCGATGCTTAAGAGGTTAAGGACTGTTGGAGTTCATTCCATGAACCAGCGGCATTATAGCCAAATGCAGATACATCCTGTTCTCCGATTGAGGCTGTATGTACCCCTTCCAGGGCTTCACCCTATTGTTCTGCATTCAAAGTCACCCCCCTACGGCCTACTCGCCCTCCCACGCAGATTGTATAATCTCCAGTGATGGGTTGTGTAAATTAGACATCATGAATAAAAGGATATTGCACCCGTCCTTGAAGGCAACTTGAAGGAAGATCTATTAGCTTTAATGTAAATGTGAATCTGGATGAATATAAAGAAATGTAATGAATTTTGCAGCTGGAAATACTTGATCTATATAAACGGCTTCATATTATCTATATTAAAATATTAAAAAATATTGTCTTTTGTATGAGAGGGTAGGCTGGCCATCTCTCTCGTTGCGACGTAGTTATCATGGGTATCTTTTGATCTACAAAGCAATTATTGGCAAACTTCCACCTTATATTACATCTTTGTTGGTCTGGAGTGCTGTCACCTACCAAACTCGTTCGAATGATCGGCTTGTGCTCAGGGTGCCTCGAGTTCGGTCTGAGCTTGGAAAATCTGCCTTCTCCTACGATGCTCCATACACATGGAATACCCTGCAAAAGACTCTAAAGCTCGGAACATTCCCGTCATTCATGGAGTTTAAAGGCATTGCACTTGACCTATGTACTGAATCATGTAATTGTTTTTAATCCATCATTGTAGTAATTGTAATTCATTGTAATTATTAACTGTTATGATATTTGTGTTAACTCGTCATCACTGTAAATGATGGAAACCTCAGTGCTTTCACGAGTATAAATAAAGGTTTGAAATGAAATGAAATGAAAATATTAAAAGACTAATCCATAACAGAGGGGGGGGGGGAGGTGCCTGGGGTCAACAGGAGCGAGCAGAGATCCCTTCCTGATGTTAGACCCTATTTTTCAAAGATTGTGTTACGATCAGGGGTGTAAAGTACTTGAGTAATTGTACTTTGTTACAATACTTACCACATACCGTTTTTGGGGATTTGTACTTTGTATACTTGTACTTATACTCAATTACGTTTCAGAGAAAAAAAACATACTTTTTACTCCTTACATTTATAATGCAGACCTACAAAGTACAAAGTACAAATCCAGCAGGTCCAACCATTTTAATTAGTATATTTGTTTCTCTGGCCGAACTAACGTTAACGTTATTAATTTATTAATCCTGAGGCCGGAATTTATTTTAAAACAGCCAATCAAATCCACATCAATGGAAAATGAACCCGCCCATACCCATGCTGATTGGTCCTTGTGTGAGTGTATGCTTGGTTTCATTCCAGCCTTGCCTAAACACCAGCTGATGATTTCACTAATTGGCTCACCTCTTGGCTCACTAACTCACCTGGTGCAATGTGTAGTTAAAATGAAAACTTGGCCCACGATGGAATGAGTTTGAGACCCCTGGTCTATCCCTTGCAATAAAAAAAGGTTTTTACTTTTTAGTACTTAATTAAGTACATTTCAAAGAAGAAACTTTTTTACTTTTACTCAAGTGTGTTTTTAGCCAGATACTCTGACTTTTACTTGAGTACGATTTTGAGACGGTACCCATACTTTCACATAAGTATAATTTCTTGGTACTTTTTACACCACTGGTTACGATGGAATTACTCTTAACATAATCTAAAGCCAGAGACATAGGGAAGGGGACTGACTGCAACAATCTGACCCAAGCTATACAATTCTGGTGTGTGGACGGCCTGAAGTAGGAGACTGAAGGAAGGGACTGAAGTAGGAGACTGAAGGAAGGGACTGAAGTAGGAGACTGACGGAGGAGACTGAAGTAGAAGACTGAAGGAGGGGACTGAAGGAGGGGACTGAAGGAGGGGACTGAAGTAGGAGACTGAAGTAGGAGACTGAAGGAGGGGACTGAAGTAGGAGACTGAAGTAGGAGACTGAAGGAGGAGACTGACGGAGGAGACTGAAGTAGAAGACTGAAGGAGGGGACTGAAGGAGGGGACTGAAGTAGGAGACTGAAGGAGGAGACTGAAGGAGGAGACTGACGGAGGGGACTGAAGTAGGAGACTGAAGTAGGAGACTGAAGGAGGGGACTGAAGTAGGAGACTGAAGTAGGAGACTGAAGGAGGCGACTGAAGTAGGAGACTGAAGGAGGGGACTGAAGGAGGGGACTGAAGTAGGAGACTGAAGTAGGAGACTGAAGTAGGAGACTGAAGGAGGGGACTGAAGTAGGAGACTGAAGGAGGAGACTGAAGGAGGAGACTGAAGGAGGAGACTGAAGGAGGGGACTGAAGTAGGAGACTGAAGTAGGAGACTGAAGGAGGGGACTGAAGTAGGAGACTGAAGGAGGAGACTGAAGGAGGAGACTAAAGGAGGAGACTGAAGGAGGAGACTGAAGGAGGAGACTGAAGTAGGAGACTGAAGGAGGAGACTGAAGGAGGAGACTGAAGTAGGAGACTGAAGGAGGAGACTGAAGGAGGGGCAGGTAGGCCTGAAGGAGGAGACTGAAGGAGGAGACTGAAGGAGGAGACTGAAGGGGGGACAGGTAGGACTGAAGGGGGAGACTGAAGGAGGGACAGGTAGGCCTGAAGGAGGAGACTGAAGTAGGAGACTGAAGGAGAAGACTGAAAGAGGGACAGGTAGGCCTGAAGGGGGAGACTGAAGGAGGAGACTAAAGGAGGGACAGGTAGGCCTGAAGGAGGAGACTGAAGGAGGAGACTGAAGGAGGAGACTGAAGGAGGAGACTGAAGGAGGAGACTGAAGGAGGGGCAGGTAGGCCTGAAGGAGGAGACTGAAGGAGGAGACTGAAGGAGGAGACTGAAGGAGGAGACTGAAGGAGGAGACTGAAGGAGGAGACTGAAGGAGGAGACTGAAGTAGGAGACTAAAGGAGGAGACTGAAGTAGGAGACTGAAGGAGGAGACTGAAGTAGGAGACTGAAGGAGGGGACTGAAGGAGGAGTCTGAAGGAGGGGCAGGTAGGCCTGAAGGGGGAGACTGAAGGAGGGACAGGTAGGCCTGAAGGAGGAGACTGAAGGAGGAGACTGAAGGAGGAAACTGAAGGAGGGACAGGTAGGCCTGAAGGGGGAGACTGAAGGAGGGACAGGTAGGCCTGAAGGAGGAGACTGAAGGAGGATATTGAAGGAGGGACAGGTAGGCCTGAAGGAGGAGACTGAAGGAGGGGCAGGTAGGACTGAAGGAGGAGACTGAAGGAGGAGACTGAAGGAGGGGCAGGTAGGCCTGAAGGGGGAGACTGAAGGAGGGACAGGTAGGACTGAAGGAGGAGACTGAAGGAGGAGACTGAAGGAGGAGACTGAAGGAGGGACAGGTAGGCCTGAAGGGGGAGACTGAAGGGGGAGACTGAAGGAGGGACAGGTAGGCCTGAAGGAGGAGACTGAAGGAGGATACTGAAGGGGGAGACTGAAGGAGGGACAGGTAGGCCTGAAGGAGGAGACTGAAGGAGGAGACTGAAGGAGGGACAGGTAGGCCTGAAGGAGGAGACTGAAGGAGGGACAGGTAGGCCTGAAGGAGGAGACTGAAGGAGGGACAGGTAGGCCTGAAGGAGGATACTGAAGGAGGAGACTGAAGGAGGGACAGGTAGGCCTGAAGGAGGATACTGAAGGAGGAGACTGAAGGAGGGACAGGTAGGCCTGAAGGAGGGACAGGTAGGCCTGAAGGAGGAGACTGAAGGGGGAGACTGAAGGAGGGACAGGTAGGCCTGAAGGAGGAGACTGAAGGAGGAGACTGAAGGAGGGACAGGTAGGACTGAAGGGGGAGACTGAAGGAGGGACAGGTAGGCCTGAAGGAGGGGCAGGTAGGATGCACCTGATGAAGGTAGATGTAAGTTGTAGGGTATGGTTTTCAGAAGATGAAAAGGGGAGGACTAAGAAGTCTAACTAAGCAATATCACAGAGTGGCTGTGATTCGGTGGTAGGTACGAGGCTGCAGGCAGAGTACCTGAACTTGGACCGTTGCCTAATTAACGGTTATTAATAGAACACCTGTGCGGCAGAGTGATACATAGTGTTAAAAGTCTCATTTGCAATTACTTGTTTGGAACTAATTGTTGTATTGTCTAATACATGTTTTGTCTCCATCTGCTGTCAGGCGATCTCCTTCCTGACGCCACTGGCTGTGATATTTGTGGTGAAGATAATCCGACGGACGGATAAGACTGAGATCAAGGAGGCGTGTCTAGGTACCTGAGTCACTTTCATTCAGCCTCACGCTCTGTTTCAGTGTTTCTCTGTTTCAGCCTCATGCTCTGTTTCAGCCTCACGCTCTGTTTCAGTCTCATGCTCTGTTTCAGCCTCACGCTCTGTTTCAGTCTCATGCTCTGTTTCAGTCTCATGCTCTGTTTCAGTCTCATGCTCTGTTTCAGTCTCATGCTCTGTTTCAGTGTTGCTCTGTTTCAGTCTCATGCTCTGTTTCAGTCTCATGCTCTGTTTCAGTCTCATGCTCTGTTTCAGTCTCATGCTCTGTTTCAGCCTCATGCTCTGTTTCAGTGTTTCTCTGTTTCAGCCTCATGCTCTGTTTCAGCCTCATGCTCTGTTTCAGTGTTTCTTTGTTTCAGCCTCATGCTCTGTTTCAGTGTTTCTCTGTTTCAGCCGCATGCTCTGTTTCAGTCTCACGCTCTGTTTCAGCCTCATGCTCTGTTTCAGCCTCATGCTCTGTTTCAGTGTTTCTCTGTTTCAGTCTCATGCTCTGTTTCAGCCTCATGCTCTGTTTCAGCCTCATGCTCTGTTTCAGTGTTGCTCTGTTTCAGTCTCATGCTCTGTTTCAGCCTCATGCTCTGTTTCAGCCTCATGCTCTGTTTCAGTCTCATGCTCTGTTTCAACCTCATGCTCTGTTTCAGTGTTTCTCTGTTTCAGCCTCATGCTCTGTTTCAGCCTCATGCTCTGTTTCAGTGTTTCTCTGTTTCAGCCTCATGCTCTGTTTCAGCCTCATGCTCTGTTTCAGTGTTTCTTTGTTTCAGCCTCATGCTCTGTTTCAGTGTTTCTCTGTTTCAGCCGCATGCTCTGTTTCAGCCTCATGCTCTGTTTCAGTGTTTCTCTGTTTCAGCCTCATGCTCTGTTTCAGCCTCATGCTCTGTTTCAGCCTCATGCTCTGTTTCACACTCCGTTACAGTGTGTAATAACTAACAGTGTGAGTAAGTAATAACACACACATAATAACATACATAACACAGGAATAATAACACACAAATAATAACACACACGTAATAACACACAAATAATAACACACAAAGAATAACACACATAATAACACACAAATAATAACACACAAGTAATAACACACAAATAATAACATATAAGCAGGGGTGTAAAAAGTACCCAGAAATTATACTTAAGTGAAAGTATGGGTACCGTCTCAAAATATGACTCAAGTAAAAGTCAAAGTATCTTTTCTAAAAACACACTTGAGTAAAAGTAAAAAAGTACTTATTTTAAATGTACTTAAGTACTAAAAAGTAAAAGTTTTTTTTTAAAGGGATAGACCAGGGGTCTAACTCATTCCATCGTGGGCCAAGTTTACATTTTAACTATACATTGCACCAGGTGAGTTAGTTGAAGAGGTGAGCCAATTAGTGAAATCATCAGCTGGTGTATAGACAATGCTGAAATGAAAGAACAGAGGACACTTTTTTTTGCATACAAATTATTTAATGCACTTCTCCATTGAAGGTAAACTAACATGGACGGCATTCACATCACAGCCTGAATAATATCACAATATTAACCACAGCATACTGGATTATCCTGAATAATATCACAATATTAAAGACAGAATACTGGAGTACCCTGAATAATATCACAATATTAACCACAGCATAATGCGGATCTGACTGTCTATTCTTCTGATAGCAGGTGTTTAATCAAAGATCCCCGCTTTCTAGTGTTGCACAAGGACCAATCAGCATGGGTATGGGCGGGTTCATTTTCCATTGATGGGGATTTGATTGGCTGTTTACCTGCAGTCGCAGGATTAATAACGTTAACGTTCGTTCGACCAGATAAACAATTAAAATATACTAGTTAAAATGGTTGGACCTGTGAGATTTGTACTTTGTACTTTGTAGGTCTGCATTTTAAATGTAAGGAGTAAAAAGTATGTTTTTTTTCTCTGAAATGTAAAGGAGTAAAAGTACAAAGTATACAAACCTAATAATACTTGAGTAAAGTACAAATCCCCCAAAACAGTACTTAAGTATTGTAATGAAGTACAATTACTCAAGTACTTTACACCCCTGCATACAAGTAATAACACACATAATAACACACAAGTAATAACATGAATAATAACATATAAGTAATAACACACAAATAATAACATACAAGTAATAACACACAAGTAATAACACACAAATAATAACATACAAATAATAACACAGGAATAATAACACACAAGTAATAACACACAAATAATAACACACGTAATAACACACAAATAATAACACACAAAGCATAACACACACATAATAACACACAAATAATAACACACAAGTAATAACACACAAATAATAACATACAAGTAATAACACACAAATAATAACATACAAGTAATAACACACAAGTAATAACACACAAATAATAACATACAAATAATAACACAGGAATACTAACACATAAGTAATAACAGGAATAATAACACAGTAATAACACACAAGTAATAACAGGAATAATAACACAGTAATAACACACAAGTAATAACAGGAATAATAACACACAAGTGCATGTAAGGTTAGTTAGACAAGTAATAACATGAATAATAACACACAAGTAATAACCCACAAATAATAACACACAAGTAATAACACACAAATAATAACATACAAGTAATAACACCCAAATAATAACAGGAATACTAACACACAAATAATAACACAGGAATACTAACACACAAGTAATAACACAGGAATACTAACACACAAGTAATAACACACAAATAATAACACACAAGTAATAACATACAAATAATAACACAGGAATACTAACACACAAGTAATAACATACAAATAATAACACACAAAGAATTACACACAAATAATAACATACAAATAATAACACAGGAATACTAACACACAACATTAACATTTACATTTTGTCATTTAGCTCAGTGTTTCTCAACTGGTGGGTCGCGACCCAAAAGTGGGTCGCGGGGCCATTTTGAGTGGGTCGCGGATGTGTTTTTTTTTTTTTTTTTTTTTACTTTTTTTTTCCACTACCTATCTTTGTGAAAGTGGCTTCTCAGCTCTGGTCCAGCTGAAGACAAAGCGGAGGAACAGATTGGACATTGACCATTACCTCAGAGTTGCTTTGTCTACAATCACCCCAGACTTTGAGACTCTTGTCAGGAGCAAACATCATCCCCAGTTATCCCATTAGTCCCCTGCATGTTAAGCTAAGAATTCTGCTAAGAAGGATATATTATTTATTATTATTATTATTTTATTTCATTGTGTTTTTAGCCCTTAGTTGCACTTTTGTTGCAACCCCAGTTATCCCCTTAGTTCCCCCAAACGTAGGTATGTTATGTTAAGCTAAGAAATCTGCTAAGAAGCATATTATTTATTATTATTTTATTTCATTGGGTTTTTAGCCCTAGTTGCACTTTTATTGCAATCCCAGTTATCCCATTAGTTCCCCCAAACTTAGGTCTGTTATGTTAAGCTAAGAAATCTGCTAAGAAGCATATTATTTATTATTATTTTATTTCATTGGGTTTTAGCCCTAGTTGCACTTTTGTTGCAAACTCAGTTATCCCATTAGTTCCCCCAAATGTAGGTCTGTTATGTTAAGCTAAGAAATCTGCTAAGAAGCATATATTATTTATTATTCTTTTATTTCATTGGGTTTTTATCAATAGTTGCACTTTTGTTGCACTTTTTTGTGTTTATTTCATGTTTTGAAAGATTGCGTATTACTGCAAATATCTTTTTTTTTACATAAATCATAGTGGTTCAAAATTTTGGGTCGCGACTTAATGACTAAGGAAAATGTTGGGTCCCGAGGCTAGACCAGTTGAGAACCACTTTAGCTGACGCTTTTATCCAAAGTGACTTACACGTTTTGTACAACAAGTCATCAGGAAGGGTACACCTCTATCAGCTGAGTAACAATGTTCATCAAAGTGTTGAGTGCTACAGCATAGGTTAGTTTATTAGGACAAGTGCATGACAGTAAGGTTAGTTAGACAAGTAATAACATGAATAATAACACACAAGTAATAACACACAAATAATAACCCACAAGTATTAACACACAAATAATAACACACAAGTAATAACACACAAATAATAACACACAAGTAATAACACACAAATAATAACATACAAATAATAACACAGGAATAATAACACACAAGTAATAACAGGAATAATAACACACAAGTAATAACAGGAATAATAACACACAAGTAATAACAGGAATAATAACACACAAGTAATAACAGGAATAATAACACACAAGGGAGCTACGGTCATTTCGAACCACTGTCTTCTACTGTTGGCCAGCCCCACTGGAGCAATTAAGGGTTAAGTGCCTTGCTCAAGGGTGACAGTCGTTTCTGAGGGATATATATATATATATATATATATATATATATATATATATATATATATATATATATATATATATATATATATATATATATATATATATATATATATATATATATATATATATATATATATATATATATATATATATATATATATATATATATATATATATATATATATATATATATATATATATATATATATACAGACAGGAATACATGTAGGAATATAAACAGATATAGATTAATATAAACACAGTATACACACTGTTATTGTACAGGGCTATCAAACAGAGACTATATAGACTATAGTTTGAGGTAGGTAGTTATGATTACAGTGTAAGGCAGTTGTAGACAGTGAAGGCAGTAGGCAGGTATACATTGAGTATAGGCAACGGAGTTCGTACAGTATGGGTAACAGAGTTCATATGGCATGGGGGTCTACATAGAGAGGAGGTGGTGACTGTGTGACTGCTCCTATTATAATTAGACTGGTGGGGTCGTGGGGTCACGGATGTTTCTGACTTCCACTCAGTATTGCTTTGGATTCTAAGTGGTTTCTGAGGTGCGTCCTCCTCCTCCGGTCTCTGAGACTGAGGACTGAAAGAGACTCTGAAACTGCCAGGCCGTCCTCCAGAGAGAGAGAGAGAGAGAGAGAGAGAGAGAGAGAGAGAGAGAGAGAGAGAGAGAGAGAGAGAGAGAGAGAGAGAGAGAGAGAGAGACAGAGAGAGACAGAGAGAGACAGAGAGAGACAGAGAGAGAGTCTGTGTGTGTCTATGTCTGTCTGTCTGTCTGTCTGTCTGTCTGTCTCTGTCTGTATGTCTGTCTGTCTGTCTGTCTGTCTGTCTGTCTGTCTGTCTGTCTGTCTGTCTGTCTGTCTGTCTGTCTGTCTGTCTGCTGTCTGTCTGTCTGTCTGTCTGTCTGTCTGTCTGTCTGTCTGTCTGTCTGTCTGTCTGTCTGTCTGTCTGTCTGTCTGTCTGTCTGTCTGTCTGTCTGTCTGTCTGTCTGTCTGTCTGTCTGTCTGTGTGTTTGTGTGTGTGTGTGTGTGTGTGTGTGTGCGTGCGTGCGTGCGTGTGTGTGTGTGTGTGTGTGTGTGAGAGAGACACTGAAGCTGCCAGGCCGTCCTGCCTAATGAGTCGGAGGTGAGGGCACCGACTGGCAGCCGCTGAGATCTACAGGTCTTCATGAGGGAGCAATACACAGTGAGGAGGACCGACTGAGGGGATGTTAACGAGCCCACTGTACCTGTCACAGAGAGAGAGAGAGAGAGAGAGAGAGAGAGAGAGAGAGAGAGAGAGAGAGAGAGAGAGAGAGAGAGAGAGAGAGAGAGAGAGAGAGAGAGAGCAGCATGGGGGGGTACAGTAGGATAGGTAATACTAATTATATGTGTCTGTGTGAGAGAGAGAGATATATCTGTGTGTGTGTGTGAAGTCATGTCAAGTCAAACGTTGCTTTATTAATCCCCATGCAGGTGCCATAGCAGCATGGGGGGATGTAGGATACACTGTAAAAAATAGATGTTTTTTCACGGGAAATTCACTGTATTATTTTACAGATTACTTTTGTTTTTCTACTTTAAGTGTAAATGCCATACAAATACAGTAAATTACCTTTTATCAAAATATTAACCATTAAATAAATGTTGTAATCTGTAAATGTATTTGATGTTTCTGTAATTTGACATTAAGTACAGTAATAGCATTGGAAATGGAGGTCCCTTCTACCGTCATTCCAACGGCCTCTACCGCCCGTTAACGCCCTCATCAAATGGTTTTATTAGGGTGGGTGCGGCTTCTGTTTTGTGCCGCCAGGAGGCGCAAAGTCAAGTTGGAATTATATCCATCCAGCGCACCGGTGTGTGTGTGTGTGTGTGTGTGTGTGAGACATGGACATATTATTTTGCAATGTAATGCTTTTCTGTTGATTATTTGGTCATTGGTACAGTAATGGTGTGATATTTTTCGATTTTCGATTAACGTGCGTTTTTTATGGATAATCAGCTAAGATGTACAGTATTATTCTTTACGTTGAGACAACCGAACTTGCTGGCACCGAAGACCCGCCCCTACTCTGCCTCTGATTCGCAGACTGTGGCTCTAGTTGGGGGAAAATGTAACTGGATGGACCCGTCGACTATTTTGATCACGTCCTGTGCATCATGTACTGAATTAACTGGTAAGTTAACTTAGGTTTAACGTTAGTTTGTTTACTGCAGTTATGTCAGAACGACAATCAACTAATCAACTAACACTTGCAACTGCTCAAATGCATATCCACATTTGCTGTCAAGTTAACGTTATCGTTATGAATGCGACCGCAAGGCTGGCCGTACTGTAACATTAGCTAACGTTCATTTAGCAGGATGTAATGTGTAACGTTTAATCAACGTGAAATGGCCCTGAATACATCAAACATCATCATCATCAAATACATCAAATATCACTATGAATTGAAAATGGGGGACCCTGATTAAAACAAGGCGAAAGTCTTTCTCTGGTCTGCATCCCCTTAACAATTGTGTGTATTGAGCTGTACTGTATTGTTGTTTTATTTGTCACATATAAGGTACATGTACATTACAGTGAAACACTTGGTTCTGTATGAGCTTCCTGAGATTGTGCTTCATACAATTTTTCTTTTTTGCAGGCATGACTGACTGATAAACCAATAAGCTTGTCAACAAGGGAGGATTGAACCTTACTGGAACGCTAGCTATGTCTGGAGTATACATTGCAAAGTTTGTCCTTCCTCTGCAGAGTTCAAATAAAGCTGACTTGAAAAAAAAAAAAACTTTTTATTATCTAAACGTTATTATTTAGCCTTGCATAGCTCTTTTGGTCCACTAGCTGATTCAAATACAGTACAGTTTCATATCTCAGTTCAATAAGCGACTCCGAAATTGAGATTGAGAACTATATAATTGTAAGGAAAGATCGAAACCGAAACGGAGGTGTGTGTGCTTATATTAGGTCTGACATTGGTTTTAATATTAAATCAGATCTTGCACACAACACGGTAGAAGCGCTGTGGCTTGATATTCTGTTACCCAAAAGCAAACCAATTATTTTTGGAGTCTGTTACAGGCCACCAGATCAGGGCAACTTTTATGATGATCTAGAGGAGATATGCTCCAAGTGCACAGATTTTGAGAAATCTGAAGTTGTTGTCATGGGAGATTTCAACATGGATTTACTTAAACAGAGCTCTGGATTAAAATCCCTTCTGAACTATAGTAAATTGTTTGACCTGCACCAGCTCATCACTGAACCTACCAGAGTTACCTCCCTTTCTCAGACCATAATCGACTTAATGCTGGTCTCTGATAAACAAATGATAACAAACAGCGGCGTTGTTGATTATGCAGTGATCACCTTGCAATTTTCTGTACCAGAAAGGTACAGAGGGGTCATTTTGAGGGTCACAACAACATCAAAATCAGATCTTTAAAAAATTACAGCAAGGAAATGCTCCTGGATGGTTTAAGGGGTGTGGACTGGTCTCATGTAATGCACTGCAAAGAGGTTGAAAAAGCATGGGACGGTTTTAAAACAACATTTCTTAAAGTGGTTGACAGATTAGCACCCAGGAAGCAGAGGACACAGCCCTGGATTAATGATGACATTTTAAAAGCTATTAAAATAAGGAACACTCTTTTTAAACAATTTAAGAAGTCCAGGACAGACCAGGCTTTCCTAGATTTAAAGAAACACAAAAACTATGTAAATAGTTTGATTAAAGGGGCAAAGAAGGGCTTTTTCAATGAAGAAATAACAGAGTATAGGAACAACTCAAGGAAACTATATGGTGAGTTTATTCGCCCAAAAAAAAACAGTACAGTAGTTGATCATACAGTATTAACACCTAACATTTTGCCATCCTTCCTCTGCAGTATTTATGGTTTGATTCAGTTTTAAATAGACAATAATAAAAATAGTAAGATAAAATAGTGCAGTGCAATAAAATAGTAGAATAGAATAGATAACAAAATGTTTACAGTGAAATAAAATATTGATGAATGAATGAATGAAATGTTTATTTAACAGATTGCAGAATGGGTACAATACAGTACGACTCAATACACACAATTAAACTCACAAACTGCTCTGTTTTGTTTTATTTGTCATATAAGGCACATGTACATTTCAGTGAAGTTTTCATTCATTTATTCATTCATGGCCCATATACTGTATGCCTCCAAATTCACACTAAAATGTGAGAATAATTCAATCACAACGGACTTCTTCCTGGGATCTTCTGTCCGTGGCGTTCGTAAACGCTCATTGATCCGATCACAAACTGCTCCGTACTCAAAAATACTATAGCTGTGTTTAACTATATCGATCAACGACTGTCGTAGGTTGAGAGGTAAGGCAGATTTTCCCTGTAGGCCGTTCCAATTAACCTTCTGAGACCACAGTTGGTAGGTTGGAAAGTCAATTAGCAACATGAACATTCAAGCTGCATAATCATCAGCTTGATTGCCGGCTTTGCTAGACCTTTTCGTAAGACTTTTGCTCATTCTGCTAGTGGCTTTGGTAAGTCAGATCACACGTCCATTTTCCTTTCACCAAAGTACAAACAGAGAATCAAAAGCACTCCCGTAGTCTCGCGAGAGGTGCAGAAATGGGATTTGACGTCAGAGGAGACGCTCCAGGCTGCGTTTGACTGCACAGACTGGATCGTGTTCCGCGACACAGATAAGATTCATGTCTACACGGAGACAGTGCTGGACTATGTTCGTACTATGGTGGAAGAAACAATCCCCACTACCACAATGAGAGTTTACCCAAATCAAAAACCCTGGGTAGACAAATCCGTCCGTGAAGCTCTGAGAGCGTGCACCAAAGCATACAACGACGGCCTAGTGGCAGGCAACATGAATGACCACAAGGTGGTGCGATACAACGTAAGGAGGACAGTGACAGAGGCCAAACGGCGCTACAAGGATAAAATTGAACAGGCTGACTCTAGAGCTATGTGGCAGGGGCTCAAAACGATGACAGACTACAAAGGCGCCTCCCTCAAACTGAACAGTGACATCTCCTTAGCAAATTACCTCAATACCTTCTATGCAAGGTTTGATGCTGGTAATAACAACACCAGCCCACAAGCCACGGCAATGGGGGGGGGGGGGGGGGGGGTCTGCTGCTGATGGAGACTCAGTGTTCAGGGTAACAGAGCATGAGGTGAGGCGGACCTTTAAAAAAGTGAATATCAGGAAGGCAGCAGGTCCGGACGGCATCCCCGGCCGCGTCCTAAAAGTCTGTGCCGACCAACTGGCCCCGGTATTCACTGACATATTTAACCTGTCCTTAGAACAGGCTGTCATCCCCACCTGCCTGAAGAAGTCCACTATTATCCCTGTACCCAAAAAATCCAAGCCTGCTTGCCTCAACGACTACCGCCCTGTAGCTCTCACCTCCATAGCCATGAAGTGCTTTGAGAAGCTAGTAAAGGGCTACATCTGCTCCTCCCTCCCCATCAACATGGACCCCCCGCTTTTTTCATACCGCCCCAACAGGTCCACGGAGGACGCCATAGCCCATGTGCTGCACACAGCATCATCACACCTGGACAAGAGGCAGGGGAACTATGTGAGAATGCTATTCATCGACTACAGCTCGGCATTCAATACCATAGTCCCCTCCATACTCATAGCCAAGCTCAGGGACCTGGGCTTGAACTATGACCTCTGCCAGTGGGTCTTAGACTTCCTGACTGGCAGACCCCAGGTGGTGAGAGCAGGCAACTGCACCTCCTCATCCATCACCCTCAACATAGGGGCCCCCCAGGGCTGTGTTCTGAGTCCCCTCCTCTACTCCCTGTACACACACGACTGTGTGGCTCAGCGGAGTAGCAATACAATCATCAAATTTGCTGACGACACAGTGGTGGTGGGCCTGATCTCTGCCAACGACGAGAGGGCCTACCTGGAAGAGGTCAAGGTCCTGGCGGGATGGTGCCAGGAAAACAGCCTCTCCCTGAACGTCAGCAAAACAAAGGAGATGATTGTGGACTTCAGGAGGTCGGGGGTCAAGGACTACAGCCCCCTCAGCATCGACGGGGCACCGGTTGAGAGAGTCAACAGCTTTAAGTACCTCGGAGCCTACATATCCGAGGACTTGACATGGACCACACACATTGACAGTGTTGTGAAGAAGGCACGACAACGCCTCTACTTCCTCAGGCGCCTAAGGAAGTTCCAAGTCAGTCAGAAGATCCTTAAGAACTTCTACTCATGTACAATAGAGAGCATCTTGACTGGCAACATCACCTCCTGGTTTGGGAATAGCACTGCACAAGACCGAAGCAGACTACAAAGAGTGACACGTTCAGCCGAACGCACAATTGGAGGGGGGCTCCCCACCCTCCAGAACATTTACAACAAGCGTTGCAAGGGCAAGGCTAAGAGAATCATTAAAGACTCCAGTCACCCGAACAACTGCCTCTTTGAACTGCTGCGGTCAGGCAAGCGATACCGGAGTCTCAAGGCGAGCACAGAAAGACTCAGAAGAAGCTTCTATCCCCAGGCCATCAGGCTGCTAAACGAACAATGAACACTACACAACAACAACCACCAAACGCACATAGCACACACATCCACACGCACACACTCACTTTAAACAAACACACTGTAGCACCCACCCCACACACTTTATAGCACACACCCACTTTAAACAAACACACTGTAGCACCCACTCCCCACACTTTATATTTATTGATGAAGGATTGCACTACAACTCGTACACCTTACTGTAAATTGTACCTAAATTGTACCTCATCCCATTTCTGCTTTGCACTATATAGTACTGTACATTAGTACACTGCATAGTATTGTATATTATACGGTAACTCAGTTACGTCTATTCTGCATCGAACATTGTACATATGTCTATACTGAACACTGTGACCTCATTTTCTACTTCTAAATTACATGCTATACTATGTTATTTGATACTATCTTGTCTAGCACAGTCTCTGGAGCGTAACAGTAAGAAGCATTTTGTATGAAAGTATTCTGTACTTCTGTATGACAACTATTAAAGAAACTTGAAAACTCGTCCTCTGCTGAAATATTTTGCAATTGTATGTCGGACAAAAGTGAACCATTTGTCGGCCTCTTTCGTTTAGCCACTGGCAGCTGGGGGGTTTTGAACGGTGACGGGGACAGCGACAGCGACAAATTCATCCTAACCCTGTTCAGGCTCTGGGGTTTTGAACGGGGACAGCGACAAGCTTATGGTAACCCCTTCATCCGCTGCAGGCTGGGGGGTTTTGAACGGGGACAGGGACAGCAACAAGCTTATGGTAACCCCTTCATCCGCTGCTGCAGGCTTGGCGGCTTTGAACGGAGACGGAGAACCTTCATCTCTTGCAGGTGTGAATAGCTGGCGGTGAAAAGCCCGAGCAGTGACAGAGGGTTCGACTAGCCTTGGTCTGTTTTGTTGGTTGCGTAGCTGTCTAAGCTGTGTGGCGTGCAGATGTTCTGTAGCCTCAAGTCGTCTCTCCAGCGTAGCACGACCTTGCTCTGTGGCCTGAAGTTGTGTACGCAGTATGGCCAAGTCTTTCTCCGTCGCTTCATGCCGTTTCTCCAGCTTGGCAACGTATTTTTGTATCTTAACCTCCAACACATTTGCCACTATCGACATGACGATTCCATTACAAATCTCAGAAATGTTTTTTTCTGCATCTGCTGGTGTTGGACCAAGGACAATGGACTGCAGCGTCGACATGCTTGCAACTGCAGCCTGCACAGGAAAAAAAGGGATGCAAAATAAATTATTATTATTATGAATGAATGAATGAATGAATGAATGAATGAATGAATGAATGAATGAATGAATGAATGAATGAATGAATGAATGAATGAATGAATGAATGAATGAATGAATGAAAACTTTATTTAACAGATTGCAGAATGGGTACAATACAGTACGGCTCAATACACACAATTGTTAAGGGGATGCAGACCTGAGAAAGACGTTTGTCTTGTTTCCATCAGGGTCCCCCATTTTCAATTCTATTCTATTTTCAATTCAATTATATATAGTAGTAGTGGAATGGCGAGGATTGCAAAGCTGGTTAGATGCATTTGACCCCGTGGCGGAATAAAACAGCAGGGACATGTTTTGGGTCACAGAATAGGCACACTAGTCTTGTTCTAGACGCTAATGCTGTGTGCTGTTGATCCGAGCCGAGCGGATACGAGGGATTTTCAAAATAAGAGTATCGCAATATGAATCTATCTTTTTACGTTGCTGTATCATCCCACCCCTAAACATTACTGTAGAGAAATATGCGCAAATGTTCTACGTTATATGCGTAAATGTCCGATGTCTCAATAGGAAACCAATGTACAGTATGTTGACCATGAAGGACTGGTTCTGGCCGAACCGTATACTCACAGTTGCATGAGGGTTTCGGACAGAGATACGGGTACGAACGGACACACACACACACATGTCACATATGTACAAAAGATTGATATTGATGTAATACTTACAGCCTTTTTCTTAACCAATGCGAATCTTGGTCTTTGGCGGCTGATTTTCTTTGATTGGAGCTGCGATTACGCACGGGCGATCAACAGTAGACCTCTTCGGTTGTTTACTGTAAAAAGTCGTCATTGCGATCTGTGCTCAGTAATAATACTGTATACTGTAGTGATTACACTGAAAAGTGTATCGCTGTGAAATAAAATTTACTGTATACTGTATTCAGCTGCTAGTCGCCCATTGGTGCGAGCTCACTAACCAACCAACGTATCTTGCGCTCGGCCAATAGCAGCTAGGCGTGTTCGAGATTGATTTTGGCTCGCCTCGAAAATAGACGAGAGTAGCCGAGTGCAGCCGGGGGAGGAGTCAGAACGTCGGACACTTCAGATTTCACGAGATTTCAGATTTCAGGGTCCCCCATTTTGAATTCATCATAACATATATGACATACATGACATACAGATAGACAGTACTGCTACATCTATACATTTATGACATATCAGATTTGCAAATACAGTACTGTTTGTGATACAAAAAGTGTCCAGAAAAGGAGTGTATATACATTTGACGTAGAAAGGTTAACCGTCTGTACAGTAGTGTGGTAGTGAAAGTATTTGGAAACCATTGATACCGGACATTTACTGTTTTCTTGCACCTTTTTTCTTCCAGTGTAGGATGTGTGTGAGAGAGAGACATACTGTGAACAAATAGGTTTCTATTTCAGTTGTTTTCAGTCAATTGATGCATCTAATGTCAAACAGAAACATGATCTTTTCTTCATCTTTTTTTTTTGATAAAGGTTTTTTTATTTGAAGATTTTTTACAGTTAGGACCAACAGAAAGAAAAGAAAATAAAGCCCTCCCTCCTCACCCTCCCCCCACCCCGATACCAGACATATACATTTAAAAAAAAATCTTAAGCATTTTTTTTTATCGCCAGACATTAGTGAATATATACATCTCTTGCATTATGCAGATAGAGAAAGAGAAAGAGAAAAATAAAAAATATATAGAAAAAAAAACAATGAAGTGGTAGAAAGGCTGGTCACATCGTCACTGTCACACTGTCCGCTTCCATGCCCTCAAAAAAGGCCAAGAAGGGTTGCCAAATATTATGGAATTTTTCCGTACATCCTCTGACAGTATACCTGATTTTTTCCAGTTTAATATGATACATGACTTCCCTCATCCAGTGACTGGATGCAGGTGGATTTTGGTCCTTCCATTTAAACAATATTAGTCTCCTGAGTCCTGACCAAGAGTGAGCAGAAGGTCAACATTCTAGATTCCCACCATCTAGAGGGGTGTCCACTGGGGCTACTCCGAATAACGCAATAAATGGAGATGGCTCCACTATCTTTCCAAATATCTTAGAGAAGGTCTCAAAGATGGTTTGCCAATAGGTGTGTAGCTTTGGACACGTCCAGAACATGTGGAGCAGAGTGGCGGAGCCTGTCTGCATCGATCACACGTAGGATCTATGTCAGCATATATTTGAGAGAATCTGTCTTTAGACCACTGCAGCCGGTGTACAATCTTAAATTGGATAACAGCATGTTTAAGGCAAATGGGGGAAGAGAAAATCCCCTGTATTATTATGTCCCATGTGTCTTCTGTGATTGGTTCATCTAAGTCTGCTTCCCATTTATCCCTGAGGAGATCTAGAGGTGTCAAGTTGCTCCTGTTGAGTAGTTCATAGATTCTGCTTATAGCTTGTTTCTGGACCAGTTTACAGTTCAAGATTTAGTCTAATAGAGAGGTGGGGGGGCACAAGGAGTAGCAATCTGAGCAGTGGCGAATCCTTGTGGAAGCCAACGGAAGCCATGCCTCCCTATAAATTCATATCAAATTATGAAATATAAAAAAAAAAAAAAAAAAAAAATTAAAATATAATTTTTTTTTAATATAGTTTACATTCTTTTTCATCTGTGCATCTGTGTTCTTTTTTTTTTTTTTTTTTTTTTTTTTTAATGTCTCCCTCTTCTCCTTCTCACTCCCTCTAACACACTGTCAGACTGTGCTCACTACTGCAGCTAGTATAGGAGAGAGGCAGTGGGTAGGTCTCTTTCTCCAGGCTTCCAGCATTATAGAGTGAGTCCAAACTCCAAATCCGATCCTAGCCAATCAGATTCGAGCTGACTGCCACTGTGCCACACCCTAAAAGTTTAAAACGGAGCTGGGAGGAAGACGTTCAGCATATTTTCCACCTGGAGGCGGGGCAGGTCAGAAGTTCACGTTTCCACCTGACTACCTAACGTGACATCCCATTAGTACTGAGGACCAGCAGAGCACACCACTGTGGATATTATGATTTAACAAATCTATCTGGCAAGAGGAGGACCACATTATTGACCAGGTAAGAACTGAGCAGCCTGACTAAGGACTAACTAACGTTATCAGGCAAGCTTGTTGTATACCCTTTCATGACTGCAATGCAAGCCAGGGGCTGGAATACGCAGTAACTTATTCCTCCGTTGTAGCCAGGTTAATGTGCACCATCAAGCACTGCTTAAAAGCTAGCGGTGGGTCCAAAATATATCGGATATAAATGTCAAAGGTACCCAGCGTTCCATTAGGGTTTCACACACAGTAAACAATAAACATTTTAAATCATTTTTATAAACGAGTAAAACTGAGGCTGAAATGACTGCTTCCGCATTTTACAGTAGGAGCGCTCTGATGGCTGGGCGCGCGGCGCAACAGACACGTGAATGAATGAATGAATGAATGAATGAAAACTTTATTTAACAGATTGCAGAATGGGTACAATACAGTACGGCTCAATACACACAATTGTTAAGGGGATGCAGACCAGAGAAATACGTTTGTCTTGTCACGTTTGTCTAATAGACAGTCATATTCTCTCCCGGTGTTCTGCGGAATCCTACTCCCTCCTCGAAAACAACACCGGCCGTATGTATATTTCTCTCCCACCCACCCACCCCCTCCTAATGTACAGTCCCCTCCCCATCATATGTATATACTCTGTCAGGATCTAGGGGTAACAGTACTGTATATTTGATGTCATGATGTCTTGTATGTCATAAATGTCACTAGTATGAATTGAAAATGGGGGACCCTGATGTAAACAAGACAAACGTCTTTCTCTGGTCTGCATCCCCTTATACAATTGTGTGTATTGAGCCGTACTGTATTGTACCCATTCTGCAATCTGTTAAGAAAGTTTGACTGGCCGCCGAGCCATACTGTAGTGTACATGGTGACTACTTGACTAAAAAAAAAAAAAAAAAAAAAAAAATAATATTAATAAAAATATTTAATACATTTTTTTTTATAATTTTTTTTGGCTTCCCCTGTTATTTTACCCACGCGACGCCACTGAATCTGAGTTTGAGGATACAAAGCTCCGGAGCTGCAGATATTTATAGAAGTGTGACCTGGGAATTTTGTATTTCTGTACCAACTGTTAAAAGGAGGCAAAATTATCGTTGATATAGAGATCAGACATTGTAATCACTCCCCTTCCAACCCAACTATCAAAGGCCCTATCCATCATTGAGGGAGCAAACATGTGATTTATTGCAATTGGCACAGCCTGGGATAGATCTTTAAGGGAGAAGGATCTCCTAAATTGGTTCCACACTTTAATTGAGTGTATGACAACCGGGTTAGAAGTAAAGCTAGACATAGGCTGTGTGAAAGGAAGTTTAGCCTACAATAAGGCTGCTAGGGATGAGGATTCAACAGACGCCCCTTCCAGAATTGTCCACTAGGGGGCCGTAGCCTCACTCTTTACCCAATAATAGTAATTTTCTACATCTTTTATGAATAAATTAAGATGTTATTTTATTAATCCAGGTATCATAGCAGCACATGGGAGGTAGATACATTAGATAGATAGATTTATTTATTTCAACCCTCATGGGTTTATAAGACACCAAAAGTACTGTTGAAATGTTCCATTATTACATTAGATATTGTCATGGCAATATTATCATGTCATTATAGATCTGTTTTGAAATATATATTCTATCATACATTTTCGACTGTCTCTTTAACAACTCCAATTTGTGGGGAGAAGATGTCTTTTCCTTTTCTAATGTGGGAGCCGTAGCAAGGTTATTTCCCACTCCAGTTGAAAACATGACAATAACACCGCCTAGCCAAGGCTTGTTCATCCTTTTTGTCCTATCTGGATGTCTAATGTACGTCATTTCAATTATGTATTTAATCTGTGTCTGACCAGACCTCTTGTTCACTTTCTGGTCAGACGCTTGTGTGTACACATGTGTGTCTCTCTATAAACTGATCATTTTCACTGTGGCCAGTGGCCACAATGAATAAATCTGTGTTTTTTTTTTTTTTTTTTTTTATTATATAACTCGACTTAGAATGATTTACTCGTCTCATCCTTTGTTCTCTTAGTAATTTCCACGACAATATCATTACATAAATACAGATGACATTAATACAGATTAGAGCTCTGTCTTTAAAAAAAAGTATTAAGAAAAGGTCCCTTCCTGAAGCAAAACTCAAGAAGTGACAATAGAAGTCACAATACAATATAGAGAATATAAACATCAGATAGAAGGTGTAGAACAAGATAAACAAAGATAAGAATAATAACTAAATGTGCTAGCGTCCCTGCAGGTTTCAGTAGTTAACAGTCAAACAGTTCTCAAGTTCTCTAGCCGTTAGTTCTCTAGCTGTTAGTTCTTGTGGTGTTTATCTGATAATATCCAATAATGAAAGGTAGAAAACATCTTTCAGAGGTTTATTCAAAAGTGAATCAAGCAATTAGTTACAAAGAGGAAAATAGATAGGTTGCAAGGAAAAAGGGACATTGCAACGGCATACTTCCTACAGTCTGTCCAGAACATGAAGATTGAGCAACTTAACCCTTCTGCCTTGTTAGTTGGCACATAGTGCATGAAAATGTTCAAGGTCGTAAAAAACTTAATTTGTAATATTTCGTTCCAATTCTTTTTTTATGAATACCAATATGAACCTAACTCAACATATCTATCAAAGATTCCAAAGATTTCCGAATTGTAACCCCTTATATTCCCGTTTGTGTTAGGGTTAGGTATATGGTTAGGGTTAGGGTTAGGGTTAGGGTTAGGTTTAGGGTTAGGGTTAGGGTTGGGGTTAGGGTTAGGGTTAGGGTTAGGGTTAGGGGACTATTCCCCAACACTGAGCATGTGTTGGGGTGGGCACGGGCACAGGGATGAGATTGTACCTTCTCCTAATCTTTCTGTCTGGGTAACCCTAACCCTAACCCCCTAATGGCATGAAATAAACCACTGGGGTCGTTTTGTCCTCTAATATTGGTCACTTCTTTTTAGAGGTTTTCAAAATATAATCTTCTCAAATTCTGTAAATATATGGAAAATGAGCAAACAGACCCAATTTCATGACATAATCATCAACACAGCCACTGTTGTGTACACACACACACACACACACACACACACACACACACACACACACACACACACACACACACACACACACACACACACACACACACACACACACACACACACACACAGACACACACACACACACACACACACACACACACACACACACACACACACACACACACACACACAGACACACACACACACACACACACACACACACACACACACACACACACACACACACACACACACACACACACACACACACACACACACACACACACACACACACACACACACACACACACACACACACACACACACACACACACACACACACACACACACACACACACACACAAAGGCTAAATACAGGAAATAGTTGCTAAGGAGGCACAAGCGTTAAATATTGCCACCGGGCATGCTGTCAGCATGATTTTGGCTCTTCAAAAATGGTTAAAAAACCAAACAAGGAAATTGCTATTGGTTCTTCTAGTCTAGAATTACAGTTGAGCTCAACAGTTCTGAAAAGCTGAGGACACTGACAACAGGTGATGTGTTGCTTTGCACCCGCAGCTGGGGTGAAGGGATGGACAGGATGCCACTCAGTTGTCAAAAGCTTTGAATTTTTTCTCCAACAGGTTACAAACCTTGAAACAAAACACACATTCAGTCAATAACCACCACAACACTACTATCATTCTGAAAACAAATCGCTTACTCTCACATCCACTCACCAGTTCCCCCTCGTATCCCTTCTCTGGCTGTCAAATTCCCTGCAACTTCCCGCTTACAACTTTCACTGACACCACGTGATGCATCTCAACCAATTACAGCCCACTCCTTGCTAAGACCCCGGATCACACGTGAATTATAAATACATCTCCATTCACAAAAACGCACAGCATAAAGCGCCTCCATACATCCGAAATGAAAACATAATTATAATCATAGCTCAACTACCACTAATCAACATTCACATAAACACACAGCATAAAAAACAACACTTAACATTAATTTATTTACAACACACAGAACTAAAGTGCACCTAAACTCCACCACCCCATAGAAAGCTAAACACCTCCCACTTGGTATCCTGGTCCTTAGACCTAAGGAGACCACAAACAGATAAACACTCTCCCTTGGTGGTGGACACAAGCCTGTTCAGAGTTGACTCAGGGAATGCTACTCCCTTTTTAGCTGCCAAACAAAGTTCTCGGAAGGCGGCCCCAAGCGCCCATGCATCGAGGACAGACCCTCTTTTTGAAGATGAAGAAATGCCCCTTCAAGGACAAAAATGTCACATATTTATTTAGTTACAGCTTGAGTTTGAGATGTAATGTCTTCCATTTATACTGTAAAACTGAAATCTCAGTTCCATTGCTAACAGGCTGTTGCTTTTCATGATCTTCAAATATTTTTCAACAGATACTTTCTTACAACGAGAGCAGCTTGAAGTTTCTTCTCCATTGCATTTTTTTTTAGATAGCTGGAAAAGCTCTGCTTTTAGATGGCCATTGTCCATCAGCTCACCAATTTCTGAAGTCAAGTGAATAGTTTCCAGCTGTTTCAGAGAGCTTCTGTGCTCATATGCCATGCTTCCCAACTGTCCTATTAGACCATTGTTCTCTTCAGCATGTTTCAGCCTTTCAATTGAGGCAGAATCCATGACATGGGCAATGGCTGCATCATTCTCCTTCAGCTGTTGACTGAGTCCAGCAAGTAATTCCTTTCGTTGACTTATTTGAATGTTGATGCAGTTGATTTGCTCATCTTTGGCTTGCAATTCATTGTGTAGACAATGATGTTTGTTAACTGCCTCTCTCACTTTATCTGACTCCTTATAGAACTGTACGTGGAGATGCTCCACTTTCTCCTTCAGGACAGGGACCCCTTCACACTCATCATGGTGAATCTTCTCTCTCTCCTCAAGACTGTACTTCGTCATTTGCAACTGTGCTGATACTTTATCTAATTCAGTTTTTAAAGAATTAAACTCAGACTGATGACTTTCTTGTGACCGTTTCATCATAGTATGTAAAGAGGCATTTTCTTCCTCTAATGCAACTAATTTCTCAGCCATGGTTAGCAACAAAATTGACAAATCTTTATCAGCACACACTTTGCTTGCTTCAAGTGCTTGCCCTCCCACTCTGCTCTCTCTATGGCTCCACCTCGGATTAGCCACTTGTTCACCGCTCGGCGGACCCAGCTGATCCGCCCCACAGAGCTTGGCCAAGCTGCTGAACTTCTCAGGTTTAGTAAGATCGATGATGGCTGCGCTCCAGAGCCTTTCCTCCCTTCCGGACTCGTTAGAGGGTTCTTTTTCTCCTTTCTCAGAGAGCCCGGGAGCCTTGTTAGTAGGGATGTCCCGATCACGTTTTTTTGCTCCCGATCCGATCCCGATCATGTGATTTTGAGTATCTACCGATACCGATATTTCCCGATCCGATCAATTATTATTTTTTTTTATTTTTTTTTAACAAACATGACCATGTTCACGTCTTAAACTCATACTGAGGCTTTAGTTTTGGTTTTAAATTGCATATCATCATTCATTTATTTATTGTCACACAGAGCAGAAGATTTTTGCCAAAACAAACCAATGGTATCCAGCTGCAGAACGGCAGACCAGCCACACTCTCAGACCCAAACGTATTTCCTTTGATTTAATTATACATCAAATGATTTATGAAGTTAACTTTTCACCTGGATAACGTCAACATTCAGGGTGAATGTAATGTGAGAAATTGGGATTAAAAAAAATATATAAATAATTTTTTTTTATTTGGGTCTGAGAGTGTGGCTTGTCTGCCGTTCTGCAGCTGGATACTATTGGTTTGTTTTGGCAAAATTCTTCTGCTCTGTGTGACAATAAATAAATGAATGATGATATGCAATTTAAAACCAAAACTAAGGCCTCAGTATGAGTTTAAGACGTGAACATGGTCATGTTTGTTGAATAAAAAAAAAAGGTAAAGGTGATCGGATAAAAGGTGATCGGTTTTCAGCTGGGCTCGAATAAGAACTGCTGTGGATGCCCTCCTCTGAAGCTTACACACAGCCTCTCTGGCGTTGGGCAACACCAGGGTTTCGAGCGCCAGACTCGGAGCCTCACCAGATTGCTTGGGCTGACTTCTTTCACGCCTCCCACTTTGACCAGACTGAACCCATGGCTTGAGAGAGAAGCCTCCAGCGGTGAGGATCTCTTCCACTCCTCTCGTGACCTTGTCCAGTTTCCCTGGGACATTGTGGGACATGAGGACATCGTCCACATAGCTGCCCTCATCAAGGACCCTTGTCTCCTCATCCATGTGAGAGAACTGGGGCAGCCTCGTCGTTTCCTTTATGGCCAGCTGTGCTCTGCACCCAGCTGGCCTGTTTTGCTCACATTTGACTCGAGTGATACCGAAATCTTTGATATCTTCCTCGTTTTCTTGCTCTAGGCCCTGAGCCCATTTTCTGGTGTTTACCAGCTCGCAGGAGATCTCCTCCACCTTGATCGCTTTTGCTCTCATAGAGTGTGCGAAATTAGTCTTAGAGCTGTGGATTGACATCTCCATCTCCTCAAACAGGTCAGGGTACGTTCCCCCCACAGTCTTCCCTAGCGGGCCATCCCACAGCACCAGGTCTCCCACTCTCTTCATCCGCTGTGGAGCAAGCCAACCCTCCCAGTGGCTGATCAAGAGCTCGATCTTCTCTGGCCGGACCAGCTCCTCTGTCTTGACCTCTGGGAATTTTTTTTTAACCCTTGTGGACCCCTGGTCATGAAAACTACTTTTTTGAAATATTTTGAGTGTGTGTGTGAGCACAGCGGTGTCTGTGTTTATTATTATTTCATGAAATTGGGAGAATATCTTAATTTTACATATATGTTCATTGTGTCAAATGCTTATAACATGAAACACTCTAGAAAAATAGTTACAGTATTTAGTGCCTTGTTTACCCCTGGTCATGTTTTCTACTCTCCGTCCGCTCCCATGTTAAAACGGCATTTTTAACCATTTTTAAATCTGCTCTGATTCGTTCAATTCTCGATATATTTACCAAACCTTTGCATATTTCACAACCTAATGAAACAGACTAACGTCAGTGTGTGCTGTTACTGATATAAAACGCATGGTGGCGTAATTGCTCTACAGATAACTTTGCCACAATTCAGGGGAGGTGAGATAGGCTGTGGCGGTCTGCCGGTGATTGAAACTCCGGACACAGGTTTTGGGGTGGTGGGGGGGGGGGGCGAGTGGATTTTCAAGACAGAACCAGAGGCGAACCAGAGGCGAACCGGACCGCGCAGTCCACAGCGCGCCACACGCCGAAACACAAGCCCCCCATAGCCGGCGCGCGCCAACGAGGAAGTGTCCTGCACGGAGCAGGTCTGGTTCTCCTCCCACCAGCGAGCAGAGCCCAAGATTCCTGCCGCAGAAACACTTGGAACCGCCCGCAGTAATGTTGTTAAAAAAAAAATTTGAAATATGGTAAAAAGAAACATTTATCCGTTTTTTCCGATGAAAATAAACATTGTATCAAACAAACACAGATTTGAGTGGTTATAATTCCGAAATATGAGTAATCTGTTGAGAGATATATTGAGATTATGCTATTACTGTTAATCATGGGGAAAAAAAGGTTTTAAAAATAGTAAACAGTTAAAATTATATGGCTTTAAACATGAGCCATGATTTCATGACCAGGCCCAGGGTGTGTCAGCAGTCCTAGGGAGGCATAAGGGGTGCTTCGGTCTGACGACTCTGCCTGCTCTGGCGATTTCAACCAGGCCATAACAGACTATCTGATGGGGACTCCATGTGTCCTCTGAAATATGCATCCTGACCTTGAGCAGGTACCTTTCTGTCTTGACTCTCACTTTCATTCCACCAACTCCATGCACAACCAACGTTATCTTCTCCCCTCTCAGTCTTTTGGCAGCTTGGTGGGTTATGTAGTTGGTGACGGACGCAAGGTCTACTAGGGTCCCAATAGTTTGCCCTCCATTTGTTATGACCTCCATGATCATCATAAGCACAGGATGCTCCCTCAGGCCATTTTTTTCACGGAGACTACCACCCTTACTGTAATGTTTCTGTCCATCAATGAAGAAACTGGGGTTCTTTTAATATCATTTAGTTAGGTCCTGGTAATAGGTAGGTAGCATATATGTCAACATGCAACAGGTGTCTAATTATCATACGTATAGAGACTGGGTAGCGGTACCCTGGTAGATGGGGCCATCTAGTGGTTAGTATAAATCACCACATCCTCCTTTCTTTAAATGCTATACCGGCATACAACAATAAATGTAAACATTTCTGTTGACTCAAAACACAGTCATCTTTTAGTTTTTTCTACTGTTGCTATTTCCAAATACAATTATTTTTATTTACTTTAATCTGCATACCATACATCAACGTCATATATATATCATGCTCTATAATTATTTTCTTTTTGCCTCTTAATTTTTATTTTTTTTTTATATATATTTTTTTAATGCAAAAGGATAGAGCTCCGTGCTGTTCTTTACAAATACTGAAGTCTGTCAGGTGGTCTAGACCAGGGGTTCCCAAACTTTTCAGGCCAGGGCCCAGAAAATAAGGCGTCAGAGAGCCGCGGCCCAATGCACATCGTCGGGCTTTTTTTTTTTTTTTTTTGCCAGGCGACCGATTTTTTAAGCCAAATATCACTTCAATCCTATTAAGTTAGTTCAAGTTAGTTATTCATTTATATGTGCTATTTATGAGAGGGCTAACTTGTTGCAAAATAATAATGATAATAATCATAGCCTCATTAAAATTCTATTGTTGCTTCGGTTGTTTTCAGCGTTTTATGTGCATAATCTGTTATTTAGTTTGAAATGTTCGTTGAAATAAGTAGATTTTTCGTTTTTGTTTATTTATTAAGTTAATATAAAACCATATAGTCACATTTTAGAATACAATAGAATAGAATTTTAGAATACAACCAGAAACACTGTCCTGGCCTGCTTCTAAGTTCAGTGGCCTGACAAAAAAAAAAAAAAAAAAAAAAAAACGTTTTTTTTTTTTTTTTTTTTTTTTTAATCATCTCGCGGCCCACCCGTGGCTGCTCGCGGCCCACCTTTGGGTCGCGACCCCGACTTTGGGAACCACTGGTCTAGACTGACGTGTAGATCTTCTCAGTACTGGTGTTGAAGGTGTCTGGTCAGCTGGTGGTGGCAAGTTTGTCAGCCCAGCTGTCAGTGGTGCTGCTGTGGTGCAAACTTCGTCATCAGCTGTTGACCGTTCTTCAAGTGTCTCTGGTGTTTTCAACAAGCTTCGTCGATTCCTTCTTAGGACTTGACCCTCTTCTGTTCTGACGGTGTAGGATCTAGCACCCACTTCCTCCAGAACTGTGGCCCTCCTGTCCCAGTATTTAGAATCCTGTAGTCTCACTGTGTCACGCTGTGACAGTGGGACTAGACCTTTTGAGACCTTGTCATAGTTTGTTTTCTGTCTGTTTTGCAGACACTTCTGTTTCTGTCTCACGATGTTATTCTTCTTCTGTTTTGCAGTGCAAGGAAGTGTGGTTCGCAGCCTCCGTCCCATCAGAAGCTCAGCAGGAGACAGTCCATGTTCTAGTGGTGATGCTCTGTAACTCAGTAGAGCTAGATATGGATCAGAACCACTCTCTTTTGCCTTCAGGAGCAGCCTCTTTACTATGCCCACACCTTTCTCTGCTTTACCATTGGATTGGGCATACAGGGGACTTGAGGTTACATCCTGGAAATCATATTCTTCTGCAAAGTTCTGGAACTCCTTACAGGTGTAAGCTGGTAACCTGGCAAATTCCATGTCTCGCAAAGATAGATTTCATATGTGTAATCACACAAGTAGCTGTCATGCTGGAAAGCAGTGCTATCTCTATAGACTCTATAGACTATAGAAAAATAGTCTATAACCAGTAGATAATTCTTTCCATCCAGGTGGAACAAGTCAGTTCCCACTTTCTGCCAAGGCACCTTAGGTAGGTCTGCAGTTACCATGGGCTCTTTCTGCTGCATCGTATGGTGTTTCAGACAGGTTACACAGCTCGAGACCATCTTGTCAATGTTGATGCCTGGCCAATATATTGATGTTCTGGCCCTTCTCTTAAATTTCTCCATTCCGAGGTGCCCCTCGTGAAGTCTCTTCAACATCTCTTGTCTCAGTGACTGAGGAATGACAATTGTGTTCTTTCTGAGTAACAGTCCATCTATCACACTCAGCTCTGCTCGGATGTTGTAATATTGCTGACAGTCTCTTTTAGGCCAGGGCCCTGTTTCTTGTACGTGGTTCAACTAAGTCGATCAAGATGTCATTATCCAGCTTCAGTTAACCCGATGTTTGAAGCCGGGATTTTCCTGTTCCACGAAGGTGGATTCAGTCTCGTTAACTCAAGCCAGACTTGCGACTCAGGCTAAATGCGCGCGGCCGCTTTAGGTGAAAAGCCAGCACGTATCGATGGCAGAGATCCTGATTCTCTAACGGCATTGATTGATTAATTGATTTAAGACTTTATTGACAGATTGCAATACGGCTCAATCGCCTCGCCGACAAGTTAAATGCGTTATCTATAGGCTAATTTTAAGTCCCTCATTACCTCAATCAATCAGATTATATTTCTTTAAACTTGCCTGCTGGATTGAATAATCAAATGAGATCTTGCTAGCGAAAATAATTAGTTAACTGTTATACAGAATTACGATACGGCTCTCTTACCCATTGATTGATGTATAGTCAATCTTTAACTTATCTCCAATGTGGTCTAACGGGTTGTTCTTTTGACTTTCACACAGACGACCGGGGTTCGAGACCCTAGTCGTCTCCTTCTTTTTGCAATATAGGAATAATTCAATTTGGTGCACGTTGAGAGCTATATAAAGAATGACATCCTCAATGCATGTAGATTTATAATATTTTAACTTAAAACCAGGCTACTTTGGCGTATAATCATTAATATTATATTCAAAAAAATCATATTGAAAAACACCGGGTTTTGAACCCCGGTCGCTGGGTTGGCAGGCTTGAGCACTACCGCTGCACCACTGTGCCAGATGGGATAAATTCATTGTTTATACATTAATGAACGAGAGACCTGTGTTTAGAATATCCTTTGTTTTGAATGAAGTTTATCTCTTTATCCTCATTCATTAATGTGACGTCAACGGCTCATTCAATTTCTCAAATCCGTCAAACAGCGCATCTCATCAGACATCTTAATCCCAGTTACAATTAAAATAACCACATAATGTGTACATCGCACGAGCGAGCGCCACCGTCGCCACGGTATATATAACGTGCATTATTTAGGACAAAGTGAATTTAGTATCAGCATTTTGGGTCTATTTTACATTTCAAAAGCCCCCTCTGGAAGAATGGAGCACAAAAACGTAATTCAGAATGGTATAACGCAGATCCTAGGCTGTGGGAATAATTTCAGGAAACGAGCTGTCACTTTCTTTGCGGGGGCGTGGCTCTGCGTGATCCGGCTAACTTGAACTTGAACTCTGCTTTCGACCAGGCTCAAACTTTTGGATCTGTTGTCATGGTGATTTGGAAAATCCACGTATATGGAACCGGAAAGTCCGGCTAACTCAGTTATCCAGTTAAAGTTATCCGGCTAACTCAGTTATCCAGGTACAAGAAACAGGGCCCTGCTCTCTTTCATATTAGTCATGACCCTCTGTAGCAGGGGGTCCTTTTCCGTTTCTGCTGAAATCTGTTTAGATTTTCTGTCTGACACAGGTAGTGATTTTGCAATCAAGTTCACATGAAATTCAACATCAGCCTCCATCGAGCTCACTGGTGTGTCACTCTGTGTCGGTGCCCTGGACAGAGCATCAGCCATCACAATGTGTTTACCTGGTGTGTATATCAGCTCTAAATCATATCGTTGCAGCTTCATCATCAGTTTCTGTATGCGTGGTGACATCTCACTGAGGTTTTTCTTTATGATGGAGATCAACGGCTTATGGTCTGTCTCTGCCACAAATCTTGGTAGGCCATACACATAACTGTGGAATTTTTCAAATCCATAGACTAGTCCTAAACACTCCTTTTCAATTTGTGCATAGCGACATTCAGTTACTGTCATCGTTCTTGATGCATAGGCAACTGGCCTCCAATCATCTCCATCCGCTTGTAGCAGCACCGCTCCAATCCCATTTTTGGATGAGTCAGTGGAAATCTTTATCCTTTTGGACGGGTAAAAAAATGTCAACACTGGTTCCGTTGTGAGCATGGTTTTCAGTGTTGTCCACTCCTCTTCATGACTGTCAGTCCACTTGAAGTCACACTTGTGGTGTAACAGCTGTCTGAGGTGCACTGTCTTGGTTGACAAAGTTGGTATGAACTTTCCAACAAAGTTTATCATTTCCATCATTCTCAACACACCGTGCTTATCCTCAGGTCTCGGCATCTCCACTATAGCTTTCACCTTGCGGATGTCAGGCTCGACACCTGCACTCGAAAGCTTGTCTCACAGAAAGGTGATTTCTCTCACACCAAACTGCCATTTTGCTCTGTTGAGCTTTGGTCCATGCTTTTTGACATTTTGCAGAACCTTGATGAGTCTCTCATTCTGCTGCTCCAGTGTGGATCCCCACACCACCACAACATCCACATACACCCGTGCTCCCTCTATACCTTCCAGTATGTGCTCCATAGATCTGTGGAACACTTCAGGAGCAGAGCATATTCCAAAAGGCATCCTCTGGAACGAGTAGCGGCCAAACGGTGTATTTAATGTACAGTACTTTGTGCTGTCTTCGTGCAGTTTGATCTGCCAAAAGCCCTGTGAAGCATCCAATTTACTGAAGTACTTTGCACCGGCCATTTCACTTGTTATCTCCTCTCTTGTTGGAATCTGATAATGCTCTCTTTTTATGTTTGCATTTAGGTCTTTTGGATCCATGCACAGACGTATATCACCATTTGGCTTCTTGGCACACACCATTGAATTCACCCACTCTGTGGGCTCCTCCACTCTCTTTATCACCCCCAGTGACATCATTCGGTCGAGCTCTTGCTTCACCTTCTCTCTGAGCGGTGCTGGAACCCGCCTGGGAGCATGTATGACTGGCTGTGCATCCTCTTTTAGTTGGATCTTGTAGGTGTATGGTAAGACACCAAACCCTTTGAGTACATCAGTATACTGATCCACTATTGTCTCTACGTCGTTCTGTGCATTTGTTTTGATGCTATACATCCTCTTGACTAAACCCAATTGTTCACATGCCTCATCTCCCAACAGTGAGTCATGTCCATCTGGAACTATTACAAACATGAGGTGATGCTCTTTGCCTTTAACTCTCACCTTCAGTCTGCACACTCCTCTTGTGGGGATGGGCTGTCCATTGTAGGCCTTGAGTGGAATGGGATTAGGACGAATGTGGGGCTTCACCTTCATGTTTCTGATGTGAAGTTCATTTATCATGTTAGCCTTTGCTCCTGTATCCAGTTTGAAAGCAATTACAGCTCCATTTATATGCAAGGGCTCGGTCCACTTGTCCTGCTCCACTCTATTCACTCTTGTCTGTTTGTCCTCATCCTGTGTCACCATGCCCACAAAGAAGGAATCACACAGGTCATTTTCCTCCACTGTGTGTACACGTTCACCTCTGCCTTGTCTCCCCTTGGCAAAGCATTGCATGGAAAAGTGATTTTGTCCCTGACACTTATGGCACATTTTTCCATATGCTGGGCATTGCCTTGGTGCATGACGAGTACCACATCTTTTACATTGCACTCATGGACAACGCTGTTTGGTTGGTGAATGCCCTTAAAATCTGGTCTGCTGCTTCGGGGGAGATGTTAGCAAGCACCTTCTGTTGCTCATCTGAGAGTGTTCCCATGTTTACGCCACTTGTTTCCACCCTCTGCTTTCCCATTCTCCTCTCCTCTCCTTTTTGCCCTCCTTCCGCAGAGCACATGAGGTAGTGGTGGTCGGAGGTCTATCCCTTTTGGCAGCACTTCTTCCTGCAAAGGAACCTGTCGCTGCATTCTCCATCCCTCTAATGGGATGTCAAACATCTCTGGCAGGCTTCATTCCTTTTGACGATATCTCTCTTCTCAGCCAGACTGAGCGCTTTGAACCTTCTGCAGAAGAAAATCTTGCCTCCGTGTTCCTCATTTCCACACACACTGCATTCTTCTGCACCAATGCCTCAAGGACTACTTCTTCATTTTTTTGGAATTTTAGGAGAGCATCAAAGTGGCCTTCAGGGGTGACATTGTTCACAGGTGCAGCTTTAAAGGTGAGCCAGCTCCTCAGCTCACATTCAGGCAGCTTGCTTTCAATAGATTTAATAACAAGTTGATTCTTTATAGCATCAATGATCCCTAAGTCTGTCAGGTCAGTAAGGGCCTTCTCAACAGCTTGGATGAGCTCTATTGTTTTCCTCGGCTGGTTACCTTTTGCCACCGGCAACTTCTCCAACTCTTCAATTATTTGAATAGCGATGGTGGTCTTATTCCCGAACCGGTTTTCAAGGACCCTAAACATATCATGAGCAGTGTCGTAGCTTGAGAGCCTAACGCCACTGATGACTCTCTCCTCCACACTGTCTAGGAGCTGGAATTTTTTCACTTCGGATGACCCAGATGGATCTCCCTGTCGCTGGAGGTTTTCCCACTCTCTTCGCCAACGGTGACAGTCTCTCATGCAACCGTTGAACTTTGGTAGCTTTATTGGATGAAGGCGATGGCTGCTGCTTGTGAGCCTCGTGCTTCCAGGCTTGCCATGCTAGCACTTTGTGCTTCCTCCCATGCTTTCTGCTGCGCCTTGGCTAGCTCGGCACGCTCTACTGCGGCGGCCTCTGCCATTCCCAACTGGATCCCAGCTGCCTTTTCTCTGGCCTCTGCGGCCCTCTCCTCAGACCCAGCGCTAACTTCGGCTGCCTTTAGCCTGGTCTCAGTGGCTCTTCTTTCAGCCTCAGCGGCTCCTTTTTCAGCTTCTGCGATGTCAGAGGCGGCCTTTAGCCTGATTTCAATGGCTCTATCAGCCTGCCCTTTCTGGACCCTGCCGAATTCAACTACCCACCTTTGCCACAGCTCAATTCTCTTGTCTTCCAGCACCTGCAGCTTCTTACTAAGCTCTCACGCAGCGCCTTCAGGGATCCACCCTTCCCAGACAGCTAGCAGACTTTCTGCCTTGGTGAGTGTGACTTGTTCCTTGCAAAAAAGGGAGGTAGGGACCGCACTCTGAATATCGTTGTTTTTTATTTTCAAAGGACACAAAACGTTTTCGGCCATCCGGCCTTCATCCGGATGGCCGAAAACATTTTGTGTCCTTTGAAAATAAAAAACAACGATATTCAGAGTGCGGTCCCTACCTCCCTTTTTTGCATAATTAATATTGGACTACGCACCTGTCTGAGCGCAGTGGTTACCCTTTTCTACCATAATTGTGACTTGTTCCTTACCATTGTCGTAGGTGATTATTTCCAGGTTAACTTCTTCTGCACCTTCATAGCTTCTTTCTGCCCATACAACGGCTGTTTTTAGCTCGGTCTCTGCATATCTTGACCAAAGGTTGGAATGGATTGCCTGCTTCACCTCTTTTAATGTTGTATCACACTCTATGGCAGGGGTCAGCAACCTTTTTGACATGGAGTGCCTGGTTGAAATATAGTTGTAACTAGTGTGCCTCAACAATATTCCATGCATCGTAATTTTTTTCTTCTAATAATCAGGTATTTTTAATGATAATTTTTACATTATTACATCATTATTGTTATTGTTATTATTAACAATATTATTATGATGGTTGTATCAACCCTAAATCTGAGTTGGGGGGGGGGGGGTGAATGCAATGCAGACAAACAGCTGCATACAGTGCGACCATTTCACTCACATTTGCCCATTCATTTGTGGACACATCACACACCATCGGTGTGTGTACTGTACGTGTGCTGTCATAGCTCCACCTACAGGCCTAATGGAGAACACCAGGAAAACCAGTTTTCAATCCATAATAAGTTAACAGAAAAATAAGTACACAACCACATTATTTCAACCTAATAAAACTATGTTTATTGTCATTGTTTTAAGAACACAAGTTGACTTGGTAATACTCACATTTTGAGTAAAAAAAATGGCTTTTAACATGTGCAATGTTCAATGAAATAATAGAAAAATTAATAATAAAATGTCACAATGTCACAATGGTGACCTTAATAATGTTTTTGTTATAAGGCTCTGCAAATGTTACTGAATGATGTAGCAATGTATTTCCAGCTAAATTGAAATAAACAAATAAAGGGTCTCAATTAAATATGTGTAGTGTCACATGACACAGCACACAGATCAGAACACAGATCAGCACACAGCTTCATCTAACGAGGCGTCGCAAGGTTTAACTGAGGCTAACATGATGGCACACACACAGTGCACTGCACACCCTCCTCCTCCTCCTCCAATCTCTCCACCAGATCTCTCTCTCTCAGCTATAGAGAGAGAGAGAGAGAGAGAGAGAGCGAGAGAGACATGACGCAAGGTTCAGCACCACACACAGTGGACAGCTCCCCTAGCCCTACACATACGCATGCATAATAATAATAATATATGCGCGATTGTGCGTAAGCTCTATTATGCGTAGAGCCCTGCATATGCACGTTCAAGTTAACAAGCAAACCGATGTATAGGAAAATAAATAAATAGCAGCCTACCTGTCGCGACAGTGAGATCCCTGGCCCTGTTTTGCCTGGCTGAGCTCCGTTATTTGGGGGGTGTAATTAGTCACTTTAAGCTGGCTGCTGGACACATGCTTCGGAGTGGTCGGTTGTCAATCGACTCCGGGATGTTCTCTGACATTTCATTGATGCGTCGCTCGACACTTCGAGCTGACACATGGGATATCTTTTATCCTTGCTTTTATTTTCTCTTTATTTGGCAAGCCTTCAAACAAAACATCTGAGGTACAGATAAAAGCCTCCTTAATATACTCGCCATCCGTGAATGGCTTTCCACGTTTTGCAATGCAATGAGCAATGCGAAAGCTTGCTTCAGTTGCGTGGTTTTGAGCGAGCGTGAACACTTTGAGGGTGCTGGCTTGCTTCCCATACCTGGCGACGGCACGTTTAATAGATTCTGCCTTATCCGCCTGATCCTTGAAACTTGTTTTATGCTTAGTCTCGAAATGGCGTTTCACAGATGACGTTTGGCAAACTACATTTTCCAAACAGAAAGAACACATAGCACGGTCCTTCTGAAGGTCCACAAACCCGTAATCGTCTGTCCACGAGGGCTGGAATGTCCGAATTTGCTTTGATTTCTTAGCGGGGGTTGCCATCATGACACTGCACAGAATGCAACCTCAGCACTGTGTGTTACCTGGCGCGACTGCTGCGGGAGGCCGGCGGGAGGCCGGCTACAGCGGAGCACATGGGAACAGCTGATTGCTGTCATAATATAGGGGTGTGCAGAACAGTCGACTTACAAAAAAGAACCTGTGGGAGGATTTCAACAAGAGATATGCGACAACAGTGCAAAACATTTCACTATAATATTTCAAAGCGAAGTAAAAAAAAAAAAAAAAAAAAAAAAAAATAATAATAATAATTTTTTTTCTTTTTTTTTATGCTGCCCCTCCCCCGCGTGCCTATGGAAATGGTCCCGCGTGCCTAAGCAGGCACGCGTGCCTAGGGTTGCCGACCCCTGCTCTATGGTTACCCTCTCCAAGTCTGCTTTGGCTTTCCCATCCACAGCCTCCATGTCACCTGCTTCATCTATCAGACAGGCCTCACAAACATAATTAGTTGCATGAAGCCTTTCTGCGTCCTCAGAAAGGGATTTCCACTCACCTCTCAATTCTTCTCGCAGCATAGTTGGCGCCATTCGTAAAATGCTGTTGGCCCTTCTTGTGAAAGCTGCCTTCACTTTGGCCCTCTCTTTCTTTAATTGATCCATTTTATTTGACCTTGGATGCTAATTGAGCGTACCCGTAACTCCTTTTCTAACTTGTGTCTTCCGCCCTCTCTAGCTGCCTAAACTAGCTCAGAGCTTCTTCCCTGACTATCTTAGCCTGACTAGTCTTCGACGGCGTTACCAGGCTCACCAGGGGTCCCCCCGGGGATACCGACCAAGAATGGAACACAATACAAATAAACAAAGTGGAGTAGGTCTCACCTTCTCCCGCCGGCTTGCCACCCGGGTACACTCAAGCTAAGCTAAAGGTCTTGAAATAAGGGGGCTACAAAATCATCATATACCAAAATAATATAATTGGCACCATCACAGGGCTAGTAAACGAGCTATAGCTTTTATCCTTAGCTGCCTTCATGCTTGTCCATGTTAGCTTTGGTATGCTATTTGATAGCTAGTTTCAGTAGCTTGGCATTACTCATAATCGCATTTGAAGTTAGCTGCGTTAGCTTCCTTAGCTGTGTTAGATGCTCATGTTAGCATTTGAAACAAGTGAAAGTAGCTTAGCATTACTCATCATCGCATTTTAAGTTAGCACTCTGCAATCTGTCAAACAAAGTCTTCATTCATTCACTCATTCAGCTGCGTTAGCTTCCTTAGCTGTGTTAGCTGCTCGCGTTAGCATTTAAAACAAGTGAAAGTTCCTGCTTGCTGACCCATATGGCCTGATGCACGAGTTATTTAATTTACAACAACACGGAGTACCTCATATCCCTTGGTTATTTTGTCCTTTTCTGACTGCGCGTTCAGCCACTCAAAAAAAGAGAAAGCGAATCTTAAAACGAAGGTTATCCTATAACCCTAGTTATATGAAGAAAAAAAATTTAATTAAAAAGAAAACGCAATAAAAAATAAAAAAAAAAAAAACGGTGGTGCCCGGGCCCGGCCGAGCCCGAATTATTTATTAAAAAAAAAAGCCCTACCCAGCCCGTCGGGCCTGGGCAAGGTTGCAGTGCACTACCCCACACCCCCCACTTGACCTTGCCTCCCCTCACCCCCACCCCAACACTTGACCTTTCTTAAGCCAGTAGCTTATTCTTGAGGTTGGTCACTTTTGGAGACAGCCTTGTCCAATCCAGCTCCAGGAAGAGTTTCTGGAAGACTTCGAATGAGTACCTGAGACCAAAGAGAGGAAGAAAACCAATGTCAGGTGCTTAAAATGAAATGGACAACAGTCTCACAACATTGTAAATGCCCCAACACTTGACCTTGCCTCACCCCACAAGGTAAAGTGTACACAAGGTGCACATTATAAACTAACTGTTCTGTGCCAATATTCAAAACCATGAAGCCTCTCCGCTCAAATGAGTATGGCTATTTGGACAAATCTGATATGAAACAACTACTTACAGTAACCGGATCACTGAAACTCACATTTAACCAAAACTTGAAGGAAACAATGTTATTTTTGACAGTGACTTTTCCCTCTCACTCTGCAAGGGTCACCTTTCTTAAGCCAGTAGCTTATTCTTGAGGTTGGTCACTTTTGGAGACAGCCTTGTCCAATCCAGCTCCAGGAAGAGTTTCTGGAAGACTTCGAATGTGTACCTGAGACCAAAGAGAGGAAGAAAACCAATGTCAGGTGCTTAAAATGAAATGGACAACAGTCTCACAACATTGTAAATGCCCCAACACTTGAACTTGCCTCACCCCACAAGGTAAAGTGTACACAAGGTGCACATTATAAACAAACTGTTCTGTGCCAATATTCAAAACCATGAAGCCTCTCCGCTCAAATAAGTATGGCTATTTGGACAAATCTGAGATGAAACAACTACTTACAGTAACCGGATCACTGAAACTCACATTTAACCAAAACTTGAAGGAAACAATGTTATTTTTGACAGTGACTTTTCCCTTTCACTCTGCAAGGGTCACCTTTCTTACCAGTATCTTATTCTTGAGGTTGGTCACTTTTGGAGACAGCCTTGTACAATCCAGCTCCAGGAAGAGTTTCTGGAAGACTTCGAATGTGTACCTGAGATCAAAGAGAGGAAGAAAACCAAAGAAAATGTAATTCTGTGTACCTTAGTTCCTTGGGATAGGCAAAATTGACTGCATATGCCAACCCAACTAGCATGGAGCAAGCCCATGGGAAATTACCCAGAGCAGTCAGAACTTTCACGCCCTCTATGATGATACCGATGTCGTCGGGACCCTCTGATGTTTCCTTCTTGATCGTGTAGATTTTTGTTGTTTGTACAGCAAGGTCCTGCGACACACCATCTCCATCAGCATCCTGAAAGGGCAAGACACTTTAGACTGTACAGCCACAAGAGAAGGTCCTATAATTGAACATCTCCCAAATTCCTTCCTTCCAACCTTTGGACAAGAAAACCAATGGCCGTATGTACAAAACATCCTCAGGCTTAAAGTTGCCCCCAACCCTTTTCTCTCTTTTAACATGTGCTTCAACTTACATCATACTCCTTTAAGAGCTGATCTGTAGATTCCCCAAGGTACATCACCAAGCCCCGAATGGCAACATCTCTGGTGATGTTGATGCTCGGAGCCTGAAATGACACAAATAATCATTATTCTTCAGTATATTGCAGTGTGGAGGATGTGAGCAACTGCATCAACTGTGGGCCTATGGACGCCTTTACCTACTTCCTTACTGTTCATTGACTAGTTCAGCTTTTAACACCATAACCCCCCATACTAGTCAGTCACCAAACTCGGGGACATTCACATATTTTCAGAGTACATAATTATGAAATGAGTTTGTGTTTTGTCGCCTCACGCACACACGTGTGTTGTGTGTAATTACCTTCCATGGTCCAGTAATTATTATTAGAACTGCCGAGCACCAAAACTTTGCAATTGGTTATGAATCCAAACCAGTGGAGTTCTCAATAAGCTGGTCAAATAAGAGTCCATCTCAAAATAAACAGAAATGAACCAAATACAATTTGAAAACTATTTTCCAACCAGGTGCCCCACATTAACCAGCAGCCAACTGTGTATTTAAAAGGTCTGCAACTATTTCATACTCTTTGTTGTAGAGAGAATGACAAGCGAACAATACCTGCTGTATATTTCATATAAGCAATGATATTCCAGCAGTTTGACCACAACATCCCTGAAAATATTAGCAAACAGAAAAGTAATTGAAGAATACCTCAAGTAGGATAGCCTTCAACCTCATCCCCACGGCGCCACCCTTGGACTGGAAGAGGGCCAACAGCTTGGGAGTGTATTCATCCAGCTTGGACATTCTTTGAAACTCATCCTGGAGCTGAAAGACAAAAAGGAACATTGAAGCCTCAAATGGTACAAGTACATTTCTAAAAACTGTATAACCATGAAATAAATAAAAACACAAAATCGATCCTCCTCACCATCACTGGCCTCTGGTAGGCCTACATCAGAATGGTCAACAGTCTGATTATGGTGACTCGCAAACACGTCTTGCTTAAAATCACTCAAAGAATAGCCTATATGGCTTCTGTTATTGTGTTTGAGAAATGTATTGTATATATTTGTGCAAAAGTCACAACCTTTAAATACACAAAAGACAGTTTCATGCCTCTTCAGATGCCTTCCAATATGCTGTAAGGAGTCCTTCACTGTAGGACAATGGCGACTGCAAACTAAACATTTAAAATGAATAATTCCTGGCCTTGAACTTTCTCCTGCTGCATGGTATCTGGATAAATGTGTGCGAAGGGCACCCTGTGTTTTGAATGTGCAAGGACAACCATCATGTAGACATGGCTGGGGTTGTGCACTACCGAATGTTGCGTGTTGTAGTCTGTAATGCTTCAGTAGATTCCTCCTTGTAGTAGACAATGATTTGCAGATCTTACAGTTCCACCTCATAGTCCAAGCCTAAGATAAGGAAAAAAGTTATTAATTTACATACCCAAGTAAATGAAAGATTGTGCCACTTCTACAAGAAATATTTGCATGTTCACAAAAAGAAAATAGGGAAATTACACCGTGTTGTGGCTGATAACGTTACAGCTTAGCTAGCACGATAGCTAGTTAGCAAGAACTGGTTGGCTAATATAGTGTCTGGCTGTTGCCACGTTTTAATCTTAACAGGTGGGTTACCGTGTTGGACCCGTGCACTGAACACACACACAAGTCGCGGCACTTTGCGAGCGCCTAGAGGCTCTGGTTGCATTTTTCGCCCAACATATAAATACTGTTCGAAAGATCTATTTTTTGCCGTTCTAATGCAACCTCACTCTACCAATTCCGTGCCTCGCTTCTCGAGTTACATGACGATGTCAGGCGAACGTCTTTTTAGCAAGAACTGGTTGGCTAGTATAGGCTAGCTAGCTAGCATGCGAGCCGACAGCATGGTGCCTGGCTGTTGCCACGTTTTAATCTTAACAGATGGGTTACCGTGTCGGGCCCGTGCACTGAACACACACACAAGTCGCGGCACTTTGCGAGCGTCTAGAGGCTCTGGTTGCATTTTTCGCCCAACATATAAATACTGTTCGAAAGATCTATTTTTTGCCGTTCTAATGCAACCTCACTCTACCAATTCCGTGCCTCGGTTCTCGAGTTACATGACGATGTCAGGCGAGCGTCTTTTTAGCAAGAACTGGTTGGCTAGTATACTGCCCTGTCAAGGCAGACCGCAGTAACTCAAAAAAAGTCAGAATTGAGTTATGAGTGAAATTGAACTTGTCAATAAATGTTTTATCTTGTGACCAAGTTTCAGATGTTAATGTCGCTCAGTTTTGGAGATATGGGGTTTTAAAAACTGCAGTAACTACAAAATCACACTCAAAAACCAGCCAGACCGCAGTAACTTCCAAACAGTGAAAAATGGCTTTAAAGTGTTTTGACTTGCCATCCAAAATGTGTTATAGGTAGATAGATGATAGTACCCAGATTTAACATGTATTAATGAAGTAATCTTTAGGCATACAAAAATATGACATAATTATTTTAATTAACCCCCAAAAAGCAGATACTGCACTCTGCTGCACAGTTCCCTTAAATAATTATACAGGTAATGTACAGGCAAAGTGCAGTAACTTCAAATACAATGTTGTTTTCCCTCCAGCTTTCATAACTTAACCTAGCCATTTTGAAAATGAAATTTAACACCTGAATATATTGGAATGATGATGATCCAAATAAAATGGCTAGGTTAAGTTATGAAAGCTGGAGGGAAAACAACATTGTATTTGAAGTTACTGCACTTTGCCTGTACATTACCTGTATAATTATTTAAGGGAACTGTGCAGCAGAGTGCAGTATCTGCTTTTTGGGGGTTAATTAAAATAATTATGTCATATTTTTGTATGCCTAAAGATTACTTCATTAATACATGTTAAATCTGGGTACTATCATCTATCTACCTATAACACATTTTGGATGGCAAGTCAAAAAACTTTAAAGCCATTTTTCTCAGTTTAACTTTTTTGAAGTTACTGCGGTCTGCCTTGACAGGGCAGTATAGGCTAGCTAGCTAGCATGCGAGACGACAGCATGGTGCCTGGCTGTTGCCACGTTTTAATCTTAACATGTGGGTTACCGTGTCGGGCCCGTGCACTGAACACACACACAAGTTGCGGCACTTTGCGAGCGTCTAGAGGCTCTGGTTGCATTTTTCACCCAACATATAAATACTGTTCGAATGATCTATTTTTTGCCTTTCTAATGCAACCTCACTCTACCAATTCCGTGCCTCGGTTCTCGAGTTACATGACGATGTCAGGCGAGCGTCTTTTTAGCAAGAACTGGTTGGCTAGTATAGGCTAGCTATAGCAAGCATGCAAGCCATGTAGATGCATTAGCGAACCAAGATAAGATAGTGAAGGGGGAGTCAGAATTGCATGCACTCTCCTACAACAGTCGGAAAAACATTTTCTCCTGAAATGTAAAACTTAATAGGCTACTTTTAACAGCATGTTACATGAATAAAAACATAGTGGTACTGCATTAACTTGAGAACAGGAAACAGATTAAATGTACTCGTAATTATTACTCACCTGGGTCCGTGTGCATGTACCAGTGCCACACTCGCTGTCTTTGGATATAATGGCAATAGCATGATCCTTGCATGTGATTGGCCGCATCATCCACGTGGTGTCAAAATAAAGTCCCATTAGTTGGGCGAAACTGCCAGGTTATTAAAACCAAAGACCTCCTAATGAGTAAAATCTATCAATTTTCTGCATCTCTGACATTGCTGATAAAATATAATTAAATTTGACTCAATGTATCACAGCTAATTTTATTCAACTAAAATTGTGTAAAATGCAATTAATAAATTGTTCAAATTCGTTGAATTCAGCCCAATTTTATTGCATACGGCACATAGTCTTTTTTATTATGTATAAGTTACTAATAATTATTTAATAAATATGAATTAATGTAACCCTAATCCCAGTTTTTTTAGTGTAGATAGATAGATAGATAGATAGATAGATAGATAGATAGATAGATAGATAGATAGATAGATAGATAGATAGATAGATAGATAGATAGATAGATAGATAGATAGATAGATAGATAGATAGATAGATAGATAGATAGATAGATAGATAGATAGATAGATAGATAGATAGATAGATAGATAGATAGATAGAGAGATAGAGAGAGAGAGAGAGAGAGAGAGAGAGAGAGAGAGAGAGAGAGAGAGAGAGAGAGAGAGAGAGAGAGAGAGAGAGAGAGAGAGAGAGAGAGAGAGAGAGAGAGAGAGAGAGAGAGAGAGAGAGAGAGAGAGAGAGAGAGAGAGAGAGAGAGAGAGAGAGAGAGAGAGAGAGAGAGAGAGAGAGAGAGAGAGAGAGAGAGAGAGAGAGAGAGATAGATAGATAGATAGATAGATAGATAGATAGATAGATAGATAGATAGATAGATAGATAGATAGATAGATAGATAGATAGATAGATAGATAGATAGATAGATAGATAGATAGATAGATAGATAGATAGATAGATAGATAGATAGATAGATAGATAGATAGATAGATAGATAGATAGATAGATAGATAGATAGATAGATAGATAGATAGATAGATAGATAGATAGATAGATAGATAGATAGATAGATAGATAGATAGATAGATAGATAGATAGATAGATAGATAGATAGATAGATAGATAGATAGATAGATAGATAGATAGATAGATAGATAGATAGATAGATAGATTTATAGATAGATTTATAGATTTATGGATATTCTTACATTACCAAAAAAATCTGTGTCCGACATTCTGCAGAAATTGGTCAAGTCAGTCTTTGCCCACAGCTGTGGAGCCTGATAGCTACTGGCACAGAGGTCTGAACAGTGAGTCTATGTCTGAACATGCTCCTCATCTTAGCTAGCTCCTCATAGAGGGGGTGGGAGGGGTTCTCCAGGATAGCTCCTCATAGAGGGGGTGGGAGGGGTTCTCCGGGATAGCTCCTTATAGAGGGATGAGAAGGGTTCTCCAGGATAGCTCCTCATAGAGGGATGAGAGGGGTTCTCCAGGATAGCGTCCAGCTTCTTTGTTATCTGTCTCTCCGGACCCACCTCTAGTTTGTCCAGTTCGACTCCCTCTACGAAGCTAGCCTTCCTCACCAGCTTGTCCAGTTCAACTCGCTCTACGAAGCTAGCCTTCCTCACCAGCTTGTTCAGTTCGACTCCCTCTACGAAGCTAGCCTTCCTCACCAGCTTGTTCAGTTTCAACTCCCTCTACGAAGCTAGCATTCCTCACCAGCTTGTCCAGTTTGACTCCCTCTACGGAGCTAGCCTTCCTCACCAGCTTGTTCAGTTTCAACTCCCTCCATGAGCTAGTTGTTATGAAATTCAGAGAGAAATTACACAATGTTGGGTTTTCGCCGGAGATTCACCAGCCCCTGGAATCTTCTCGGCACATCCTAACAGCGCATCGGGCCTGTCCTGGGGTTTCCTCGTCTCGTGACAGCGGATCGAGGGACCTCGCGCGGCGGCTAGCTGTCGGGCTAGGTCGCGCACAGGTAGGGCCTGCGCTGCCAGGCATTAATGCTAGCATTTGTGATACTGCTCGTTGTCCTGTGAGACAGCCAAGTTGTGTATTGGCGCGAGGGGCAGGATATTTGGGAAAACATGGTCGTCATGACTCTGTTTTGGGTGTTTTCCCAACTATCCTAGTGCGCGCGGCTAATGCTAATGCTACAATGCTGGGTCTCCGTTCTTGTTCCCTGCCGAGGGCTGTCTTTACTAAAAGGTCTTCCCTCCTCTTAACCATTCATGCTGATGGTTAATCGGTGTCTAATGTTGGGGGTTTTGACGGGGGCTTGTTTACCATTTTCATGGGTGGATGGGCTGAGGCCTAGGGCTGGTGTGCTTTTTGTGAATCTATGAATTGTGTGGGGGACTGGTGTTTTTCTCTGGTCTGCATCCCCTTAACATTTGTGTGTATGGGCTAGCCCATTCTGCAGTGTGTTAGTGGAGTTTTCATTCATTTATTCATTTACTCCTTCATGGGTGCACACCACAGTGAAGGTTGCTGCATTCCTACTAGTGAGGCAGTGCTTCACTAGTAGTAGTCTTTTGTCTGCAGTAGTCTTTTGTCTGGTGCTCCGTGCTTGTGAAGCAGGTGGCATCAGTCCTTTGCCTCTGACATGGTGGAACGGTGTCCCGCCCGGCCGACGCCATGAGGCGAGTCGGCCCGGCAGGTGGCTGGTGGGCTCTTAAAGCCTATACCGCCGCGGTATAGAATTAGCAGCGACTAGCAACATTGTTTTTTCTGTCAAAAATGGTGTCAGGTGGTGGGGCCTTGAGGTTTTGAGGTTATTAGCTTTTGACTTAGCCGCAAGCTATAACTGCAGGGAGGGCTAGGATGCTGTCAACGCTTGTTTACAGACATCTTTGGTTGGATCAGTCTCCTCTTGAGGAGAAGAGTAGTTTTTTCCCTCCTCAGGGCTCCCCTCTCCGCAGAGGGACTTTGGTCTTTCCGCAGGAGCGCGGGCGGTATTTGACCTAGGCCCCACACCGCCTCACACCGTGCAGCCAGAGGTGAGGGCGCGGCCTCGCCAGCCGCTGTGGCGAGGCCCCCAACCAGCGGCCATGTTTCCCCCGCCTTAGGTACCCTGGACACAAAGACAACAGGTGATCACAAGGCCGACAGCCTTGGCGGCCGAGGGATCGGCTACATTAGATGAGCACGCCCTAAAAAAAGTTGCCGTCTAGCTGTGTCTAGCTCGCTCTACGGTCACTACCCCCCCCAACACCAGCGGGATACGGGCTCTGATTTGTTCCCTTTGGCTGCGGGCCGCGTGTGTAGAATAACTACTTTCCAAAAGAATAGATTGTCCAATACGTCAGATCCCAATAGGTTGTACTTTATATAGAATCTTCAGCGCACGTTACATTACAGTTGAGTTCTCATCAGGTTCATTCATAAAACACTCTCTGTCAATCACCTAAAAGGACGCAGCTGGTAGCAGGTGCAATGCATCCTGGGACTTGTATTTCTACTAACGTGGTGACTAATGTAAATAATAGTATCTCTGACTAGAATAAACAAACACTCTTCCACTTCCACTTCTTCTTTCAAAGGTAAACAATAATCGATATTAACATATATGTAATATAACTCATAATCATTAACCTGGCCTATTAAGTTACAACATTCTCCCCCCCGATGAACTGCTAGTTCATCCTAGACCTCTAAACAATATAATAACTGAATAGGTCTCTTCAACAAAGTTCCTGAGGTAGTGCGAACTGTGCACGACCTCACAAGTCCATCTCGGCCTGGGAACAGTTCCTTGATTCTTCCCAGCTTCCAGGTTTGTCTGGGAGTGTTATCTTCTCCGATGAGTACAATGTCACCCTCTTTCAGAGGGGTGGGTGACGGCGTGTCACAGCGATGTGCTGATTTCAGATCCAGCAAGTAATCCTTATGCCAGCTATTCCAGAAGCTGGTTGCGAGTCTCTGCCTGTACTTCCATCTTCGGTTGAGCTCTTTACACTTAGGATTTGAGCGTTGTGCGTCAACTGGGAATGTCTTGTCTTGTCTCAGAGACGTGAGTCTTTTACCCACCAGGAAGTGGGCTGGGGTCAGCGGCTGTGGTTCATCCACTTCATTGTGCACAAAGGTCAGAGGCCTAGAGTTCAGGATAGCCTCAACCTCCGTTAGGACTGTGCACATCTCTTCAAAGTTGAGTGAAGCTCTTCCAAGCACTTCTCTGTCGACTGATCTGAGACCAGTTCCAGGTGTACCGCCCTGGTCACAGCACAGGTGAACAGTGCAATGTATGACTTCGTCACCGATCCATTTGCCTTCACATAAAGCGGTCCTGCAAAATCCACACCTGTGACTTCGAAGGGTGGGGATTCAGATATTCTGTCTCTTGGTAAAGGTGCAGTGATCTGACATCCAGCCTTTGCCTTGAATCTCTTGCAGACAGTGCATCTTGCTAAAACACGCTTGACTAGCTGTCTAGCACGCAGGATCCAGTATCTTTCTCTTAGTTGTACTAAGGTGTCCCTCACTCCTGAATGCATTATCTTTTCATGACAGGACTGTATCAGCATTTCTGAGTATCTTTGTTTTCCGGGCAGAATCCACGGGTGCTGCTCTCGGAAGGTGAAGTTGGACTGTTGCAGTCTTCCTCCCACGCTGAGCAGTTCATATTCATCCAGGAATGGTTGGAGTTCCTTTATTTTACAGTCGTTCGTCAGATTCTTTCCCGTCTTCAGTCATTTGATCTCCTGACTGAAACTTTGTTGTTGTATTGTCTTGATCCAGTACCTTTCTGCCTCAAAGAGCTCGTCAGCAGTCAGCTCTCCTTGTGTCTTTGTCTTCCTTTGAGCATTGGTTATGAATCTCTTGATCCAGGCAGTCACTCTTAAGACCCTTCTCAGTTTGCTATATCTTGCCAGCTCCAATACTGGTTCAGAGAGATCTGCGTCATTTGCAGTAAGCTGTACTGTGACCTGGTGATGGCACTTGAGTTATGTGTGAACTTCTTCTGGAACCTGGCCCTCATCAGTCTCCTCTGACTGATCAGGTGACTGGTCAGGTGTTGTCAGAACTTCAGGTCCGTACCACCATAGCTTGTTCTGTATCAGGTTTCCCACAGTCTGTCCTCTGGTAGGGAGGTCAGCTGGATTTACCTTCCCTTTTATGTGTGACCATGACTCTGGGTTGGTCAAGGACTGGATCTCTGTCACTCTGTTTGAGACAAACTGTTTCCACTTGTGAGCGGAGCTGCAAATCCAGTGCAGCGTAATCATAGAGTCTGTCCACATTGTGATCTGTTTGTGTTCCATTTTCAAAGTTTTCATCAAGTGGCTGGCTAGTCTTGCCCCAATTACAGCTCCCATGAGCTCCAGGCGCGGCAGTGTCATTTTCTTGGGAGGGGCTACCCTGGACTTGAATGCCACTAAGCTCGTTCTAAGTTCTCCATCTTGGTTTTCGCCCTGCAGGTAGGCCACAGCACTGTAAGCCCTTTCACTGGCGTCACAGAACACATGTAGTTTCAGGAGATGGCTGTTCTCTGTCTGCAGGTCTATTCTGTACCATCTTGGGATAGCAAGCTGGTGTAGCTGGGGGAGCTCCGAACACCACTGTTGCCATTCTCGAGTCAGATCAGGTGGTAGCTCCTCATCCCAGGATAGTCCTCTCTCCCACATTTCTTGAAACATGCACTTGACTCAGACTGTGAAAGGAGTCAGGAACCCAAGGGGGTCATAAATGCGTGCAGACGATTGCAGAACACTTCTCTTTGTGTTCTCCTTCTGTTTTAGAATGCTCACCAGTGGCCTTTTCACTGTTATGCAGACGACACTCAGCTCTACCTCTCCACCAAGACTATCACTCCAGCCACTCTCTCCACCCTCAGCACCTGCCTCACAGACATCAAAACATGGATGCAAAATAACTTTCTCAAATTAAACTGCAATAAATCAGAAATCATCATTATCGGTCCAAAATCCCTCACCAGCCACACCCAGGATTTCACCCTAAATATTGATGGTACCATTGTCACCCCCTCCACTCACGTCCGTAACCTTGGCATCATCCTGGACTCCACCCTTTCTTTCCTCCCCCATGTGAACCACATAACCAAATCTGCCTTCTATCACCTCCGGAACATTGCTCGTCTTCGCCCCTCCCTATCACTCTCCGCTGCTGAAACACTGGTTCATGCATTCATATCATCAAGACTAGATTACTGCAACAGCATCCTCTACGGCTCCAAACACTATTCTCAATAAACTCCAATATGTCCAAAACTCTGCTGCCCGCATGCTCACCTCCACCCGTCGCTCTGATCACATCACCCCTGTCCTCCACGACCTCCACTGGCTTCCAATCAAATACAGGATACATTTTAAAATACTACTCATCACATTTAAAGCCCTCAACAACCTTGCCCCTCCCTACCTGTCCGACCTCCTCCACCGTCACACGCCCACCCATCGCCTTAGGTCTGCAGATGCCAACCTCCTAACACCTCCCACGACCAAGCTCCGGACCTGGGGCGACAGGGCCTTTGCTGCTGCTGCCCCCTCCCTCTGGAATGCCCTCCCCAGCCATATCCGTGATGCAAACACCCTGACATCTTTTAAATCAGCCCTCAAAACCCACCTTTCCAATCTTGCTTTTGACCTCTAATTCTGTCGGTTTTATTTTATTTTGTCATGTATTATTTTTGTTCTGTTTTGTTCTGTTCTGTTTTTTGTTTTGCCATAGTTTGTCTCTCCTGCCCATGTGAAGCGTCTTTGAGCACCTGGAAAAGCGCTATATAAAATAGATGTATTATTATTATTATTATTATTATTATTATTATTATTATTATTATTATTATTATTATTATTATTATTATTATTATTATTATTATTATTATTATTATTATTATTATTATTATTATTATTATTATTATTATTATTATTATTATTATTATTATTATTATTATTATTATTATTATTATTATTATTATTATTATTATTATTATTATTATTATTATTATTATTATTATTATTATTATTATTATTATTATTATTATTATTATTATTATTATTATTATTATTATTATTATTATTATTATTATTATTATTATTATTATTATTATTATTATTATTATTATTATTATTATTATTATTATTATTATTATTATTATTATTATTATTATTATTATTATTATTATTATTATTATTATTATTATTATTATTATTATTATTATTATTATTATTATTATTATTATTATTATTATTATTATTATTATTATTATTATTATTATTATTATTATTATTATTATTATTATTATTATTATTATTATTATTATTATTATTATTATTATTATTAATATTATTATTATTATTTTATTAAATCAAAGGTGAAGTCATCAGTTTCTGGCCTCCATACCAAGCCGAGCACTTTCAGTACCGCTCTGTGTGTCTCTGGCGCCACCGTGAGGTCAGTTTTGCTCTTCTCCCATTTTTCCATCAATTCAGGAGAGTTTGTCATCCACTTGCAGAGGTCCATGCCTGCGGTCAACAGCATTTGTTTAGCAGTTGTTGTCACAGTGTAAGCTTCTTCAACGCTGTGTGAACTTGCAATAAAATCATCGACATAAAGTGATTCTCTCAATGTCTCTACAACGGATGGATGTTCTGTCTCATACTGTTTCAGGTGTTTCCTGATTGTAGCAGCGAATAAGAATGGACTTGGGGAAGCGCCAAAGACCACTCTGGTCATCCTTAACACTCGTGGCTCTTCCTCCTCTTCTCCCTTTGGTGGGCCAGTGAGCCACAAGAACCTCACGGCATCTCTGTCCCTTTCTGCGAGGGATATTTGCAGGAAGGCCTTCTTGATGTCTGCCATGAAGGCGATCGCATGTTGCCTGAACTTAATCAGGACGTTGAGGAGGTCTGGGTTCAGGTTGGGTCCTGTGAATAAGCAGTCATTGAGGGATGGATGGCCATTTTCATGAGATGAAGCATCAAACACTACTCTCAGTTTCGTCGTCACCTTGTCCTCTCTGAGTACTGCGTGGTGAGGTAAGTAGTATTTCACACTGTCTGTCCTTGCATCATCCTTCAGCACGTCCTCTGCTATGTTCTGTTGTAAATAGTCCTCCACTACTTCATGATACCTGCTGTAAAAGGTAACATCTTTCTTTAGTCTTTTCTTCAGACCATCAAACCTTTTCTTAGCGATTCTGTAGTTGTCTTGGAGTTCTGTTCTTTCTGCCTTCCATGGCAACTCCACTTGGTATCGCCCATCTTTAAAGGTTGTTGTTCTCTCGAACATCTGTTGAGCTTCTTCTTCTGCTGGGTTCTGTGTTTTCTCGCCTGTTTTACCCAGAGACTCAATTTCCCAGAATGCCTTTAGTTGATTGGAGACAAGTGTGTCTTCATCAATGGGGATGAGCATGCATGCTGCCTCAGCTACACTTGACATGGACACAGGCCCCTGCACAGACCATCCAAAGGTGCTCTCCACTGCAACCAAAGTCTCTGTCAGCCTCTCCACTTTGCCTAATACTATTTGCCAATAATAGTCTGCTCCTATCAGGATGGAGAGCTCTGGATCACTTTCATTTCCTGGGAAGTCTGCCAGTCTCAGACCCTTTTTCTTGAGCTCATGTTGAACCTGGTCACCAGGCACCTTCATCACTGCTGAGCACACCTGTGACCTTCACTGTGTTGTACTGTGACATTGTAGGGACAGAAGATCCAAACGTGTGAAGAGTGAGTTTCTCTTGTCTCATTACTGGTAACTTCAGGCTCTTCACAAGGTTTTCATGGATGAAGCTCCTCTGACTCTCTCCATCTAGTAAGCAACAAGCTATTACCCTGCCTCCTGGGCCTTCCACCCATGCCTTGGCAGTTTGTAACAGCACAGTGTTCTGTCCATCTGGTTTCATCTTCACTGAATGAGGAATGACTGAGGAAACAACAGCCTCTTCCGAAACAGGGGGTTTCTGCTCCTCACTTTTCTTGCCAGTGCACACAGCAATGTGATGTCTTCTTCCACAGGTTGCACAGGAGACCTGCTTTTTACAGAATTTGGCTATGTGTTTCTGTCCTAAACACACAAAACATCTTCCCATTCGCATTAGTCCGTCTTTACGTTCAATAACGTTGTTGTCTGGGCAATGTTCTGCTTTGTGATCAGCACTGTCACAGAACAAACAGTTGTACACCTGGCTGGCTGTATGCAGTGTAGCAGTAGATTGCATGCTGGGTCTTTTTGATCTCACTTCGCTGAATGAGTAGGCCTGTTTCCATGGCTTGCTCTCTTCTTTCTGATGGTTGGATGTTGTTGTCATTTGCAGTGCTCTTTCTCTGCTCTGAACCTCCCTCTGTAGGAATGTGACTATTTCAGAAACTTTCCATTCATCATCTACTCCCCCCTGATGACTATATTCAAGAGCTATGCTATCTGGGATCATCTGCAGTAAAATTGGGCATAGCAGGCTCCCGTAGGTTTCTGACACTACACCCAGTGACTCCAAGCTCCTCATTTGAATTTCACATTCATCATATAGCTGCTTCAATGCATTCACATCAGAGGCTTTCTTCACAGGAGTAAGATTCAGTAGTTTTGACATGTGAGCACTGATCAGTAGATCTTTCCTTCCAAATCTATTTTGCAATAAAGTGACCGCATTGTCATAGTTATCATCTGTTAATGTCAGTCCTGCTATTGCCTTTGCAGCTGGTCCAGTGAGATAGGTTTTCAGGTAAGTAAACTTCTCTCTTTTACACAGTCCATCATTATTGTGAATAGCAGTTTCATACTGGCTCCAGAATTCCTGCCATTTACTGACATCTCCATTATATTTATCAATGACCAATCTTGGTAGCTTTACTGACTGTCTCTGTGATCTTGCTTCAGTATCACTCACCTGCCGGGCCTCTGCTGTCAGTTCCTTTTGGTTCCTTATTACTCGTTGTGCGCGGCTCCGTTGGATAATGATGCGCTCCTTGCACGTCTCCGATGATTCAATCTCCGCGTCCAAATCATCCATCAAAGTTAGCTGCTCTATTTCCTGGTTTATTTCAAGCAAACTGTCCTCCTTCGATGCCAGTACATCCAACATAGTTGTCAAGTCTTCAACACTCGGAGCCTCATTTCCAATCTCAGCGTCAATCTGATTTAAAATACGTGTAGTACCACCTCTGATGGCACCGCGCTTCCGTTTCTGTCTCTCGATTTCACTCCGACGTTCTGTTTCATCCATTCTATCGTTATATAAAAATGATCTAAATTATCCAAAGTTCCCTGGTTTCGGAAGAGGCTGTTGTTTCCTCAGTCATTCCTCATTCAGTGAAGATGAAACCAGATGGACAGAACACTGTGCTGTTACAAACTGCCAAGGCATGGGTGGAAGGCCCAGGAGGCAGGGTAATAGCTTGTTGCTTACTAGATGGAGGGAGTCAGAGGAGCTTCATCCATGAAAACCTTGTGAAGAGCCTGAAGTAACCTGGCCTATTAAGTTACAACAGCGTGCCTTCAGTAAAGCACGAGCGGCCCCACGTTTCGCTTCTCATGGGGACAGGGGCTGACACCCAGTTGCTGGCTAGGCCTGGGTCTGTCCGTGAGAATGCTGTGCTGTCAAGCGGCTCCCACGCCACACGTTCTGCGTCTGTGTTTGGTGAGCCTGGTGTTGTGTCTGTCAACGACGAAGGTTGTCAGTAGGGGAAACTCGAGGCCCAGGGGTTCGCAGCGCGAGTTCCCCCAGCCCCGCCCTCGCCAGGCCGGGTATCACATTAGTGCCTCCCACGGCCGGAAGACCGGCGGTGGTCAGGCAGGCGTGCATGATTTGGGTGGTAGTAATATCACTACAGGGCTACGGTGTGTAGGAACCCGCCCTATCGGGCAGTGTGGGGACCTCACGCCTTGCATGTCCAGCTGTAGAACAGTTCCTCAGCAATCCATGCCGGGGAGGTGTTCAGTGGGCGAGCTTTTGTCACCCAGTGTGATGTCAGCGTCCCCCGTATCAAACCGGCCCTTTCTGTCGGGGTCCCCCATTGGGTGCGATTGCCTCGTTGGTAGTGTCAGGGTGCGATATCCCAGGACTTGGGTTCAGTTTGCACAACCCCACCCTCCGTTTTCAGGTTTGGTACAGACCCTATTGTCAGGGTCAACAGCAGTGACAGCTCTGGCCGAGGAGATCCAATCTCTGTTGGCGAAGCAAGCCATCGTCGTGGTCCCAAAGGAGGATGCGATGCGTGGCGTTTTCCTACCGGTATTCTCTGGTGCCCGAGAAATCGGGGGGGGGGGGGTGTTCAGAATGTTGACCGTCTCCCACCTGTTAAACGCTGTCAGGTGGGGGACTGGTTCGCCTCCATAGACCTGTAGACCTGTATTCGCATCCCGATCTTCCATCCTAGGGCTTACCTACACTTCCTTTGCAGGGCTTAGCGTACGGGTACCAGAGGTTGCCGTTCAGCTATTCTCTGGCTCCCCGCATCTTCACCAAGTGCGCGTAGACCGCACTGGGGCCTCTGCGTCATCGGGGGTTACGAATTGTATTCTGCCCTGGATGACGTTCTGGTCCTTGGCCGGTCAGGGTAGATCGCCAGGTCTCATACCAGGCAGGTGGTGTCTCACCAGCCTGGGTTTTGCTGTAGATTGGAAGTAGAGTTATCCTCTTCCCAGTCAACGGGTGGAGTACTTTGGCTTTTTCTAAGCTCAAGGTCTATATGGGCATCCCTCTTGGAGCGGCGGCAAGTGGTTGGGTTCTCGGCGCGCTCGGGAGGTTCCGTCCTAGGACGGTTACGGCACTGTCCGTGATGCACCTGCTGCTGGGGTCTTCATGAGGATGCAGCAGAGGTGTTTTTTTCCAGTATGGAAATGGACCCGGTGTGAGACATATGGAAGCGCCTGAAGGATCCCATGTCAGTACTGGGGGACCTCGTCTTCTGGGGAGGGTCTGGTGCCCTCACCTGCGGGGTCCCCGTGGGTAGCAGGCTGTCACACGTCACGGTCTTCACCAACGCCTCCCTCTCGTGTCGGGAACAACGCAGTAGGGGGCAGCTGCCATGCTGCCCGGTCTGCGCTACATTCAATGTGTTGGAATTGAAGGCAGTCCTTCTAGTCCTCAAACGGCTCGACCACCTTGTGGTGGGCAAGCATGTTTTGGTCAGGACGGACAACACGACGTCAGCATCGTATATTGTCAGACAGGGTGGAGTGCGCTCCCCCCGTCTGCACCGGGCGGCGGTCAGGCTCTGGCTATGGGCGTTCTCCATCTGCTCTGCCTAAGGGCTCTCCACATCCCCGGCAGGGGGAATGTGGGTGCAGGTGTGATGTCGCGGGCGGTCCTCACCCTGACGAGTGGGGATTATGTCCAGACATAGTCGAGCAGGTCTGGGACCGAATCAGTGGCCGTCCGGGATTCCGTACGCATTCCCCCCCTTACACCTGATACCTCAGCTGTTGGCGCGGGTACGTCGGGAGCGCGGGACTTGGTCCTGGTCGCGCCGGGCCGGGGCTCAGCTGTGTGGTCCCCGGCCCTGATTCAGCTCTTGGTGGCCCCGCTGTGGCCTGTTCCGTGGTCACCGCGGGCCCTCTCTCAGGCATGCAGAACTCTGTTCTGCCTCCTGTTCTTCAAGTTTCAAGTTTCAAGTTTCTTTAATAGTTGTCATACAGAAGTACAGAATACTTTCATACAAAATGCTTCTTACTGTTACGCTCCAGAGACTGTGCTAGACAAGATAGTATCAAATAACATAGTATAGCATGTAATTTAGAAGTAGAAAAAGAGGTCACAGTGTTCAGTATAGACATATGTACAATGTTCGATGCAGTTCTGGGGCAGCCTCTAGGTTTGGCTGCTGACAGTGTGAATCTGGTGGGGATGCGTATTGACTATTCTGTGGTTAACGCTATCCGGTATGCGCACGCTCCGTCCTCTACCGCGGTTTACGCTGGGGAGTGGCGTATGGTCGAGTGTGGGGGCGTAACATTGTTCAGCCACCCTCTCGTGGAACATTCCTGCTTGGCGCTCTGCGTCTCAAGCCTGTGGAACGTTCTCGGTCTCCAAGTGGGTCCTCCAACTGGTCCTGGGCCGGTTGTCGGAGGCCCCGTTTGAGCCTCTTGAGCAGGCGCCATTGGATCTGCTGTCTTGAACACTGTGTTCTTTTTGGCCATCACCTCCGCTAAACGCGTGGGTGAGCTGTGTGCTCTCTCGGTGTGGCCTGAGTCCCTGTCTATTTGGCCGATAGCGGTGCGACTCTGAGGCCCAATCCAGTCTTTGTGCCAAAGAATATCCGGAGCTCTTTCGCTCCAGGAATATTGTGGTTCAGGCGTTCGTCCGCCTCCTCACGCTAGTGAGTTGGAGGCGGGCCTTCACCTGTCGTGTCCTGTCTGTGCACTGGGGGTTTACCTCAGGACTCGGGCTCTCAGGGCTTCCGTTCAACTGTTTGTTTGTTACGGTGGCCCTTGCGCGGGTGAGGCGCTGTCCAAGCAGCACCTGTCACATTGTTTGTGCGGGGGCGTTGCCTTTTGCTGCACGTTGGCTGGCCAGGTCCCCCCTCGGGCTGCTGCCCTGTTAGGGGGGGCCTCGATGGAGGACATCTGTGCTGCGGCCTCCTGGTCCTCCCCGGGTCCCTTCGTTAAGTTTTCCCTCGTAGACATGACTGGGGGTTCTGTCTCCCAGGTGGTTCTGAGGTCTGGGACCTCTCCTGCGTCCCGCCTTCGGTGGGCTAGCAGGGGTGTGTAGGTGTGTGCCATGGGGTGATGTGTCACAAGTGGTCTCGCCTGTGCTGTGCGTTTTTCAGGGGTCTCTGGTTCCCCCTTTTTCGCACTTGGAGGAGTTGACTGCCTCCCCCCCTTCGTTAGGATGGGCAGGTGGACGGGACTCCCCTCCTCACTGGTAGTGGGGCTTACGGGCCCTCAGGGGGTACACTTGTCGGGTCACACGTCCGCACTGTCCCATATCTCATAATGGCAAGAGCAAGACGCGATGACCAGTATGATATATAACGAAAGGTTATCCTATAACCTAGTTATATGAATACTGGCAGAGCGTCTCGCTCTTAGCGCCCTGAGGTCCCTTGGTTGGGTTTTCAATGTTGGAAACATTTTTTTACGAGGAAGTTAGAGTGTGACCATGTCCGGTATCTTATAGGAGGATGCTGGGGCGTGGCCTGGTCATGTGCATGAGTGCAAATTGTTTATTCATGAGCACAGTTGCTAGGAGATAATAGTTATCTCATAATGGCAAGAGCGAGACGCTCTGCCAGTATTCATATAACTAGGTTATAGGATAACCTTTCGTTATCATACTGCATACATATAATTGACATTCATATGAAAAAAAAATAAAAAATCTTCCAAGCAAGAATCATAGCCACGTTAGTAATGTCATAAACCAAACCGTATGTAAATCCGTCAATATTTCAGCGAGTTAAGAGTATTTTTGTTCTTCTTTTTGGGGTTTTATGGCGGTCGGCCACCATCTGTTTGGGGCATTACCGCCATCTTCTGGTATCCTTTACCTCCTACAATGTCCATTTTGCCTTCACCATCATGAAGTGCAGCTAATGCTGCTACTTCCTGACTGAGCCCCCCTCTGTGAGACACTCCTTGCCTCATGTAGGCTGACTCTGGACTTCTTGGTTACTTGGTTGGTTAATCCCCTTATTTAACTCACTTACTACTTCCTCCCATGTCAGACCCTCCATACCCATATGTTTTACTGCCACTTTAACAATTAACTTGATCATTTCCGTTTACTCTTAACCAATGCTGTTGCATTAACCACTCCTGCCACAAAGGCCACAATATTCTTTCCTACCAAGCCCATGTCAGTTCCGTCACCAAATCCGGCTTCTTCCATCTCAGAAATATCTCCAGACTCTGACCATCACTTTCCAACTCCACAGCTGAGACCCTCATCCATGCCTTCGTCACCTCCCGCCTGGACTACTGCAACGGGGTCCTGTCCGGGGTCCCAAGCAAAACCCTGGACAGGCTCCAGTATGTTCAAAATTCAGCTGCCAGGGTTCTAACCCGCACCAAACCCTGACAGCACATCACCCCCACCCTCATCCACCTCCACTGGCTCCCCATCAAATCCTGCATCACCTACAAAACCCTCCTGCTCACCTACAAATCCCTCCACGCTCTGGCACCTCAGTACCTCACTGACCTCCTCCACCCCAACACTTAGGCAGGGACTGAAGACAATAACTGACTATAAAGTCAGCGCCCCCTCAATGGGGAGCGACGACGCCTCCCTCGCGGACAAGCTCAACATCTTCTACGCTCGGTTTGGTGTAGACAGTGGCGCTGCTGGCTCTCCGGCTAGTGACGTCACTGGCGCGCCGGCTGTTGTGGAGGGGGGGGGGGGGCAACCGCGGGGGGGCGGGGACGCTCTCTCGTTGTCGGAACACAGTGTGAGAAGAGCATTTATGCAGGTGAACACCAGGAAGGCTGCTGGCCCAGATGGCATAACAGGACGCATACTCAAGTCCTGTGCCAACCAGCTGGCCCCAGTGTTCACCGCCATATTTAATCAATCCCTGGCGGAGTCAGTGGTCCCTGCCTGCTTCAAGATGTCTACCATCATCCCTGTACCGAAGAAACCCTCCCCAACATGTCCAAATGACTACAGACCGGTGGCACTCACCTCTGTGGTCATGAAATGTTTCGAGAGGCTGGTCAAGGACCACATTTGTGCCTCCCTCCCCAGTGATATGGACCCTATGCAATTTGCATACAGGACAAACAGGTCCACCGACGACGCGGTCTCCCAGGTACTGCACAGCACCCTCTCGCACCTTGACCGTCAGAAGGGGGGCTATGTGAGACTGTTGTTCATTGACTACAGCTCAGCGTTCAACACCATAGTCCCCACCAGACTGGTGGACAAGCTGATCGAGCTAGGTCTGAGCTCCGCCCTGAGCGCCTGGGTACTGGACTTTCTGAGCGAAAGACCCCAGGCGGTCAGGGTGGGGGGTCAGACCTCCAACACCATCACCCTGAGCATCGGGTCCCCCCAGGGCTGTGTTCTGAGCCCCCTGCTGTACTCACTCTACACACACGACTGTGTGGCCAAGTTCAGCTCCAACTCCATAGTGAAGTTCGCAGACGACACGGTGGTGGTGGGGCTGATCTCGGACAACGACGAGAAGGCCTACCGGGAGGAGGTTGAGGTACTGGAACGCTGGTGCCAGGACAACAGCCTGCTCCTAAACATTGGTAAAACCAAGGAGCTGATCGTGGATTATAGGAGAGGACAGCAGGAGACGCACACACCACTGATGATTAACGGGGCTACCGTGGACAGGGTGAGCAGCTTTAAGTACCTGGGGGTCCACATCTCAGAGGACCTGACATGGTCAACACACATAGACACAGTAGTAAAGAAGGCGAAACAGCGCCTCTACCACCTGAGACAGTTAAGGAAGTTCAGAGTATCGGGGAAGATACTCCAGTCCTTCTACTCAGGAGCTGTAGAGAGCATCCTGACCGGAAACATCACTGCCTGGTATGGAAACAGCACGGCACAGGACAAGAAGGCCCTACAGAGAGTGGTGCGCTCAGCCGAGCGTACCACGGGTATTGCACTACCCCCCCTGCAGTTCTATACAACAAGAGGTGCAAATCCAGAGCCTGCAGGATAATAAAAGACCCTCACCACCCCAATAACAGCCTGTTCCAGCTGCTGAGGTCAGGCAGACGCCTGCGAACCCCAGCTACTAGGACAGAGCGGCTTAGGCTCAGCTTCTTCCCCCAGGCCATCAGAGCCATGAACAATGAACATTGAGTGCTCAGAACATTGAACTATCCACACACAAGCACACATGAACACACACACGACACGCATGCTGTGCACGCTCACACACGAGCAGCCACTTAACACTTTAACATGAGCGGGCACACACTCATGTCGCACACACGCACACTTATGGCCAAAGGAAAGGACACTTTAAATTAGAATAACAGGAACAGTGTATTGCACTACCAAAGCTAACTAGCATGTCCCATATGCTCTGTAAATAATTATGTACAGATACCGAGATGTCACTCCATGTTACCTGTTACCTGTTTACTGCACAATGTTGTTTTTTCATTTTTTGATTCTATTATATGTTGTACCACTGTATTGCACATCGTTGCGGGCAAGACCACCCGCATTTCATTGTATACCTGTATGCCGTGACAATTAAAACTCTTGACTTGACTTGACTTGACTTGACTCAGTCACGGTCCCTGCGATCCACGGATGCTAGTTAGCTCTCCATCCCCCGAACCAGACTGCAGACCTTCGGGGACAGAGCTTTCAGTTTATGTTGTGTCTGTCCACTATGTTTGTTACTTTTGTTATTTCCCCCCGTATGTAAAGCAACCTTGGGTCTTTATAAAATGAAGCTATTATTATTATTATTATTATTATTATTATTATTATTATTATTATTATTATTATTATTATTATTATTATTATTATTATTATTATTATTATTATTATTATTATTATTATTATTATTATTATTATTATTATTATTATTATTATTATTATTATTATTATTATTATTATTATTATTATTATTATTATCATCATCATCATCATCATCATCATCATCATCATCATCATCATCATCATCATCATCATCATCATCATCATCATCATTATTATTATTATTATTATTATTATTATTATTATTATTATTATTATTATTATTATTATTATTATTATTATTATTATTATTATTATTATTATTATTATTATTATTATTATTATTATTATTATTATTATTATTATTATTATTATTATTATTATTATTATTATTATTATTATTATTATTATTATTATTATTATTATTATTATTATTATTATTATTATTATTATTATTATTATTATTATTATTATTATTATTATTATTATTATTATTATTATTATTATTATTATTATTATTATTATTATTATTATTATTATTATTATTATATTATTATTATTATTATTATTATTATTATTATTATTATTATTATTATTATTATTATTATTATTATTATTATTATTATTATTATTATTATTATTATTATTATTATTATTATTATTATTATTATTATTATTATTATTATTATTATTATTATTATTATTATTATTATTATTATTATTATTATTATTATTATTATTATTATTATTATTATTATTATTATTATTATTATTATTATTATTATTATTATTATTATTATTATTATTATTATTATTATTATTATTATTATTATTATTATTATTATTATTATTATTATTATTATTATTATTATTATTATTATTATTATTATTATTATTATTATTATTACCTTTACTGACAAATTCCCTTTTTAAACCCATGTCCCTTATCTTGCTTTCCCTGTCCTACCATCCTAGCTGCCTCTGCATATGAGATTTTGTCTTTTATTCTCACCTGTTGAACCACCACCTCTCGTTTCATCACCTCACAACCCTAAAATGCAACACTATGCTCCTTACCACAATTGCAGCACTTCGGCTCCACTCCCTCTCCACATTTCCCATATTCATGCTCCCCGCTACATCTAGCACATCCAGACCAGGCTGCAGAAACAAATTAGTGGGGGGGCATAAAATGTTCTCGGGGGGGCACAATGGTTTTTCAACACAGGTTCCCTTTTATACGTTTCAGCTGGGACAACGGCGCTGTGGCTTGCTTGGCGCTGCCCACGGTGCTGAACTTAACAGCAGAGAGGCAATTGAAAAATCTAATTTCTCTCTATCTTAAGAACATTCACTTATACAAAAACAGACTGAACAGATATATATAACAGACCTGCTGGGGCAGCGGACTGAGAGCAGGGGAAACAAACAGGCTGGATAAGATGGTCAGGAAGGCCAGTAGCGTGGTTGGGGTGGAGCTGGACTCTAGCGAGGGTGGCGGAGAGGAGGAACCTTGCTAAGCTCCAGGCCGCGTGAATATTAAAGGCAACCAACTTGTGTTCGGCTTTTCTCTGATTGGCCGCGCCCCCCCCCGCCCCCACGCGCAGGCAAGCGCAGTCGTCCCACGTCCCAAATGAAATCCAAGGAGCGCAAGCGAGCGGCAGCGCAGGCAACCAACTTGTGTCAACCAACTTGTGTTCAGCTGCGGTAGCAGTGGAGCGCTATGAAATGCGCTGAACTAGAAAGCGTAACGTTATTATGTTTCGCGTTTTTAACAACCAACTACCAGATTCACTCGTGTATAAACAAAGCCCATACAGTTATGAAATGCGCTGAACTAGAAAGCGTAACGTTATTATGTTTCGCGTTTTATTATGTTTCGCGTTTTTAACAACCAACTACCAGATTCACTTGTGTATAAACAAAGCCCATACAGTTATGAAATGCGCTGAACTAGAAAGCGTAACGTTGTTATGTTTCGCGTTCCATTGATTAACGCCATTACCTGCTGTGCTGTAGGAAGCAGAGGTACAGTAAGTTACAGTAGGTGTAGGTTACATGTTTAATCAAAGCCCATACAATTTTTTAGATGAATGCTTGTGGATATAATATAGAAAACACATCATTATGATATTGTCAGATGGCGCAAAATACAATGGTGAGTGAGAAATATATCTCCAGTGATAAAACCCAGTGCTCTATGTCTCTATGATACACAGCGTGAATGGGCTTTCAGTGGGAGAGGCATGACTTCGCGACAGCCATATTAGACACTCACTGTACATCAGTGTGGAACTGTAACGTTATATGTTATTTCGCCTGTGGAGGCTGCTGAGCCTGAAGCGCAGCGGGGCGACGCGGTGGTTTATCCCCGGCTTCCGTGCGCCGCCCGCGGCTTGACTCGGTTCAGTTCCAGCAGCAGCAGCGGACGTTCCTCCGTTGTAGAAGCCCTTCAATGACAGCGGCTCTCATATTTTGCGAATGCATAAACTATATCTTAAATTATGGCTATGTGTCTAATATGGCTGTCGCTTATCAATGACTTCGCGACAGCCATATTAGACACATCGCCATAATTTAAGATATAGTTTATGCATTCGCAAATATGATAGCTCTGTCATTGAAGTGGGTGGTGGCAGCATTACTAACAGTAGCGATTTTTATTGTTTTGTCATGACCAAACATAATCCCAACATAGATAGGAGGTGTACTGTATGTCAAATGTCGGTCATGTGGTGGAAGAGTTTAGTACAGTCACACAACAGAACACCGCTGTAGTACAGTCACACAACAGAACACCGCTGGTTCTGCCGCGTCTCTCTTGCCGCAAGGGCGTGTGCTAGTGGATTGATTGATTGGCCGTGTGGCCAATCAGAGAAACGCTGAACGAAAAGCTGAACACAAGTTGGTTGCCTTTAATATTCACGCCTCCAGGCCATTAGGGAAAACCCCTCCCACCCACTATACACAGACTTGGCTGACAGGAGGAGCATGTTATAGGCTCACACTACCTAAATGCAGCACTGAACGGCACAGGAAGTCCTTCATTCCGACAGCCATCAGACTATACAATGCATCACTGAGCACAGAGTGACAGTTACCATCTTCCTGGACTCTTACTTTTTAAACAGCACTGTGCAATATTACACCTACTGTAGACTTCAGTATATTTTTACTGTATTTATTTACTGTATCTTTTATTCTATTTTTATTCTATTTCATTTTATTCTATTATTAGGCCATTTGTTTTGTTATTCTTATTCGTGACTTGTTCTGTCTAAATGTTTAATGTTGAGTGATTTGCAGTGTCAGGATAATACATTTCTATTCTATTCTATTCTATTCTATATCTTTGAAAAGTCTCCATTTATTCAACACTTCTGAATTCACTGACAAACTGAACTGAACTGACAAAAATAAGGTGCATAAAAAAGCAAACAAAATTCCTCCACAGGCTACTCACCAGTGGCGTCGTTAGCCCTGGGCTTCCGGGGCTTTAGCCCCGGATGTTTTTCTCCTAGCCCCGGACCTTAAAAAAAAATAAAAAATTGTTTAATTTTTTTTTTTTTTTTACTTTTTTTTTTTTTTTTTTTTATGTCAGCATCCCCATTGTCTGTGCTGAATGTTTGTTAGTGTTTGGTATTTTTTGTTGGTTTTTAGTACTTTTAATCCATTTTTAGTAAGTAGTTTTCATTTGATCCTATATCATTCTTTCATTCACCGATTTGTGGACTTGAAGATGTGCACTTTAACACAGCAGTACCTGGAGCCATCCATACCCATGTCCAGTGTCCACTGACAAAGACATGCTCATGATACTGTGATAAACTATAATAAGCTTTAATCGAACCCTGGTTCATTTCCTCAGAGAGTCCGGTTGGTTTGGGGTGGTGTGAAAGCTCATTCACTCTTGCAAGTGAACCCTGCTACGGTTCATTTGAGATGTGAATGCAAAGCGGACCAAAGACAGGAAAATACCCAAAAATCGAATATTTTTTTTATGAGAAGACTGAAACATAATTATAATGAAACACACAATAGTTTTTTTTTCGATTGCTTAAGCATGATTTTGAAAACGGGGCCCGGTGTTTCAAAACACACAATTAGCACAACCACACACACAATTATCAGAACACCTCAGATCCTTTGCTAAATTAAACACTTGTCAAAACCATACACTAATTTATAAAAACTACATTTTGTTACCATATGAAACACACGTTTCATATGACTCAATTCTGTTTGAACCAGTTACACACACTGCTGTGCTTAACCTAAAACACATTTAGCAATTCTACTTCTCAGTGATTAGAGTACTGTAAGTGAAGTACGCAGAGAATGTGCAAATATACAATACATTCACCAAACACTACACAAGACCAATGCTGTAGAGTAGACTGATGAAAATATTATTTATTTATCTACATATACCCAAATCAATGATGCAGACTGCTAAAAAAAACATTTTCTCTCCATATACCCAAATCAATGATGCAGACTGATGAAAATATAAATGTTCTCTCCATATAACCAAATCAGTCAACATTTCAACATGGAGAATCACAACAAAACATGTCCCAGTTTTCATGCTACTATGTGCATAACACTGTAAGCTCAGCAAATATCAGACAAACATAAAATACTGTATCCAGTACAGGTTAAAATTACAGTAAAACAAAAACAATTTTGAAAAAATGTAAATAGAGTACAAAAAATACTAGACATTATCTCTTTGCCTATGGATCTGGCAAGATAATATTTTGTTGTGATTCTCCATGTTGACATGTTGACTGATTTGGGAAAATGGGAGAAAATGTATATTTTCATCAGTCTGCATCATTGGTTGTCTTGTGTAGTGTTTGGTGAATGTATTGTATATTTTCACGTTCTCTGTGTACAGTACTTCACTCTCTTTCCATTTTGGTTGAAGACAGGTGAACTCACCTGCTGCATTTTTATAGTGCTTAAACCTGATTGGTGTATCTACAATTAAGCAATGGTGTGTTTGTGCATCTGATGGCTGTGTTTAACCAATTGGCTCATATGTGTGGTAATTTGACATTCTGTGTCTAATGTAATGGAAGTGTGTTTAGTGTTTTGCAAATCACTGTGTATTGTTTTGCAAAAAGTGTGAGGCTGACATTGTGCTTATAGGGGTGCAAATTTGGGCCTACATTTTGCTCCTTGAGTGTAAGGTTTTGATAATTGTGTAATACTTTTGATTTGAGTGTTTATGCAATTGAAGAAAACTGTAAAGACTAGAGATGAACTGTTTATTTCTTTTGTACATAGGCTGTGCATAATGTTTGTTTGTTTGTTTATTTGCTTATGTGTATGATTGTTAACTGTTTTTATTTTGTTATTGGTGTATATGTGTGTATGTATGTACAGTATATGTATATATATTATATATATATATATATGTGTATATATGTATATTTGTACTCCTGTTTTGGCCTCTTGGACCAGATCAATGTTTTATCTGGCAAAATAAAGGTTAAATAAATAAATAAGAAACTGATGATTTGGTCCTGTTAACTTTGAATTTTCTATGGGAACTGCCCAGATCCCTCTCATGGACATGGACCTCACTTTGAGAACCTCTAATGATTCGAGTTCTTCAGTAGTCATCTCTAATTACTCTAAAATTGCGTATTTCTGTGTTTATAAAAAAAAAAAAAAAAGGGAACCCCCCTCCACCCCCCAGGCTGAAGCCCCCCCTACTCACCATCATTAGTAGAGCGGCAAGTGGCGTTTGGGGACAGAGTGAAATCTTCTTAAAACACTGTCCCTCCACTCATTCCTGAACTTTTTTGTTAAGTCCTTCTCAAATGCCAACTGAATTAAATTGGCCTTGCGTCAATGAAGCATATAGGCGATGTTCTGTAAAGACGTTCTTGAGGGTAGAAAACAAATTCTCACAGAGTGCCGTGCTAGCTTCAGTAGTGTTGTTGTTGACATCAGTGCCCACTAGGGCTGTCCCCGACTAAGGATTTGGATAGTCGACTTTGATTGATAAAAAAAAAAAAAAATTACCAGGGTGGGCACAGCTGACTCAGTGGGCGGGCCCGGCCCCCTAATGCCCGCCCATGGCGCCGGGTCTGAGCACATCTCTGCTTCTTTATACACGACTTGGCTATATGCCCAAATTCTTGGCAGTTATAGCACCTCAGTGGTTTTGGAACGAATTCCCTAACCATATACACCATAGAAACACCTCCTTTGGAATATCCTCACCTTCAATTTGAATCACAATAGTCTCCTTCTCTTTCTTCTCTGCTCCTCTTTTCATCCTTTCAGCAGTTTTAACCTTCTCATTACGTTTGTCTCTCTTTAAATTGCCCACCAACTGCTCCATACTAACCTCGATTGGTATTCCAGCTATTACCCCCTTGCACCCACCATCCCTCTTCTCCCCAACTCTTACTACTTCAGAGATATTAACTATACCAATGCTTCTCATTTTCCTTGCCTTCTCTACCTGCTCTAAACGTACACACCCTACAATCAAGTTACCATCTCCCAACACTTTTGCATATTTTACCTCTCCTAACTGCGCTCCTATGAGTCTGGTCAACTCTAACGGCCCTATTTCCCTAACTCCCCCCTCTCCCTCAAATCTAACCACTATATTCAACACTTCTGTAAAATCCTTTCCTCTACCCTCACCATCTGACCCACTTGAGCTACCTCCCCTCCCTTTCTTCCTCTTAAGCCCCTTCCCCTCACTTTCCCTGCTCTTTTTCTCCACCTTTTTCCATCCTACTCCCCCGCTCTCCCCTCCCTCACTACACTCCATACTATCACTATCCGACTCCTTTCCTTTGGCATGGCCGTTCCCATCCCTGTCGGTGTCGCCCTCGCTCCCACTGCCCGCCCTGGCTCCTGACGTCGAGTGCAGTTCACCATGGGTCAGCAAGGCGGTCACATCCAGCTCCTCCTCGCCGCCATAGTGGTCAAACTTGACGAGGCATTGTTTACCTTGGATCCAGGAAACAACCCCCGGATATTTCTTGCCGTCCCCCGAATATACAGCACGACAGCGGGAGCCCACCCTCCACGCTGGTGCCGCCTCCATCTCTGTATAAGTTCACCTAATTTCTGTCTGTCTGTCACAACAACAATGCGTGTAGGCCATCGACTCCCCGAGCACTGAGTATTTTTGTTTGTGCAGATCATCACCTTAAAGCAGTAGTCCACTGAAACAAGATGGCCACCGGTGAACTACGCGGGAGACTCCGCCGTGAACCATCTAGTGTTTATATATATATCTATGGGTAAAACTACCGCAGCAGCCCGTTAACACATGCTGAAGGACCCGCGTCTCCTCAGGAAGAACAAGCTGCTCTGTAGAGGGCCTCGTGACCAGTCTAGTTTACTGTTCCAGTGTACTCCCAGGAACGTATAGGTCTCAACCAACTCAAAGTTTGTTTTCTCATGGTGTCTTGTACGTTAATTTAATACTATTTGACATTTACAACCAAATCATCAACTGTGCCTTGGGAGTTAGCTTCTTGTAACAGTGCCGTGGCATCACGTTGTTTTAGGACCACTGATCTGCAGCTCTGTTTACCACACAGCCACGGCGGAGCCTCATCACCCCCTGGTTCCCCCTGGAGGAAGGGAGGTTGAAGAAGGGGAAACTATTGCCTCGGTGTCCCGCCTTTGCCTGACCTCGAGGGCTAATTGAATTTGGTCGGATGGAACTCGAGTCTCATTTCTGGCGTTTTTTGTCTGAGTTGCGTGGCGTTTTGCTCCAACGAACAGGCTGTTAAATAGCTCCACTCAGCTCGGATACCGCGGCTGGATGCCGCGAGGACGGAGTGAGCTCCGCTGGACCGCCGTCGACAGGGATTAGAATCACGAGAGCACACACTCCGACGCTTACATACGCTGCTAATTAAAATGTCTGTAGTTACGCTACAATGCCTTTGCTGTCAAGCAGCAACACTCAACCATTAGACCAGGTCTGTGCAGCACTGCCTGCCGCAGGTGGCTTTAGAAGATGTAGACTCTGTTTAGGCAACACATGCCACAGTGTTGTACTCTGCACGGCCAGGCACAGCCCCCCCCCCTCCCGCATCAACAAGTATCGTGGTGTTTTCAAACATTTTATCATGGTTGTTTTTTGAAGAAGAAAAAAAGACAGAAATACCATCAAATCACTGTTGTTATTATGGGTTAACCTTGTGTGGTATTCCCCTTTAACCCTTGTGTGGTGTGTGTGTGTGTGTGTGTGTGTGTGTGTGTGTGTGTGTGTGTGTGTGTGTGTGTGTGTGTGTGTGTGTGTGTGTGTGTGTGTGTGTGTGTGTGTGTGTGTGTGTGTGTGTGTGTGTGTGTGTGTGTGTGTGTGTGTGTGTGTGTGTGTGTGTGTGTGTGTGTGTGTGTGTGTGTGTGCTCTCCTGGCTCAGTGCCGCATCATAACATTATTTATATGTATTATGTGTGTGTGTTCTGTGTGTGTGTGTGTGTGTGTGTTCTGTGTGTGTTATGTGTGTGTGTGTGTGTGTGTGTGTGTGTGTGTGTGTGTGTGTGTGTGTGTGTGTGTGTGTGTGTGTGTGTGTGTGTGTGTGTGTGTGTGTGTGTGTGTGTGTGTGTGTGTGTGTGTGTGTGTGTGTGTGTGTGTGTGTGTGTGTGTGTGTGTGTGTGTGTGTGTGTGTGTGTGTGTGTGCGCGTGTGTTCTCTTGGCTCTGTGTTGCATCACAACAGTACCTGGTGTAGGATGATGACAGAGTGGTGAGTCAGAACCACCCTCTATAAGGCTCCATGTGTTCATCCTGCAAGGAGAGAAGGGCACCAGTGTGACCCGGAGCTCAGTGCTTGGCAGGCAGCAACACCACTCCCATAAATCATAATTCACTTCCTGCACGCGCCCGACACACTGCTCCACCGTATTGGAGCGGAAGGCTCACATTAAAATCAAATGAAACGGTAGACAGAGCAGAGCTGTTGTGATTACTAATTCATAATCTGACTCGGATTATTTACAACCACTATAGTTTTCTTGTTGTAATGTAATCTACTGTTTATAATGTATACATACTTGTGATCTATAGTAGTTGTCATATTAAAGTGTGTCTGTAGTCATGTTAAAGCGTGTCTGTAGTCATGTTAAAGCATGTCTGTAGTCATGTTAAAGCGTGTATGTAGTCATGTTGAAGCCTGTCAGTAGTCATGTTAAGGCCTGTCTGTAGTCATGTTAAAGCCTGTATGTAGTCATGTTAAAGCGTGTATGTAGTCATGTTAAAGCCTGTCTGTAGTCATGTTAAAGTGTGTCTGTAGTCATGTTAAAGTGTGTCTGTAGTCATCATCTTAAAGCGTGTCTGTAGTCATGTTAAAGTGTGTCTGTAGTCATGTTAAAGTGTGTCTGTAGTCATCATGTTAAAGCCTGTCTGTAGTCATGTTAAAGCCTGTCTGTGGTCATCATGTTAAAGCGTGTCTGTAGTCATGTTAAAGCCTGTCTGTGGTCATCATGTTAAAGCGTGTCTGTAGTCATGTTAAAGCCTGTCTGTAGTCATCATGTTAAAGCGTGTCTGTAGTCATGTTAAAGCGTGTCTGTAGTCATGTTAAAGCCTGTCTGTAGTCATGTTAAAGCGTGTATGTAGTCATGTTAAAGCCTGTATGTAGTCATGTTAAAGAGTGTCAGTAGTCATGTTAAAGCGTGTCTGTATTCATGTTAAAGCCTGTATGTACATTTACATTTACATTTAGTCATTTAGCTGACGCTTTTATCCAAAGCGACTTACAAGTTCTGTGCGACAAGACAGCAAGAAGGGTATAACTCTATCAGCTGAGTAACAATGTTCATCAAAGTGTTGCGTGTTACAGTGTAGGTATGTAGTCATGTTAAAGCGTGTATGTAGTCATGTTAAAGCATGTCTGTAGTCATGTTAAAGCGTGTCAGTAGTCATGTTAAAGCGTGTCTGTAGTCATGTTAAAGCGTGTATGTAGTCATGTTAAAGCCTGTCAGTAGTCATGTTAAGGCCTGTCTGTAGTCATGTTAAAGCCTGTATGTAGTCATGTTAAAGCGTGTATGTAGTCATGTTAAAGCCTGTCTGTAGTCATGTTAAAGCGTGTCTGTAGTCATGTTAAAGTGTGTCTGTAGTCATCATGTTAAAGCCTGTCTGTAGTCATGTTAAAGCCTGTCTGTAGTCATCATGTTAAAGCGTGTATGTAGGCATCATGTTAAAGCGTGTCTGTAGTCATGTTAAAGCGTGTCTGTAGTCATGTTAAAGCATGTCGGTAGTCATGTTAAAGCGTGTATGTAGTCATGTTAAAGCCTGTCTGTAGTCATGTTAAAGCGTGTCAGTAGTCATGTTAAAGCGTGCCTGTAGTCATGTTAAAGCCTGTATGTAGTCATGTTAAAGTGTGTATGTAGTCATGTTAAAGCCTGTCTGTAGTCATGTTAAAGCGTGTCAGTAGTCATGTTAAAGCGTGTCTGTAGTCATGTTAAAGCCTGTATGTAGTCATGTTAAAGCGTGTATGTAGTCATGTTAAAGCATTTCTGTAGTCATGTTAAAGCGTGTCAGTAGTCATGTTAAAGTGTGTATGTAGTCATGTTAAAGCGTGTATGTAGTCATGTTAAAGCGTGTCTGTAGTCATGTTAAAGCGTGTATGTAGTCATCATGTTAAAGCCTGTCTGTAGTCGTCATGTTAAAGCATGTCAGTAGTCATGTTAAAGCGTGTCTGTAGTCATGTTAAAGCGTGTCTGTAGTCATGTTAAAGCATGTCTGTAGTCATGTTAAAGCCTGTCTGTAGTCAAGTTTAAAGCGTGTATGTAGTCATGTTAAAGCGTGTCTGTAGTCATGTTAAAGTGTGTCTGTAGTCATGTTAAAGCGTGTCTGTAGTCATCATGTTAAAGCGTGTCTGTAGTCATGTTAAAGCGTGTCAGTAGTCATCATGTTAAAGCCTGTCTGTAGTCATGTTAAAGCATGTCTGTAGTCATCATGTTAAAGCCTGTCTGTAGTCATCATGTTAAAGCCTGTCTGTAGTCATGTTAAAGCGTGTCTGTAGTCATCATGTTAAAGCCTGTCTGTAGTCATCATGTTAAAGCGTGTCTGTAGTCATGTTAAAGCGTGTCAGTAGTCATCATGTTAAAGCATGTATGTAGCCATGTTAAAGCGTGTCTGTAGTCATGTTAAAGCCTATCTGTAGTCATGTTAAAACATGTCTGTAGTCATGTTAAAGCCTGTCTGTAGTCATGTTAAAGCCTGTCTGTAGTCATGTTAAAGCATGTCTGTAGTCATGTTAAAGCGTGTCTGTAGTCATGTTAAAGCATGTCTGTAGTCATGTTAAAGCCTGTCTGTAGTCATGTTAAAGCATGTCTGTAGTCATGTTAAAGCCTGTCTGTAGTCGTCATGTTAAAGTGTGTCTGTAGTCATGTTAAAGCCTGTCTGTAGTCATGTTAAAGCCTGTCAGTAGTCATGTTAAAGCCTGTCTGTAGTCATGTTAAAGCCTGTCTGTAGTCATGTTAAAGCCTGTCTGTAGTCGTCATGTTAAAGCCTGTCAGTAGTCATGTTAAAGCGTGTCTGTAGTCATGTTAAAGCGTGTCTGTAGTCATGTTAAAGCCTGTCTGTAGTCATGTTAAAGCTTGTCTGTAGTCATGTTAAAGCGTGTCTGTAGTCATCATGTTAAAGCCTGCCTGTAGTCATGTTAAAGCATGTTTGTAGTCATGTTAAAGCCTGTCTGTAGTCATCATGTTAAAGCCTGTCTGTAGTCATGTTAAAGCGTGTCTGTAGTCGTCATGTTAAAGTGTGTCTGTAGTCATGTTAAAGCCTGTTTGTAGTCATGTTAAAGCCTGTCTGTAGTCATCATGTTAAAGCCTGTCTGTAGTCATGTTAAAGCGTGTCTGTAGTCGTCATGTTAAAGTAGTCATGTAGTCATGTAGTCATGTTAAAGCGTGTCTGTAGTCATGTTAAAGCCTGTCTGTAGTCATCATGTTAAAGCCTGTCTGTAGTCATGTTAAAGCATGTCTGTAGTCATGTTAAAGCTTGTCTGTAGTCGTCATGTTAAAGTGTGTCTGTAGTCATGTTAAAGCGTGTCTGTAGTCATGTTAAAGCCTGCCTGTAGTCATGTTAAAGTGTGTATGTAGTCATCATGTTAAAGCCTGTCTGTAGTCGTCATGTTAAAGCCTGTCAGTAGTCATGTTAAAGCGTGTCTGTAGTCATGTTAAAGCGTGTCTGTAGTCATGTTAAAGCATGTCTGTAGTCATGTTAAAGCCTGTCTGTAGTCAAGTTTAAAGCGTGTATGTAGTCATGTTAAAGCGTGTCTGTAGTCATGTTAAAGTGTGTCTGTAGTCATGTTAAAGCGTGTCTGTAGTCATCATGTTAAAGCGTGTCTGTAGTCATGTTAAAGCGTGTCAGTAGTCATCATGTTAAAGCCTGTCTGTAGTCATGTTAAAGCCTGTCTGTAGTCATCATGTTAAAGCCTGTCTGTAGTCATCATGTTAAAGCCTGTCTGTAGTCATGTTAAAGCGTGTCTGTAGTCATCATGTTAAAGCCTGTCTGTAGTCATCATGTTAAAGCGTGTCTGTAGTCATGTTAAAGCGTGTCAGTAGTCATCATGTTAAAGCATGTATGTAGCCATGTTAAAGCGTGTCTGTAGTCATGTTAAAGCCTGTCTGTAGTCATGTTAAAACATGTCTGTAGTCATGTTAAAGCCTGTCTGTAGTCATGTTAAAGCCTGTCTGTAGTCATGTTAAAGCATGTCTGTAGTCATGTTAAAGCGTGTCTGTAGTCATGTTAAAGCATGTCTGTAGTCATGTTAAAGCCTGTCTGTAGTCATGTTAAAGCCTGTCTGTAGTCATGTTAAAGCCTGTCTGTAGTCGTCATGTTAAAGTGTGTCTGTAGTCATGTTAAAGCCTGTCTGTAGTCATGTTAAAGCCTGTCAGTAGTCATGTTAAAGCCTGTCTGTAGTCATGTTAAAGCCTGTCTGTAGTCATGTTAAAGCCTGTCTGTAGTCGTCATGTTAAAGCCTGTCAGTAGTCATGTTAAAGCGTGTCAGTAGTCATGTTAAAGCGTGTCTGTAGTCATGTTAAAGCCTGTCTGTAGTCATGTTAAAGCTTGTCTGTAGTCATGTTAAAGCGTGTCTGTAGTCATCATGTTAAAGCCTGTCTGTAGTCATGTTAAAGCCTGTTTGTAGTCATGTTAAAGCCTGTCTGTAGTCATCATGTTAAAGCCTGTCTGTAGTCATGTTAAAGCGTGTCTGTAGTCATCATGTTAAAGTGTGTCTGTAGTCATGTTAAAGCCTGTTTGTAGTCATGTTAAAGCCTGTCTGTAGTCATGTTAAAGCGTGTCTGTAGTCGTCATGTTAAAGTAGTCATGTAGTCATGTAGTCATGTTAAAGCGTGTCTGTAGTCATGTTAAAGCCTGTCTGTAGTCATCATGTTAAAGCCTGTCTGTAGTCATGTTAAAGCCTGTCTGTAGTCATGTTAAAGCTTGTCTGTAGTCGTCATGTTAAAGTGTGTCTGTAGTCATGTTAAAGCGTGTCTGTAGTCATGTTAAAGCCTGTCTGTAGTCATGTTAAAGCCTGTCTGTAGTCATGTTAAAGCATGTCTGTAGTCATGTTAAAGCCTGTCTGTAGTCGTCATGTTAAAGTGTGTCTGTAGTCATGTTAAAGCCTGTCTGTAGTCATGTTAAAGCCTGTCAGTAGTCATGTTAAAGCCTGTCTGTAGTCATGTTAAAGCCTGTCTGTAGTCATGTTAAAGCCTGTCTGTAGTCGTCATGTTAAAGCCTGTCAGTAGTCATGTTAAAGCGTGTCTGTAGTCATGTTAAAGCGTGTCTGTAGTCATGTTAAAGCCTGTCTGTAGTCATGTTAAAGCTTGTCTGTAGTCATGTTAAAGCGTGTCTGTAGTCATCATGTTAAAGCCTGCCTGTAGTCATGTTAAAGCCTGTTTGTAGTCATGTTAAAGCCTGTCTGTAGTCATCATGTTAAAGCCTGTCTGTAGTCATGTTAAAGCGTGTCTGTAGTCGTCATGTTAAAGTGTGTCTGTAGTCATGTTAAAGCCTGTTTGTAGTCATGTTAAAGCCTGTCTGTAGTCATCATGTTAAAGCCTGTCTGTAGTCATGTTAAAGCGTGTCTGTAGTCGTCATGTTAAAGTAGTCATGTAGTCATGTAGTCATGTTAAAGCGTGTCTGTAGTCATGTTAAAGCCTGTCTGTAGTCATCATGTTAAAGCCTGTCTGTAGTCATGTTAAAGCCTGTCTGTAGTCATGTTAAAGCTTGTCTGTAGTCGTCATGTTAAAGTGTGTCTGTAGTCATGTTAAAGCGTGTCTGTAGTCATGTTAAAGCCTGTCTGTAGTCATGTTAAAGTGTGTATGTAGTCATCATGTTAAAGCCTGTCTGTAGTCGTCATGTTAAAGCCTGTCAGTAGTCATGTTAAAGCGTGTCTGTAGTCATGTTAAAGCGTGTCTGCAGTCATGTTAAAGCATGTCTGTAGTCATGTTAAAGCCTGTCTGTAGTCAAGTTTAAAGCGTGTATGTAGTCATGTTAAAGCGTGTCTGTAGTCATGTTAAAGTGTGTCTGTAGTCATGTTAAAGCGTGTCTGTAGTCATCATGTTAAAGCGTGTCTGTAGTCATGTTAAAGCGTGTCAGTAGTCATCATGTTAAAGCCTGTCTGTAGTCATGTTAAAGCCTGTCTGTAGTCATCATGTTAAAGCCTGTCTGTAGTCATCATGTTAAAGCCTGTCTGTAGTCATGTTAAAGCGTGTCTGTAGTCATCATGTTAAAGCCTGTCTGTAGTCATCATGTTAAAGCGTGTCTGTAGTCATGTTAAAGCGTGTCAGTAGTCATCATGTTAAAGCATGTATGTAGCCATGTTAAAGCGTGTCTGTAGTCATGTTAAAGCCTGTCTGTAGTCATGTTAAAACATGTCTGTAGTCATGTTAAAGCCTGTCTGTAGTCATGTTAAAGCCTGTCTGTAGTCATGTTAAAGCATGTCTGTAGTCATGTTAAAGCGTGTCTGTAGTCATGTTAAAGCATGTCTGTAGTCATGTTAAAGCCTGTCTGTAGTCATGTTAAAGCCTGTCTGTAGTCATGTTAAAGCCTGTCTGTAGTCGTCATGTTAAAGTGTGTCTGTAGTCATGTTAAAGCCTGTCTGTAGTCATGTTAAAGCCTGTCAGTAGTCATGTTAAAGCCTGTCTGTAGTCATGTTAAAGCCTGTCTGTAGTCATGTTAAAGCCTGTCTGTAGTCGTCATGTTAAAGCCTGTCAGTAGTCATGTTAAAGCGTGTCAGTAGCCATGTTAAAGCGTGTCTGTAGTCATGTTAAAGCCTGTCTGTAGTCATGTTAAAGCGTGTCTGTAGTCATGTTAAAGCGTGTCTGTAGTCATCATGTTAAAGCCTGTCTGTAGTCATGTTAAAGCGTGTCTGTAGTCATCATGTTAAAGTGTGTCTGTAGTCATGTTAAAGCCTGTTTGTAGTCATGTTAAAGCCTGTCTGTAGTCATCATGTTAAAGCCTGTCTGTAGTCATGTTAAAGCGTGTCTGTAGTCATGTTAAAGCCTGTCGGTAGTCATGTTAAAGCGTGTATGTAGTCATGTTAAAGCCTGTCTGTAGTCATGTTAAAGCGTGTCAGTAGTCATGTTAAAGCGTGTCTGTAGTCATGTTAAAGCCTGTATGTAGTCATGTTAAAGTGTGTATGTAGTCATGTTAAAGCCTGTCTGTAGTCATGTTAAAGCGTGTCAGTAGTCATGTTAAAGCGTGTCTGTAGTCATGTTAAAGCCTGTATGTAGTCATGTTAAAGCGTGTATGTAGTCATGTTAAAGCATTTCTGTAGTCATGTTAAAGCGTGTCAGTAGTCATGTTAAAGTGTGTATGTAGTCATGTTAAAGCGTGTATGTAGTCATGTTAAAGCGTGTCTGTAGTCATGTTAAAGCGTGTATGTAGTCATCATGTTAAAGCCTGTCTGTAGTCGTCATGTTAAAGCATGTCAGTAGTCATGTTAAAGCGTGTCTGTAGTCATGTTAAAGCGTGTCTGTAGTCATGTTAAAGCATGTCTGTAGTCATGTTAAAGCCTGTCTGTAGTCAAGTTTAAAGCGTGTATGTAGTCATGTTAAAGCGTGTCTGTAGTCATGTTAAAGTGTGTCTGTAGTCATGTTAAAGCGTGTCTGTAGTCATCATGTTAAAGCGTGTCTGTAGTCATGTTAAAGCGTGTCAGTAGTCATCATGTTAAAGCCTGTCTGTAGTCATGTTAAAGCATGTCTGTAGTCATCATGTTAAAGCCTGTCTGTAGTCATCATGTTAAAGCCTGTCTGTAGTCATGTTAAAGCGTGTCTGTAGTCATCATGTTAAAGCCTGTCTGTAGTCATCATGTTAAAGCGTGTCTGTAGTCATGTTAAAGCGTGTCAGTAGTCATCATGTTAAAGCATGTATGTAGCCATGTTAAAGCGTGTCTGTAGTCATGTTAAAGCCTATCTGTAGTCATGTTAAAACATGTCTGTAGTCATGTTAAAGCCTGTCTGTAGTCATGTTAAAGCCTGTCTGTAGTCATGTTAAAGCATGTCTGTAGTCATGTTAAAGCGTGTCTGTAGTCATGTTAAAGCATGTCTGTAGTCATGTTAAAGCCTGTCTGTAGTCATGTTAAAGCATGTCTGTAGTCATGTTAAAGCCTGTCTGTAGTCGTCATGTTAAAGTGTGTCTGTAGTCATGTTAAAGCCTGTCTGTAGTCATGTTAAAGCCTGTCAGTAGTCATGTTAAAGCCTGTCTGTAGTCATGTTAAAGCCTGTCTGTAGTCATGTTAAAGCCTGTCTGTAGTCGTCATGTTAAAGCCTGTCAGTAGTCATGTTAAAGCGTGTCTGTAGTCATGTTAAAGCGTGTCTGTAGTCATGTTAAAGCCTGTCTGTAGTCATGTTAAAGCTTGTCTGTAGTCATGTTAAAGCGTGTCTGTAGTCATCATGTTAAAGCCTGCCTGTAGTCATGTTAAAGCCTGTTTGTAGTCATGTTAAAGCCTGTCTGTAGTCATCATGTTAAAGCCTGTCTGTAGTCATGTTAAAGCGTGTCTGTAGTCGTCATGTTAAAGTGTGTCTGTAGTCATGTTAAAGCCTGTTTGTAGTCATGTTAAAGCCTGTCTGTAGTCATCATGTTAAAGCCTGTCTGTAGTCATGTTAAAGCGTGTCTGTAGTCGTCATGTTAAAGTAGTCATGTAGTCATGTAGTCATGTTAAAGCGTGTCTGTAGTCATGTTAAAGCCTGTCTGTAGTCATCATGTTAAAGCCTGTCTGTAGTCATGTTAAAGCATGTCTGTAGTCATGTTAAAGCTTGTCTGTAGTCGTCATGTTAAAGTGTGTCTGTAGTCATGTTAAAGCGTGTCTGTAGTCATGTTAAAGCCTGCCTGTAGTCATGTTAAAGTGTGTATGTAGTCATCATGTTAAAGCCTGTCTGTAGTCGTCATGTTAAAGCCTGTCAGTAGTCATGTTAAAGCGTGTCTGTAGTCATGTTAAAGCGTGTCTGTAGTCATGTTAAAGCATGTCTGTAGTCATGTTAAAGCCTGTCTGTAGTCAAGTTTAAAGCGTGTATGTAGTCATGTTAAAGCGTGTCTGTAGTCATGTTAAAGTGTGTCTGTAGTCATGTTAAAGCGTGTCTGTAGTCATCATGTTAAAGCGTGTCTGTAGTCATGTTAAAGCGTGTCAGTAGTCATCATGTTAAAGCCTGTCTGTAGTCATGTTAAAGCCTGTCTGTAGTCATCATGTTAAAGCCTGTCTGTAGTCATCATGTTAAAGCCTGTCTGTAGTCATGTTAAAGCGTGTCTGTAGTCATCATGTTAAAGCCTGTCTGTAGTCATCATGTTAAAGCGTGTCTGTAGTCATGTTAAAGCGTGTCAGTAGTCATCATGTTAAAGCATGTATGTAGCCATGTTAAAGCGTGTCTGTAGTCATGTTAAAGCCTGTCTGTAGTCATGTTAAAACATGTCTGTAGTCATGTTAAAGCCTGTCTGTAGTCATGTTAAAGCCTGTCTGTAGTCATGTTAAAGCATGTCTGTAGTCATGTTAAAGCGTGTCTGTAGTCATGTTAAAGCATGTCTGTAGTCATGTTAAAGCCTGTCTGTAGTCATGTTAAAGCCTGTCTGTAGTCATGTTAAAGCCTGTCTGTAGTCGTCATGTTAAAGTGTGTCTGTAGTCATGTTAAAGCCTGTCTGTAGTCATGTTAAAGCCTGTCAGTAGTCATGTTAAAGCCTGTCTGTAGTCATGTTAAAGCCTGTCTGTAGTCATGTTAAAGCCTGTCTGTAGTCGTCATGTTAAAGCCTGTCAGTAGTCATGTTAAAGCGTGTCAGTAGTCATGTTAAAGCGTGTCTGTAGTCATGTTAAAGCCTGTCTGTAGTCATGTTAAATCTTGTCTGTAGTCATGTTAAAGCGTGTCTGTAGTCATCATGTTAAAGCCTGTCTGTAGTCATGTTAAAGCCTGTTTGTAGTCATGTTAAAGCCTGTCTGTAGTCATCATGTTAAAGCCTGTCTGTAGTCATGTTAAAGCGTGTCTGTAGTCATCATGTTAAAGTGTGTCTGTAGTCATGTTAAAGCCTGTTTGTAGTCATGTTAAAGCCTGTCTGTAGTCATCATGTTAAAGCCTGTCTGTAGTCATGTTAAAGCGTGTCTGTAGTCGTCATGTTAAAGTAGTCATGTAGTCATGTAGTCATGTTAAAGCGTGTCTGTAGTCATGTTAAAGCCTGTCTGTAGTCATCATGTTAAAGCCTGTCTGTAGTCATGTTAAAGCCTGTCTGTAGTCATGTTAAAGCTTGTCTGTAGTCGTCATGTTAAAGTGTGTCTGTAGTCATGTTAAAGCGTGTCTGTAGTCATGTTAAAGCCTGTCTGTAGTCATGTTAAAGCCTGTCTGTAGTCATGTTAAAGCATGTCTGTAGTCATGTTAAAGCCTGTCTGTAGTCGTCATGTTAAAGTGTGTCTGTAGTCATGTTAAAGCCTGTCTGTAGTCATGTTAAAGCCTGTCAGTAGTCATGTTAAAGCCTGTCTGTAGTCATGTTAAAGCCTGTCTGTAGTCATGTTAAAGCCTGTCTGTAGTCGTCATGTTAAAGCCTGTCAGTAGTCATGTTAAAGCGTGTCTGTAGTCATGTTAAAGCGTGTCTGTAGTCATGTTAAAGCCTGTCTGTAGTCATGTTAAAGCTTGTCTGTAGTCATGTTAAAGCGTGTCTGTAGTCATCATGTTAAAGCCTGCCTGTAGTCATGTTAAAGCCTGTTTGTAGTCATGTTAAAGCCTGTCTGTAGTCATCATGTTAAAGCCTGTCTGTAGTCATGCTAAAGCGTGTCTGTAGTCGTCATGTTAAAGTGTGTCTGTAGTCATGTTAAAGCCTGTTTGTAGTCATGTTAAAGCCTGTCTGTAGTCATCATGTTAAAGCCTGTCTGTAGTCATGTTAAAGCGTGTCTGTAGTCGTCATGTTAAAGTAGTCATGTAGTCATGTAGTCATGTTAAAGCGTGTCTGTAGTCATGTTAAAGCCTGTCTGTAGTCATCATGTTAAAGCCTGTCTGTAGTCATGTTAAAGCCTGTCTGTAGTCATGTTAAAGCTTGTCTGTAGTCGTCATGTTAAAGTGTGTCTGTAGTCATGTTAAAGCGTGTCTGTAGTCATGTTAAAGCCTGTCTGTAGTCATGTTAAAGTGTGTATGTAGTCATCATGTTAAAGCCTGTCTGTAGTCGTCATGTTAAAGCCTGTCAGTAGTCATGTTAAAGCGTGTCTGTAGTCATGTTAAAGCGTGTCTGCAGTCATGTTAAAGCATGTCTGTAGTCATGTTAAAGCCTGTCTGTAGTCAAGTTTAAAGCGTGTATGTAGTCATGTTAAAGCGTGTCTGTAGTCATGTTAAAGTGTGTCTGTAGTCATGTTAAAGCGTGTCTGTAGTCATCATGTTAAAGCGTGTCTGTAGTCATGTTAAAGCGTGTCAGTAGTCATCATGTTAAAGCCTGTCTGTAGTCATGTTAAAGCCTGTCTGTAGTCATCATGTTAAAGCCTGTCTGTAGTCATCATGTTAAAGCCTGTCTGTAGTCATGTTAAAGCGTGTCTGTAGTCATCATGTTAAAGCCTGTCTGTAGTCATCATGTTAAAGCGTGTCTGTAGTCATGTTAAAGCGTGTCAGTAGTCATCATGTTAAAGCATGTATGTAGCCATGTTAAAGCGTGTCTGTAGTCATGTTAAAGCCTGTCTGTAGTCATGTTAAAACATGTCTGTAGTCATGTTAAAGCCTGTCTGTAGTCATGTTAAAGCCTGTCTGTAGTCATGTTAAAGCATGTCTGTAGTCATGTTAAAGCGTGTCTGTAGTCATGTTAAAGCATGTCTGTAGTCATGTTAAAGCCTGTCTGTAGTCATGTTAAAGCCTGTCTGTAGTCATGTTAAAGCCTGTCTGTAGTCGTCATGTTAAAGTGTGTCTGTAGTCATGTTAAAGCCTGTCTGTAGTCATGTTAAAGCCTGTCAGTAGTCATGTTAAAGCCTGTCTGTAGTCATGTTAAAGCCTGTCTGTAGTCATGTTAAAGCCTGTCTGTAGTCGTCATGTTAAAGCCTGTCAGTAGTCATGTTAAAGCGTGTCAGTAGCCATGTTAAAGCGTGTCTGTAGTCATGTTAAAGCCTGTCTGTAGTCATGTTAAAGCGTGTCTGTAGTCATGTTAAAGCGTGTCTGTAGTCATCATGTTAAAGCCTGTCTGTAGTCATGTTAAAGCGTGTCTGTAGTCATCATGTTAAAGTGTGTCTGTAGTCATGTTAAAGCCTGTTTGTAGTCATGTTAAAGCCTGTCTGTAGTCATCATGTTAAAGCCTGTCTGTAGTCATGTTAAAGCGTGTCTGTAGTCGTCATGTTAAAGTAGTCATGTAGTCATGTAGTCATGTTAAAGCGTGTCTGTAGTCATGTTAAAGCCTGTCTGTAGTCATCATGTTAAAGCCTGTCTGTAGTCATGTTAAAGCCTGTCTGTAGTCATGTTAAAGCTTGTCTGTAGTCGTCATGTTAAAGTGTGTCTGTAGTCATGTTAAAGCGTGTCTGTAGTCATGTTAAAGCCTGTCTGTAGTCATGTTAAAGTGTGTATGTAGTCATGTTAAAGCGTGTCTGTAGTCATGTTAAAGCCTGTCTGTAGTCATGTTAAAGCCTGTCTGTAGTCATCATGTTAAAGCATGTCTGTAGTCATGTTAAAGTATGTCAGTAGTCATGTTAAAGCCTGTCTGTAGTCATGTTAAAGCCTGTCTGTAGTCATGTTAAAGCCTGTATGTAGTCATGTTAAAGCCTGTCTGTAGTCGTCATGTTAAAGTGTGTCTGTAGTCATGTTAAAGTGTGTCTGTCGTCATGTTAAAGCCTGTCTGTAGTCATGTTAAAGTGTGTATGTAGTCATGTTAAAGCGTGTCTGTAGTCATGTTAAAGCCTGTCTGTAGTCATGTTAAAGCCTGTCTGTAGTCATCATGTTAAAGCATGTCTGTAGTCATGTTAAAGCGTATCAGTAGTCATGTTAAAGCATGTATGTAGTCATGTTAAAGCCTGTCAGTAGTCATGTTAAAGCGTGTCTGTAGTCGTCATGTTAAAGTGTGTCTGTAGTCAAGTTAAAGCGTGTCTGTAGTCATGTTAAAGTGTTTCAGTAGTCATGTTAAAGCGTGTCTGTAGTCATGTTAAAGCGTGTCAGTAGTCATCATGTTAAAGCCTGTCTGTGTTCCTCTCTCTACAGCTGTGTCTTTGGCTCTAGCCCTCAACGGAGTCTTCACCAACACCATCAAGTTGATTGTCGGCAGGTAACAAGACTTTAAAGAGGACCTATAATGAAAATGTCCTTTTCCTGTGTGTTGCATTGTTGTTACTAGGGATGTCCGATATTATCGGCCTACCGATATTATCGGCCGATATCGGCATTAAAATGTGATATCGGAAAATATCGGTATCGGTTTTCATTTTTTTTTTTTTTTTACATTTCTATAACCTTTATTTACCCAGGCAAGCAAGTAAGAACAAATTCAGATTTTATTTATTGTCAAAAGTATGCATAATGTTGTGTTAATTCCACAACAAGAGATATGTAATGTTAATTACCTGAAATAAAAAAAAAATGGGGGGGGGGGGGACCCTGCATATATCGGTATCGGTTGATATCGGTATCGGAAATTAAGAGTTGGACAATATCGGTATATATCGGTATCGGTAAAAAAGCCAATATCGAGCATCCCTAGTTGTTACAGAATGAGGGGTCGTCCCAACGCTTTTCTGCTGTTCAGCTGTGACAAGAACCCTCCCTCTTGAAACCAGCCATTCACAATTGCAGCCACAACCGACGTAGTTAACCTCTCCCACGCGACAGGACCGGTACCGGTCCTGAAATCTGGTCATAACTCAATATTTTTTAGACTGTTGTATAAAAGTTGCGATTTTTATTTCAAACGTATTCAAGTATTAACATCACTAACATCATGTTAGTAACATGTCACAACAGCATGTAGAATGCATATTATCATCAATACGTTAGTTTAGCAATAGGTTAAAAGTGTCATTAGATAGATTTAACTTTTCGATTTTGGGCAAGTATATTCCGAGAGGGCGACCATTTTGGAAATGTTTAACCATGGGTGGCCATTTTGTAGCAGAGTTCCACAGATATCGTTCTGTGTTGAACGTTTTTAAAACTACACTTCCTGGAAGATTTTATGGGGTTCAAGGTTCAGAGTTCTGTATGAATTATTTCAATAACTGTTAATATTCGGGATAATAAGCGACAAAAGGTAACGTTTTTGACAAATATTGAAAGGCTTTCAAGTTTCTCTTCCCTATTGTTAACATGTAGGAACAATTAGATCTGAAATTAGTTTCAAAACGGTTGCACTGTGGGGGAAATTAACAAGTACAGTAGATTACAGTCGATTTCATTATCTGTTCTTATGCACGCCTGGTGATACTAAATCCAAATTGAACTCAGGCATTTGAAAGATAATATATGTATATATATATATAAATGTGAGATTTGGCTATAATAAGGTAATTTATAAGCCTCCTATTCTATATTCTATAATAATATTTCAAATGGCATTGGTCCAGATTGGAGGATTCAGTACTGTATCTACAGAACCTTCTGTTTAATCATCTTCCCATTATAAATTTCCTTACAAGTTTTGTACACACAATCTCAAGAAGGTACTGCACCAGATCAGTGGCAGTTTTTCATGTCTGGTCATTATTAGCATGGTGTTATTCACTGTCAAAGATGCAAAGAAAAATCGTAATTCATATTCTCCTTTGTTTCATCACAATTTAAGCAGCCTAGTAATAGACACAATATTTCTGACACTGTGAATACATTCACTGAGGTCCATAGATGTCCCTAGATACCAATAATATGCAAATGGACCTTGTAGAAGTGGAGCAATATTCCATTTACCTAGGTATATATTTTTGGCGGATTCTCAGAAAAGATTCCACAGGTGGAACAGGTTAATAAAGTTATCTTGATAATGCTTGTGTACAAGATGGCAGCTTGCATGTAAATCTTCTCTTTTCTACCTAAAGTTTAACCTAAAATATGCTTCTGACAACATTTGTAAAGACAAGATTGCTATGCTGTTTCTGGATCTTGAGTCATATTTGACATCTGCTACTGTATGTCTACTGTGAAAGTTGGCTCAGAATGTTGTACAGGCTTGCGGTCGGGTGGCGTAGCGGAGATTGCGCTCGTCACCAATGCAAGAGGCTGCGGTCTCGACCCCCGGAGTCAGCATTGCCCTGCGGCTTGGGCCGGTCATCATACTAACTCGTTTGGCTGAGTTAGGGGGAGGGAAGTCGTGGGTGGTAATCTGGCGTTGTGGACAGCGACACCTACAGGTCAGGTCTGGGTGCCTGCTCAGTGAAAGGCAGGAAATGGTGAAGGCAGCGTGACCTCCCACGCGTTACGCTTCACCAATGAGAGTCCTCGCTGCCAGGTGAGAAGAGAGCCACTGGCTGTCTCCACATGTGTCGGAGGAAGCATGTGGTGGACTTCAGGGTTCCCTTGTACCGACCAGTAGGAGGAACATGCGCACAACAACCAGGTAGGGGAGGGGGGGAATTGGCATAACGACTAAAATTGGGATGGGGAGAAAAATAGAAAATCAGATTCACAGTCAGCCTAGTTCCTGAAGCTAACCTGACATCCACAGCTAGCACAGCCCGCCCGTTAGCTTAGCTCTTGCAGCTAACCAGACGTCCACAGCTAGCACAGTCCCGCCCGTTAGCTTAGCCCCCGCAGCTAACCAGGCCTCCCAGCTAGCACAGTCCCCACTGCTAGCTTAGGCTCAATGTTCATGGTCAGCTTAGTTCTTGAAGCTGACCAGAGGCCCACAGCTAGTACAGTTCCGCCCGGTAGCCTAGTCCCTACAGCTGGCTCAGGCCCCACGGTTAGCCTAGCTCCCGCAGTTCACAGACCTCCGAGGCCTAGCAAGGCTCAGAGGGCGAGCGGGGCTAGTACCGCTAACAAGGCCTCCACAGCTGATCCGGCCGTCGCTGCCAGCCTGGTTCCGGTCAGCGTAGCCCTGGCTGTCACCATTCCAGGCTCCTCATCTCCGGACCCTATGCCACGCCTTGCCCAGCCTCTACACCTGGTCCGGCTGCTACAACGGCTCCCGGCTCCTCGACTGGTCCTGGCTCCCCGTCTGGTCTAGCCCTACGCCGTGATCGGCGCCCTGGTCCTCGCCGTGGTCCTCGCCATGGTCTTCGCCGTGGTCTGTGTTGGATCCTGCTCCGGGGGTCGTCGCCCCCGCACCTCCGTTCCGGCTCTCCTGATCCGGTCCCTAGTCCGGCGGCTGGAGGGTCGCTCGTCCGGGATCCTGCTCCGGGGTCCTTACCCTCGGTCCCTGGCTCCAGGCCCAGGTCCAACTCCCCTCTTCGGTCCCCTGTTTCTCTCCCCGCCTTCCTTCTCCAGGCCTCTGTTTCCGTCCCCGCCCCCCTTCATCGGGCCTCGGTCCCCGGATCCAGTCCCACTCTCCGGGTCTCTGTCCCCATCCCCACCCCCCCTCTCCAGGATTCTGCACCCGTTTTCAGCCCCCCTGGCTGCTATGCCCCTCCTTGGTTTTTTGCTCGGGCTCCCGGCCCCAGGTCTCCGGGTCCTGGGTTCGTTCCAGGGTCCCGGCTTCCTGCTTCACCCGTGTCCGGACGTTGTTCTCGGGGGTCTGGAAGCCGCCCATTGGGGGGGAGGTACTGTTACACTCCTAGACCTGCACAAGGTTGGGAGAGGCAACCCCACATTGACAGTTGGGATGATAGGAGTTACTGTCCTACACAGGGGATTGATGGTGGTGTTATGGCGCTATCTGGTGTTCACCTGCAGTTAATGCAGTCAGTTAAGATGCTATGTGACTGCATTACAAGTCTTCTATTGTTACAAGTAGGTTATTTGTTACAAGTGTTGTCTGTTTAGGTTGTTCTTGTGTTTGGTATTCTTTCCTGTGTTTTGTATTGCCTAGTTCCTCGTCCTGTTGGTTTGATTATTGTTTGTTCTTTGTGCCTGTCTTTCCCCAGCTGTTGTGATTGTTAATTGGGTTCAGTATATATTGTTTGTTGGTTGGTCGAGTCATTGTGGCGTCATTGTCTCCTCGTTTTCCCCGTGTCGTGCCTGCCTTCCCTGTTGATGTCTAGTGAGTCCCTGCCTGTCTACCCCTGCTGTTTTCTTGTTTTCCTTTGTTGTTTAGTAGTACTAGTTCCTTTTGTTTGTTTTGTATTCTGATTGTGTTAGTAAACATCTCCTCGTTAAGCATCACCCCTCATCTCTGCCTCCGTTCCTTCTTCCTTGACTGCAACTGTGTTCTCCTCCCTTCATCGCCACCCCCGTTTGTAACACTTCTGTAGTGTGGCAGTGAAAGGGTTAAGTGGAAAGAGAATCCAACTCCTGAATGAACGGATGTGAATGTGAACTGATCCCAGCCCTGCTCTTGGCTCCTGTCTGCTGTCTGTCTCTCTCTCAGGCCCAGGCCAGATTATTTCCAGCGCTGTTTCCCCGACGGCCAGATGAACGCTAAAATGCTGTGCACCGGAGAAGCAGACCTGGTCTCAGAGGGCCGCAAGAGCTTCCCCAGCAGCCACTCGTCCTGTGAGTAACCACCTCCACCTGATCCCCCTCCCCCCATTCCAATACCCTCCCTTTGTGTCTTCCTGTGTAACACCTACCCTCCCCCCTTCCGATACACCCCGTTCTGTCTAAAACCCCCCTCCTCCCTGTCCGGTCACCCTACCTCATCGTTCCCCCGCCCCCTCCCTTAGTGTAAGACCCCCCCTCCACCCCCCACCCCCTTCCGGTCACCCTACCTCATCCTTCCCCCACCCCCCCTTAGTGTAACACCCCCCCCTCCAGCCCCCCCCCCCTCCCTCTTCCGGTCACCCTACCTCATCGCTCCCCCGCCCCCTCCCGTAGTGTAAGACCCCCCCCCCACCCCCACCCCCTTCCGGTCACCCTACCTCATCCTTCCCCCACCCCCTCCCTTAGTGTAACACCCCCCCTCCCTCTTCCGGTCAACCTACCTCATCGCTCCCCCGCCCCCTCCCTTAGTGTAACAAAATCCACCATAGAATCCAAATATGTACTTTGGCACCATACTGGCTAGAGATACACAGGAATCTAGAAGCCATTTTTGAGATTGGCATCCCCTTTGATTTCGACACCTTGTACCTATAGGGAACATCTCCTTCAGAAAATGGGATTCCAATGATAAGAAATTGATCAAGATGCTTTTGATAGCAAGCAAGAAAACTATGACGAGAAGATGGTTAAAACCAGAGACTCCCACAATTGAAGACTGGATAGATGTAATTCATGATATATATCTAATGGAAAAGATGTAATTTTCAATTAGAATCCAACTGGAAAAATTCGACCAGATTTGGACAAAATGGACAGAATATGTCAAACACGAAAGGTCAGACTTTAGCTGAAAGTTTAGAAGGATAAGAGGAGAAATGTACTTATTGTGTGAAATCCTAAGGACTATACACTTATCGTTGTGAAACAGGAGATGAGAGTCTCACCTCAGTACAGACACTAGCATGCCCACTTTATTTTATTTGGTTTTACTTATTTAATTTAATTGTATTTTCATTTCATTGCATTATGTTTGTTTTATTATTTAACTGTAGGCAATTTTTATTTTTTCATTCCTCTTCTTCCCAACAAAAAAAAATAATGGGACAAAGGAAAAGAACCAATGAACACTTTATATTCCAAACAAAGAGCTCGATGAACATTCTCATTCTTCATAAAAAAATTAAGAAAAGTAAAGTAAAACTGTTGTACAAATTGCAATGTGTTCAATGCTGAAAAATGTATGTAAAAAAAAACTTTATTTCAGTGGCCATTGCCCCCTGGATACAATTTTAAATGAAACGAAAAAAATTATCAAAATATGCAACACTCCCAGACATTCCCCAGCGAAGGTAAGAAAAACCTTGCCAAAAAAAGCACTTTAGAGAAACTTTATGTAGCAGGGTGGATTATCCCTGCTTCGTGGGAACGGGTGTGCACAGCCACTGGGTAGCGAGACACAGTAGATCTCTGTCTGACTGCACCTCCGTCTTTGGGTCTGGAGCATCAACTGGAGGCTGGCCGTGGGAGTGAATGGGGCCCGGGATTTACCAACCTGGTCTGGTACTCTTGTCTTCCTCTCCCTTCCAGGGCGGTCAGCAGTACTCCCCAACACGCTCTCACTTCCCCCAATTACTCCTTTAACCCTCCCACACCTAGTGACTGAATTGTAAATAAATAACTTGGTTCCCCCCGCAAGCAGTACCCTCCCTCAGTGACACTAGAAACCTTACAGTAAGAAGGGAAAGGTGGAATAGGAAGGGTTTAATTGCAGCAACGTTACCCACACCAAAATGGCTAATACTGGGCACAGGAATGGACACGCACACAGAACCCCATTTAAGCCGTTATGTTAGTTGGTACTATTCGGTTACAAGGATTTAATAAGAATTGTCAAATAGAATGAAGTCCTACTATTACTCCGTTTGTAACTCAAGACCTTATATACTCTTATTTACACCAACCTCTGGGTCAGTACCAGGGATAATATATTCCAATGTGCTCGACTCATCACCCACGTCTGGGTTAGTACCATGTATAATACCTCTAAGGCTTTACTTATGATGCACCAGGTCTGTAACCTCCCCACAGGGAAAGGGTTAATTAAATGGGAATTATTATTAAAGAACCAACACGTTATCACACTCAAAGGAAATAAAAAATGTGGGCCCACTGTACCAAAACAAGAGTCCTATACTAATGCCAGCATAGAATGTATATGGGGTACCCCTATGAACTGTAGTTAGCAACCATTAGCTTCGCCCGTAGGCCGCATTACACTGTGTACTGTGCAATAAGATCCGGCGCACTGGCACTCTGAGGTACTCAACCAAGATGGCGTCCTCGCCGCGCCCCCACTGTTCGGGGTAGCAAGATTGGGTCAAACGCTCTCATCACGGGCACTAGCAAGCGGGGCTGGAGCAGAGGAAGCAGTAGCGGGCTGTGAGCGTGTGCTGGATGATGGCGCCTCTGCTGGACGGGAAGAACTCCCGTGCTGGGCTGAAGACCGCCGGTGCAGAGCAGACATCCACGCCGGCGAAGACTGGTTGTTGACGGCCGGTGCTGGATAGACGCGCAGCCATACACTTGCCCTACCTTACACTGAAGCTACTCTCTGGGTCCCAAACAGCCCTCCTGCTAGCCGTGATATATAATGATGCAGGGTGTCTCTAAACACCGGTCCTCTTCAGGCCACGCTGGCGGGGCACCTCACTAGAGGGAATATCTTTAACTTAAGCCACACTTGGTTATACCGCACTTCTTCTAGGATAACTCGTTGTATCACTAGGGTTATTCAGTGGGGAAAACATGCAACGCTCCACTACGGTTACTCTTCTAGGATAACCCGTAATATACTCAAGTTCAATACGTTCGCCCGTGCGCTCCACAACGGGGGCTCTGTAGAGACACGTCTGATCACATCCAAGTCCAAACTCGAAGAGGCTCGTTCTCTTCCTTCCGTCTCCATTTACCTGCTTCCTCCCCCGTCGCTCTCGTACGCTCACTGCCTGCCACCGCCCCCTGCTGGTCGCCAACTAGCCACACAGGGAAAACTGGATGGGTGAATATGATCCAGTGATACTGCTTATAATCCATATTCCAGCCGGTAGAAAAGGAGAAGCCCGCGTCATTGTCCGAGAGAATATTAATGGAAACTAGTTAGTATGTCTTGGTGCACCAGGGGAGATAAAAGGCAAGTCAGCACTTCTGAATAATAGCCATATTTTCAGGGTGCTACATTTAGAAGGGCTGTTTCAAAGGGGATCCCCCAACTTGGATGTGTGACTGGGGTGAGTAGCGGTGCTATGGGTTAAACTCATCCTCAAAAGACACATAGACACGTTACAAAGCAGTGAGTTCACTTCTTGGTATAGCGGTCTGTGCTGTTGCCCGTGGTGTGGCAGACCACGGGTTCGAAACAGCCTTGGGGCATCGAAGTTTAAGGTGACGATGTCACAACCGTTACACATATACGTGTAATAAAACACATATATGTACATGCAACAATAGCATGTAGCAGCAATGAAGTAGAACAGGCATGGTTTAGACGTTGTAGGTCGGACAGAAGACGGTATGAAGCTGATCCATGACCTCAGTTGTGTTCATAACCGATATGGGGAAGAACAGTCACTGCAGTCTATGACATACTAACACTCGAGGCAATGACTCCTTCATGCACACTTTATTCATTGTTTTAAATTATTATTTTCTTTTAAGTTATTTTGTGCATCACTCTGTTTTGATGCAAATTTGCAATGCATGAGGGTCATCCTTTTGTGTTAACACTTTGAGTGCCAGCGACGTGTATTATCGTCCTATCATGCCCCCCGTTGAGTGCCGCAGACGCTAATTGTCGTTTGATTTTTTTATTAGCGATCTGAATTCTTATTTCATCAACCGAGTCTCCCGTTGGTACAGCAGACCCTCTAGGAGCTCAGATGGGAAAATACCGCCCCCTATCGTCTATCCCTGTGTAACTGCAGGCCATTTGATTATACTGCTGGATCCCTGTGGGGGGAGCCTACTGGCTCCACTGTGCTGGCGAGCCGTCTGATGTAGAGGGTAGTGATCGCGAGTTGGAAAGCACCGTGGAATATATATTTACAGCAGCCAATAATCAATCAATAAACGCGATCGATATTTGGAATGGCGATCAGGAATTGGAATAATCTTTTTGGAGAACATCTGATCTAAGGTAAGGAGTCTATGTTACCAGTTTTAGGATAATCAGAGCTGTATTCACTGAGATATCAGCATGTGCCGTGTGTGTGTATGTGTGTGTGTGTGTGTGTGTGTGTGTGTGTGTGTGTGTGTGTGTGATGTTGAGGAAATGAGAGAATAGATTTTTCAGCCCGCTTCTATAGCGTGCATAAGTACACATATACTATCGATAATCTAGCGTTTATTTGAAAACGATTCATAAATAGGCCGACAAATGACAACGTGTCTAGTGTATTCGAGAATATTCCAATAAATGCCGTTTATGGGGGCATCTTTCTATTTTCCGGAAATTTTCGAGAGAACGATAGCTTTTCGAAATGCTATAAAAAGGATATGAACCGATTAAAAAAAATTCGTTTCGACAATGTTGACTGCAAACAAGTCATTGATAAGCGACGGGCAGATTAGACACACAATTTAAAACAAAGATTATGCGTTTTTAACGCTAACATTGAAGTGGATGATGGCATTCAAGGGGGTAAAAAGGAAAACACGGCCGGCACTGATAGTGTTAAATTGCTGCATAAAGCAAGCATTTGTTGACTCTCATGTTGATAAGAGTATTAAAACTTGAAAAATATCGGTTTAAGGTAGATTTAGAAAAGAAAAGAAAAATGTGATTAATTTGCGATTAATCACGAGTTAACTATGGACAATCTTGCGATTAATCAGATTAAATATTTTAATCGATTGACAGCACTAATAAGTATACATATGCATACATAGTAGCAATAGAATCAAAGTATATAAGAAAATTATGAAATGAAAGTAGTAAATGGAACTAAGAACTACTACAAGCGCTAGTATACAGGATGAAATACAAGACGATGGCTCAGGGCCATTTGCCCCGGGGGGGGGGGCAGGAGAACCACTCAGAATAGGTTGGGGTAGAGCAGGTATGGTTTGACGTTGTAGGTCGGACAGAAGGCGATATGAAACATTTCCATGGGGCCAGTGGTGCTCATGTCCAGTATGAGGTAGAAGGTCACTGGAATCTCTATATTGATATATCCACTCAGAGAGACAGGGACAGGGGTTAGAAAATATCCCATGTCTGCAAAAAAGCAATTACAATGGCGAGCAGCCAGGGAAATTACATGCTTAACGTCCGATGGATACTTTGGTACAAAACTTAAATGTTAACTCTTTGAGGGGGCAGCGGTGGCCTTAAGGTTAGAGAAGCGGGTTTGTGACCGGAAGGTCGCTGGTTCGATCCCCCGGACCGGCAGGAAAAATCTGGGCTGGGGAAGTGAATTAATAACTCTCTCCTATCCCCTTAACACCAACCGCTGAAGTGTCCTTGAGCAAGGCACTTAACCCCCAACTGCTCCAGTGGAGTTGCTCAGTTAGTGTTAACTCTTTTACATGTGTATTCTCTAAGGGTTAATAGTTTACATGTGTTCCTTAAGGCTTATCCCTTTTCACATGGTTTTATTAGTGTTAACTCTTTTACATATCGCTGCTGTCGGGACAAAACCTCATAACTCCAAAAACCCAACTTTTCAGCAGATGAAAAAAACGAACACAGATTTGAGGGTGAATAGAGTTAGGAGGTTTAGACAGATGATCGGTTTAATGCTTTTCCATTGTTTAAACTTTGTAAAACCCACACACACATATGGAGGATGATCTACGGAGTTGATTTATATAATAAAAAAAAAATTCAAAAAATGGAGTTATGAGGTTTTGTCCCGACAGCAGCGATATGTATTCTCTAAGTGATAATACTTTACATGTGTCCCTTTAAGGCCTTTCCCTTTTCACTTGTTTTTATTAGTGTTAACATTTTTACATATGTTCCTTTTAAGGGTTGTTCCTTTTTTGATATTCCTTTACACATGCTTTTATCAATGATGTGAGTTGTTTTACTATCCTGTGTTCCCCAGCCTAGGCCATGCCTGGCCTTATACCAGCTGGCACTTGTTAGTAATTACGGGCAGTAATTCGCACCATTGCCTTGTTTCAGTGTATTGTTTCACATAGTTGGTTTCGGTCACGTACTCACCTCTTGTCACTTATATTCCCAGTTAGTCTGTTCCTATTTAGTCTTTATTCTTCCAGCATTGCTGTGTATTGTTTTCGGGTTTTGCAGTATGCTTTTGTTTGTAACAGTTTTAACGTGTATCCTGTTTGCAACTGCTAGTAAAAGCCTGTTCACTTCATTCCGTCGCCTCAGCCTCTTCTCTCTCTGCTCGTGTTACCTGCATTTGGGGTGTACTCTTCAATACCACACCGAAACCCTCACAGAATGGTGCGACCAGTTCTGATCCCAGCACGCACGAAGACAGCAAGAGCTAGCGACGCGCTCCTCTTGATGGAGAGATTCTTCAAGTGGGATTTCCTCTCTTCGTCTTCAGAGGAGAAATGGACTATGTACACGCTGCTCACCTCGGTCGGTGAACGCAGTGAGGAGCAGGCTCTCCAGCTGGAGGCACACAGCCGTGTGATCCGTTGGCTGATTCGGGAGCTCCTGTCCGTTGCTCTCGAAGCTCCGGTTACCAGCACGCCTTCCTCCGCAGGTACACATAGCACAGCCGTTAGCCTCCCCAGCTAGTACTGCTAACTCTCGCCCTGTTAACACTGCCCAGGCTGTTAGCCCAGCCGTTAGCCTAGCTTCCCCAGCTACTACTGCTAACTCTAGCCCTGTTAACACTGCCCAGGCTGTTAGCCCAGCCGTTAGCCTAGCTTCCGCAGCTAGTAATGCTAACCCCAGCTCTGTTAACACAGTCCAGGCTACTAGCATAGCCGCTAGCATAGCTACCGTAGCTAACACAGCTAGCAGAACCTCTGCCCCCACAACCAAGTCAATGGTTTCTTCTGTTAGGAGATTCACTGTGGCCTCAGTCTGTATCTCTAGCTTAGCTCCTTCTGCTACTGCTAGTAAGTCTAGGGAGGCTAGCAAAGCTCCTTCAGCTAGCCAGGCTTTCTCAACTAGCTCAGCACAGTCTGCTAGTTTAGCCTCTTCTGCTAGCCAGGCTTTCACAGCTAGTCCAGCCTTGACTGCTAGTTTAGCCTCTTCAGCTAGCCAGGCTTTCTCAACTAGCTCAGCACTGTCTGCTAGTTTAGCCTCTTCTGCTAGCCAGGCTTTCACAGCTAGTCCAGCCTTGACTGCTAGTTTAGCCTCTTCAGCTAGCCAGGCTTTCACAACTAGTTCAGCCCTGTCTGCTAGTTTAGCTTTTTCGGCTAGCCAGGCTTTCACAACTAGTCCAGCCCTGTCTGCTAGTTTAGCCTCTTCAGCTAGCACCGTAGCTCTCCCTGCTAACTCAGCTCTCCCTGCTAGCCCAGGCCCTGTAGCCCCTTTAGCCAATATAGCTTTGTCAGCTACCTCCTTAGCATCCCCTGCTAGGTTAGCCACTGCTAGTTCTACACGCCCTACAGCTAAACCTTTGGCTTCCTTAGTTAGGAGACTCAGTGTGGTTCCGGCCTTTAGTACAGGCTTAGCTCCCCCTGCTACTGCTAGCAAGTCTAGAAATGCTAGTAAAGCCCTCACAGTTAGCAGGGCTTCTTCAGCTAACCCAGCCTCTACTGCCAGCCTAGCCCCTGTTAGCTTAGTCCCAGGTGCTACGCCCGGTCCGGCTCCCACGCCTGACCCGGCCTCCTCGACGGGCCCCGGCTCCTCGTCTGGTCTCGGCTCCTCGTCTGGTTCCGGCTCCTCGTCTGGTCCCGGCTCCTCGACTGGTTCCGGCTCCTCGACTGATTCCGGCTCCTCGACTGGCCCCGGCTCCTCGTCTGGTCCCGGCTCTTCGTCTGGTCCAGCTCTACGCCGTGGTCGTTGCCATGGTCTTCGCCGTGGTCTTCGCCGTGGTCTTCATCTGCAGAGACCCCCTTCCGGGGTTCTGCACCCGGTCCCGAGGTCTGCACGTGGAGACCTCGCGCCTCCGCTCCGGCTCTTCTGGTCCGGCCCCAAGTCCTGCGCCTGGAGGGTCCCTCATCCGGGGTCCTGCTCCAGGTCTGACGCCCACGCCCCTTTGCTCCAGGCCCCCTGACCGGTCCTCCGTCCCCGTTTCCAGTCCCCCTCACCGGCCCTTCATCCCCGTGTCCAGTCCCCCTCACCGGGCCTCTGTCCACATTTCCGGCCCCCATCATCGGGCCTTTGTCCCCGTCTCTGGCCGCCCTGGCCCTTTGCCCCGCCCGCCCTTCCCCGGGCTTCCCTCTGGTACTGTTCCTCGGGTCCAGTGTTAATTTTGGCAGCTATTTTCATTTTAGTTTTAGTCTTAGTCATGTGTCAAGTGATCCTTTTTCGTTTTCATCATATTTAGTCATCTTCATTTATTTTTCGTTTAGTCAGTTTTAGTCAACTAAATGTCTGAGCATTTTAGTCTTAGTCAGTTTTTGTCTCAATTTAGTCGACGAAAACGGATGACATTTTTGTCTATTTTTTGTTAATGGAAAAAAACTAAATTTATTATTTATTTATTTTTTAACCTAGGGGAATCTGAGTCGGCGGCACAAGTGATACACAGGACGTATATATGTTGGTGTAGACCTGGTCCAATGTATTATTGCTCCTACAGTATATGTTGGTGTAGACATGGTCCAATGTATTGTTGCTCCTACAGTATATGTTGGTGTAGACATGGTCCAATGTATGCATCAAAGAGAGCATTACGGATGTGGTGACGTTGTTTCTGACCAGAGAGACAACGCTGAACTCTGTGTGTCTTCTGTTTGCTGTGTCTTTCCTTTCTCTCTGTCATGTCTGTCCTCTCTCTGCTGTGTCTGTCCTCTCTGTCATGTCTGTCCTCTCTCTCTCTGCTGTGTCTGGCAGCGGTTTATTCTATAACAGGATACTGTAAACTAAGTAAACAGAACACACAGTAGTACTAGTAGTAGTACACACTGATTGCAATCTGCTTGCATAAAACATTATATAAAATCACATTCTGAGGTCAGTGTTAAAGTGCCACATGGAATAGGTCTGGTTAGTGGTTAGAGTTAGAGGTGGTCTAGGTCTGGTTAGGGTAACTTAGGGGTAGTTAAGCATTCATTATAATTTATTATTATTATTTAGATAGATGGATGTAAAGGGCTAGACCAACTCTTAACCCCTATCCGGACCTAGACCACCTCTAAGTCACAACCCTAACTTAGGGGTTAAAGTTAGAGGTGGCCTAGGTCTGGTTAGGGGTTAGAGTTAGAGGTGGTCTAGGTCTGGTTATACTGATCCAATAACAGTGCATACATAAAACAAAAAACAAAGACATTCCATGATAATCGCCCTTTATTCGAATATTCTAGAATGTTGACATTTTTCTGCCTATTTATGAATCGCCCTCAAATAAACGCTAGATTATCGATAGTACATGTGCACGCATGCACGCTCTGGCCGCGAGCTGAAAATCGATTCTCCTATTTCCTGACCACTTGCAGTCAATCAGCCATATCACATAAAAGCTTATATCTCCGTGAAAACGAGTCTGATTATCCTAAGAATGGTAACATAGATTCCTTACCTGAGATCAGATGGTATCCAAATGGATTATTCCAATTCCTGATCGCCATTCGAAAAAATCAATCCTTTTATTGATTTACCGTGTATACTGTAAAAACACATAATCCCCGCTGCTCTGAGGCTCACTAGTGGAGCTGATCGACCCCGGCTGCGTGAGTGAGAAGTAAAATGTGGAGTCAGGAATTTTTTTTCTCATTCATTTTCATTGAGTTCAATCCAAAAGGGTGAATTACCATCTGGGAGACGATAGGGGGCGCTTTTTTCACATATGAGCCCCTGGAGTGGCTGGATTTCCAACGGTAAACTCGTGTTAGATCCTGATCAATCTGGCCAGTATCACGTCTTCGTCTGTTTGGCTCTCCATCCAATTCCTCTGCGTTGTGTCATTTTAATGGTCCTGACGTCTCCGACATTGGCTGATAAAATCCTTATCTCTCCCCGTTAGTACAATCCGCGAACCATAATAATTCTCCACCTCCGTAAGAATTCGACACTTCGACAACGTGAAATACCTTACAAGGAGAAGCGTGGTTTATTTGATAAACAGAAACCTCAGCTCAGATGTTAACAGATTGTATTGTATTGAAGAGTCTATTCTAATGATCTTTCGGTGTGTTCAGTCTATCTAATGATCTTTCAGTCCAGTCTACTGTCCCTCTGCTATTCAGTCCAACAATGGTCAGGCCTGTTCGTTAGCCAAGACCATCCTCGTGGTAGCCGAAGCTAATGATGATGTGTCATTCTTCCTTCCCCCCCCCTCTCTGTGATGAGAGGAGAGAGTGTCTTGGTCTCTTCCCTCCTGTGGGATTCGTTTCTTGGTCTGCCTTACACCCGGAAACACCGTTCGACTTATAGATCTTCGTCGTAGCAACGACGGCCCCGCCTTCTGGTTGTCATGCGACGTGCTAATAACCTTTCACACCATTAAACGTTTCATTAAGATGAACCTCTCTCCCTCCTGCTCTGGGCCTACACTCTCTTATCTATGTGTTCTTCCAAGGAATTCAAAACATTCTCTCACTGGCAGTGTGCTAAACATTCTGCTGGCTACTGCCTCTGAACCGCTCCTTCTATCACCCTCTTCTAAGGCAAACCATGCACATTTCGATCTCTCTGACCCGGCACCGTTTTAGCTGTGGTCATCTCCCCCCAATCTATACATCACATACATTGAATAAACCCCGTTTTCTCTCATTCCCCCCTTTGATTATTATTATTTTTTATCAAATTTTTTTTATTATTAATTACATGAAACAGGACAACACAATAACCACAGTAACAAAAAACATAACTTCACAGGAGAATAACAAACAATAATAATACAGAATAATAAATTATAAAGACAAAAAGAAACAGTGTCCAACCTATCAAATATAGATGGCTACTTCAATAACAAAAAGGGTCTTCAAAACATGGCAACCTTTCCCCACCTTTACAAAGTGGAGTGACTTAAAAGATTGTTTATGAGAGTGTTGCCGCAGATTTACTGTAGATAGCCTAGGTCCCTTACACATGTTCAAGACTGCCAAACTCGCAGAAGGTAAAGTGTAAAAAGAAAGAAATTCTTCCTCCAAGTTGGTTGACAGGTCAATCAGTCTGCCAATATTAGTCCCTTGGGGAGATGGCATGTGAATTGACATATAGCGCAGAATAGCTAAATACCAACCCCCCCTAAAATCCCCCCAGTCAAAGTTAAGAAGGACAAGACAAAAACCAAGACAGACAAGACATTTCCTCCTCCCCCTCCCCAGAGACCGCCGGACCCCCCCGATCAAGCGCCCCAACCCCGCTCAGCCGCACACTGCGGTCTTTACCTTCTCAGCTGCTGCGAACCACAGGTCAATTCCAGCCTGCCCTACCCCGATCACCCGGGCCGTGGATATCTCAAGATAAATCACATCCAATAGAGTTAGGGACCAGTTAATCATTGTAAGCTTCTCAGGCTCCTTCCATCTCATTGCTATTAGCTTCTTCGCTGCTGTGACGCCCGCTAGGACAACCCTTTTCAGTTGTACGGACGCGGGTAGTGTCGTTATATCGTTCAGGAGTAGCGTAACAGCTGTGAATGGGATAGTTAAGCCACACAGATCTGAAAGTTTGTCCGTTATTGACCTCCAGAAGCGGGCTACTGGTGGGCAATCCCAATACATATGCATATAAGTGCCAGTGGCCTTTTGAGAGCACAAAGTGCACCGAGAGTCGGTTATCAGTCCCATAGCATATAGCTTCCTAGGTGTAAGATAGGTCCTATGAATATAATTAAAATTTATTTGCTGGTGATTGGGGTTGCGGGAAGATAATGCCACATTTGCCCAAACATCATCCCAGTCAAACTCGGGGTCCAACTCCGGGATATCCACACGCCAGATTGTATCCAATGATAAATTTTTATACGTGGATTGAATTAAGAGCGTATAAAAGTCGGAGACAAACCCTCTGGATGTCGTCCTGTCCACTATGAGCCTGAGGAAGGGGTGTGAGTGCAAGGCTTGAGCCCACGGTACGCCATGCGCCCTCAGTGCTGACCTTAGTTGAAGGTAAAGAAAGAAGGACTCGCCGGGAAGATCATAAAATTCTCTTAAGTCCTGAAACGCACAGAGGCCGTTCTTATCAACTTTCAGAATCAACAGACTACTTGGTTTTTCAATTAATTATACCCAAAAATAGACTCATAACAATGAGGGCCCCTCCGTCTGCTGTTTTTCCTTATTGTTTTCCATTACCCGCATCACACCCAAACCAGAAAGGATAAACAACGGTCAGGGAGGAGAGATAGAGAGAGAGAGACAGATAAAAACACAGATTGCAACTTTTCAGACAACACACCTGAACCCTTCGGCCCCCCTATTAGGTACACCCCACGTCCAAATCAGAGCGCTCCCTTCCCTTTTACAGTACACTTCCCATCTTGGGCCGGTCCCGTCTCCTAGGGCAAGGGCCCCTTTCAGTGACGGCTCCTTTCCTGAGCTGGTCCCCCTTCCAGGGCGGGTCCCCTAGGCAAAAATGTCTCCCCTGGTCTGCTACTGCTCAGTGTCTCTGGCTGTCCTCTCCACATCTGCTCCTCCACCGCCGCCGTCTCCTCTCTCTCGTCGTGGATGATCTGTGTACCAGGCTGCGGTGCCTGGCCCCTGCTGCTTCCTCCTCCTCAAGTCTGTCTCCTGGTCGTCTCCACTGTGGTCGGTGTCGCCCCCCGCTGAAAGCAGAAACACAACACCAGCAGTCGTCTGTACATTCGACTTCCCTTGTTTTGCTATTAGTCTACCACCTTCTCCACACCCATATCTGTCCTACAGGGCTGTTTCCCTGTTTGTTGTCTTCCGGCGTGACACCAGCAGCTAACCGATACCCACTCCGCGCAACTCTATCTCTTCGTCCCACGGGTGACCCCCAGCGCGCGCTAGTTCTTTCTGGTGACGTGTCTTCTGAAGACCCTGCCTATCTATCAGGTGTGAGAAGGCCCCACTGGAGATCAAACTCCCTCTTTATTCCATAATTAACCCATTCAAATAACTGCACCTCCTCTCTGTGCAATTCTTATTTAATCCATTGTATCATTAAACTCTATTTAATTAACCTGTATATCTAATATTATTATTATAATAATCCACTCTCTGTGCTCATTAGATTCTATAACTTGAATCACTCCCCCAATCCGCCACTAGATGGTAGTACAGACCTATATCTAAATATTCCCCTATGGGTAATGAAAACTCCCCAGCACTACCCCCCCCCCCCCCCTCCGCCACTAGGTGGCGACCTACTCCTCCTCTATGGTGTTTTAGTTGACGTGTCACTTCCTGGTTCTTATCTGTTGTTATCTCCTCGTGGCTCACGGCCATCTTGTCTCATCCTCCTCGTGGCTCCTTGCGGCCATCTTGTCTCGGTGCAAATGGCTACTCTCTCAAACAAACGGCCGCTGCCCTTCCTTCCAAGGCCTAAAAACACTGCTGTTTTCCTCTCTTTCCTATCCATATCAGGGGACGCTTTCTCAGACTAATACTCTTGCCTGATCGGACATAATACACACTGGTACAATCTCCTCTCGACTTTCCTTCTGTCATGACGACAGTCCCGCCATAACAATTATTTTGATCTGGTTCAAGCGTTCCCCCCCCTTTCCTCATCTCGCATTTACCCTCCTTAAACCAAAACTGTGCAGCCTGCCTCGTTTGCTTTTCATTCTCTGTAGATAACACCCTCGATTTTCACCATGGCTCTCTGCTCATATTATTACAGCTGGCATTCTCTCTGTGTCAAACTAGAAATGTTTACGGATGCACTATCTGTTCATTTTTATTTGGCTTAAAAGATCAAAACAACCATGTGTGCACAGTGAACTCACATCTTTCTCCTAAACGCCTCATGACCGCTCGACTCGCCGCTCTCTCCCAGGGCTGGCCGGCCTTGCTCGATCATGATTCTTCCACACACGATGACTGTTGTCCACTGTCGCCCCATTATTGAAAAAGTCTTTATCCGTTGTTCTTATCTCTTGCAAATCCGGCTGTCATCGGCACCAACTGTTAGATCCTGATCAATCTGGCCAGTATCACGTCTTCGTCTGTTTGGCTCTCCATCCAATTCCTCTGCGTTGTGTCATTTTAATGGTCCTGACGTCTCCGACATTGGCTGATAAAATCCTTATCTCTCCCTGTTAGTACAATCCGCAAACCATAATAATTCTCCACCTCCGTAAGAATTCGACACTTCGACAACGTGAAATACCTTACAAGAAGAAGCGTGGTTTATTTGATAAACAGAAACCTCATCTCAGATGTTAACAGATTGTATTGTATTGAAGAGTCTATTCTAATGATCTTTCGGTGTGTTCAGTCTATCTAATGATCTTTCAGTCCAGTCTACTGTCCCTCTGCTATTCAGTCCAACAATGGTCAGGCCTGTTTGTTAGCCAAGACCATCCTCGTGGTAGCCGAAGCTAATGATGATGTGTCATTCTTCCTCCCCCCCCCCTCTCTGTGATGAGAGGAGAGAGTATCTTGGTCTCTTCCCTCCTGTGGGATTCGTTTCTTGGTCTGCCTTACACCTGGAAACACCGTTCGACGTATAGATCTTCGTCGTAGCAACGACGGCCCCGCCTTCTGGTTGTCATGCGACGTGCTAATAACCTTTCACACCATTAAACGTTTCATTAAGATGAACCTCTCTCCCTCCTGCTCTGGGCCTACACTCTCTTATCTATGTGTTCTTCCAAGGAATTCAAAACATTCTCTCGCTGGCAGTGTGCTAAACATTCTGCTGGCTACTGCCTCTGAACCGCTCCTTCTATCACCCTCTTCTAAGGCAAACCATGCACATTTCGATCTCTCTGACCCGGCACCGTTTTAGCTGTGGTCATCTCCCCCAATCTATACATCACATACATTGAATAAACCCCGTTTTCTCTCACTCGGTTGATGAAATATGATTTCAGATCGCTAATAAAAAAAAATTGAAAATACGAGAATTCTCGTGAGTGGGCATTCACCCCGCGGGGGTAAACCCGAGAAAACTCGGGTTGGGCAATCAAAGTGTTAAGGGTTGTTCCTTTAAAAGGAAACATAAAAAGATAAACCTTTTAAAAACACAAGCTAAAACGCACCACACAACATGAACAGAGAACACAACAAAGCATTAAAGGAATCCAGCAAACCTAGACTCAAATGCCAGAGAGTCCAGTATCTGGAGTTGCTGCGTTTGGCCACCAGAGGGCGGCAGAAAACCACTGTTCATATTGTTCTGGCATGATCCCTGGCCTAGACCATGACACAAATACTCCAAAATCAAAGGTATATACCATCTATATATGTGCCTTCACAAAATCATCAATGGGAGGGGGGGGGGGGGGGGGGGGGGGGGGTTCGGTAAAATAGACATATAATATACCTTAACTTAGCCAGAAGGTACTGCAAAAAGAATAATTCCACTGATCCCATCGGCGATCGTGATTACTCGTTTATATGTAATTACTCGTATATATATTATATATTGTCGCGTTGTGGAAAGCAGGATGAGAGAGCGTAGATTTCAGTGTGTATCATTTAATCATTTATCATTTAACATTTGAAAGGCATACATTGTTGTCATAATACTTTTATCCAAAATGCTTCTTACTGTTACTGTTAGAGACTGTGCTAGACAAGATAAGTATGAAATAAAATACAAATGTTACACATGTGCAACTGTGGGCCTTGCAGGGTTAATGATGATTCAAATTTAGATTTAGATAGAGCGGAAATTGTGGCTAGCTGGATTGACGGCAGCAAATAAATGAGTAGTACAACGCTGGGTCCCGCCCCATACGCTCTGCACAAAAAATTGTTAGAATACTTCCTAGAGGTCACACTGCTAGAGCTCTCCACGGCGTGGTTGAATAGAGCCAGGGCTGGGAGGGTGGAGATGTGGAAGGGAGCTCCCTCCATGGTGGGGAAGCTATTAGGCAAATAGAAAATGGAAAGAGAGGCCTTTGCACACCGAGACTGGGGAGGGAGGGAGGGAGGGAGGGAGGGAGGGAGGGAGGGAGGGAGGGAGGGAGGGAGGGAGGGAGGAAGGGAGGAGGGAGGGAGGGAGGGAGGGAGGGAGGGAGGGAGGGAGGGAGGGAGGGAGGGAGGGAGGGAGGGAGGGAGGGAGGGAGGGAGGGAGGGAGGGAGGGAGGGAGGGAGCCTGTGTCTTGATAGTGTAATTTCTTTGCTTTTTACTATTACCCTATGAGGTAGGTACTGATAGGCTGGATGCGGAGACATGTTGAATGTGACATTTGTACATGCCATCTATACAATAAAAAATTCTTGGAAAAAAATAAAATAAAAAAGGATATAATGAAGGAATAGGTGGAGTCATCCTTCAAATTGGCCCACTCTGTTTTCAGGGGGGGGGGGAAGAAAGAAAGAAAGAAAGAAAGAAAGAAAGAAAGAAAGAAAGAAAGAAAGAAAGAAAGAAAGAAAGAAAGAAAGAAAGAAAGAAAGAAAGAAAGAAAGAAGAAAGAAAGAAAGAAAGAAAGAAAGAAAGAAAGAAGGAAGAAAGAAAGAAAGAAAGAAAGAAAGAAAGAAAGAAAGAAAGAAAGAAATAATTCAGCATATTGCAATAACGTTATACCCAATGTTATACCCATCCATACATTCTCGTTTTATACCGTGGTGAATATAAGTATGGTTTTAGAGTGGTCTAGGGTAATTCCTGGGAGGCTAGTAATAGCCTGCGACGCATATTATACTTAATCCTGTTATGGTTTGTAAACAACCCCAACAGCACGACACAGACAGGTAGTTCAGAGTTAGCCAAAAACTAAGGGCGTATTTATTTACAAACAGAAAAAGCGAAAAAACAACATAAAGCATTCAGGGGGAATGTCCTTGAGCAGAGTAGGCTCTGCGGCTCTGCAGCTCGGCCCAGAGCAGAGTTGGCTCTGTGGCGTTGCAGCCTCTGGCTCTGCAGCTTACTGTCTATCCACTCGGAGAGGAAACAGAGAAACAGAGGAATGTCAATAACCGAACGCAGGGGTTACGAGGCAGTCCAGTAATAAAGCTGAATCCAGAAATAACAAAAGGCGATACATCTTCAGTGTTAACGAAACACACAAAAAACAGAAAGGTCTTGAGTCCAGGAAAAATGAGGAAAAACAGAGCATCAAAAATATCCTTCCAAACTCACCAAGGGGCAAAGTGAGATACGGGGCGCAGGTCCACGGGAGCAGATACGAGCAACAGCGGCGAATTCCAAGGCATACTGGAGAAACAGATGGAGAACAACAACGGAAGGAACAAGCTGCAGGCGGAGGTAAGCAAAATGACCCGACAATGAACCTTCAGAAACCCTGAGTATATAAGGGCTCCCTTCGAGCTGATTCGAAACTCCCTTCAGGTGTGTGGAGGTAATTGGTACCTGGAAGCGTGTGGTAATGGACCAATCCTCACAGTACGTAATTGGTACCTGGAAGCGTGTGGTAATGGACCAATCCTCACAGTACCCCCCCCTCCACGGGAGCCACCCGGCGACCTGCCCGGCCTCGGCTTCCCCGGATGGGACCGATGGAAGTCGGTGACCAGGGCGGGATCCATGATGAGCTGGCGGGAGACCCAGCTCCGTTCCTCCGGACCGTATCCCTCCCAGTCCACCAGATACTGGAACCCCCGTCCTTGCCGTCGGACGTCCATGAGCTGGCGGACCTTCCACTGGGGGTGTCCGTCCACCATCTTGGGAGGAGGCGGATCTGGAGCAGGAGGCATCAGGGGACTGAGAGAGACAGGCTTCACTCGGGACACATGAAAAACAGGATGAATGCGCATGGACGCAGGAAGCTTAAGACTCACCGCCGTGGGACTGAGCACCTTCTGGATCTCAAAAGGGCCGACGAACCGGGGGTTAAGATTCTTGGCGGAGGATCGAAGCGGAAGATCCTTGGAGGACAACCATACCCTCTGCCCAGGTTGGTACATTGGCGCAGGGATCCGGCGTCGGTTAGCTCCCCGACTGGCGGGCTCCGATGCCCGGAGCAGCGCAGTCCTGGTGATCTCCCAGACTTGACGACACCGGTCGAGATGATCCTGCACGGAGGGAACTGCCACTTCCGACTCCTGTGCAGGGAAAAGAGGGGGTTGGTAGCCCAGGGATACCTCGAACGGCGAGAGGCCGGTGGCGGAACTGACCAGGGAGTTGATGGCGTACTCGACCCAGGGGAGGAACCGGCTCCAGGAAGCAGGTCTCTTGGCGGCAACACAACGGAGAGCAGACTCCACGCTCTGGTTCATCCTCTCTGTTTGTCCGTTAGTCTGTGGATGGTAACCAGACGAAAGACTAACAGTAGCCCCCAATCCCTTGCAAAAGGCCCGCCATACCTGGGAAGTGAACTGGGGACCCCGGTCCGAGACGACGTCCTGGGCGAAACCATGGAGGCGGAACACGTGGCTTGTCAGGAGGTCCGCTGTCTCGGAAGCTGAGGGAAGCTTGGAAAGGGCCACGAGGTGAACCCCCTTGCTGAACCGATCCACCACAGTCAGAAGGACTGTGTTTCCCTGGGACGGTGGAAGACCTGTGACGAAGTAAGGGCGGCTCGGAATGGGAAGTGGCTGTAATAGACCAGAGGGTGCCTGGTGGGAGGCCTTGCTGCGGGCGCAGACTGTGCAGGCCAGAACAAACTCCTTGACGTCGTTCCTCATGGTGGGCCACCAGAATCGACGAACCAGGAAGGAGAAGGTGCGGTGAACGCCGGGGTGGCAGGCAAACCGGCTGGTATGGCCCCATTGGAGAACCCGGGACCGGACTGAGTCGGGGACGAAGAGGCGACGAAAAGGTACGTTGCTGGGAGCGGGATGGAAATGTAGGGCACGCCTGACCACGGTCTTGATGCCCAAGGTGACCACTCGCACCACCCTGACCTCTGGGAGGATGGGAGTCGGATCCTCAGTGGTTGGAGCCCCCTTGGAGTGTAACTGGGACAGAGAGTCGACCTTCGTGTTGCGGGACCCAGGGCGAAAAGTCAACGAGAAGTCGAACCGACTGAGGAAGCTGGCCCACCTTGCCTGCCGGCCGTTGAGGCGCTTGGATGCACGGATGTCAAGTTCTTATGGTCCGTCCAAATGGTGAACGGTTCCTCATCATTCCAACCACTCTCGGTTGCGGCCAGTCTGAACTCCAGCACGTAGTCGGTGACACTGCCACTGCCCTGCCGGAAGGTGCCCAAGGTGGAAAACCCTTCGGAGCTCTGCCACGAAGTCTGGGTATGAAAAACAAAAATCAGCCCTCATTGACCAGGAAGCAGTAACCCACAGTGCTGCTCGGCCTGTGAGCAGGTTAGTCATGTAAGCTACTGGGGCTCCCTCTGTCGTAAATCGGCTGGGTTGATGAATGAAAACCATCTCACATTGCATGATGAGCGTGGCACAGTCCTCGAAGTTACTGTCGAAACATCGTGGGTTGGAGAGATGGGGCTCCCGAGGAGCGAGGTCGGGAGGTGCAGGATCTGTCGCGGCGGCAGGTGGTGGTCTGGCTGGGACTCCTGCCACAGGTGGGGTTAAAAGCAGGGCGTTAAATACTGCACTGAGAGCCTGTAGCTGGTGCAGAATATCAGCCTGCTGATTACCCCGGGTAGTCTGCTGGGTGGTTAGAGTGTCAAGAGAATTCTGAATAGGCTGGACCTGGGCCCGGAGGTCCTGCACAGCAGCCGCACCTAACTGTTGGGTGTGGTCGTTGGTCAGCTGGATCTGGACCGCCAAAGCTGCCCTAACACTGTCTGTGTCGGCTGGGGTCGACATGGTCGGGTCGTAATGTTATGGTTTGTAAACAACCCCAACAGCACGACACAGACAGGTAGTTCCGAGTTAGCCAAAAACTAAGGGCGTATTTATTTACAAACAGAAAGAGCGGAAAAAAAAACATAAAGCATTCAGGGGGAATGTCCTTGAGCAGAGTAGGCTCTGCGGCTCTGCAGCTCGGCCCAGAGCAGAGTTGGCTCTGTGGCGCTGCGGCCTCTGGCTCTGCAGCTTACTGTCTATCCACTCGGAGAGGAAACAGAGAAACAGAGGAATGTCAATAACCGAACGCAGGGGTTACGAGGCTGTCCAGTAATAAAGCTGAATCCAGAAATAACAAAAGGCGATACATCTTCAGTGTTAACGAAACACACAAAAAACAGAAAGGTCTTGAGTCCAGGAAAAACGAGGAAAAACAGAGCATCAAAAATATCCTTCCAAACTCACCAAGGGGCAAAGTGAGATACGGGGCGCAGGTCCACGGGAGCAGAGAAGAGCAACAGCGGCGAATTCCAAGGCATACTGGAGAAACAGATGGAGAACAACAACGGAAGGAACAAGCTGCAGGCGGAGGTAAGCAAAACGACCCGACAATGAACCTTCAGAAACCCCGAGTATATAAGAGCTCCCGTCGAGCTGATTCGAAACTCCTTTCAGGTGTGTGGAGGTAATTGGTACCTGGAAGCGTGTGGTAATGGACCAATCCTCACAGTACGTAATTGGTACCTGGAAGCGTGTGGTAATGGACCAATCCTCACAAATCCATTGGCATTTCGTCCCTATACACGCTACAATAAAAAATTCAAATGCATATGATCGGTATATTATGTTCCATCATGCATGCATGAAAGGGGGGGGGTGTTTCTGATTAATTGATTGTCAATAACGGCATTCGTTAGTACAACAGCATACGCTGATCAGGGCGATGGCTTTGAAAACAATGCACAACCAAGCTGAAATTGACGTTAAATTGCTCTTACCTGTGGCCAATGAGATTCCAAAAAAAATATTCCAATTATTTGATTGCCATCTGCTAGATCGTATGTCCATTTGGCCCACACCATAACCCCCCACAGGATAATGAATTGGGCATCAGAGATTCAATAGGATCGAAAAAAGATCTTGATCCACGTTACTAGAAAACTCCACCCGGATGACTTTCAATGATACACAGAGTCATACACAGAGTCACAAAGGAAGTGCGACATCGGCCGCATACCACCAGGCGGCGGTATTGGACCTTTGCGATCTCAGACACATTGCCACACAGTACCACAGCCTTCCTGGGTGATTTATGAATGGAAATAGCGAATAAAAGAAATAACAATCATAATAACGAGTATACTTGTTGTTGGCGTCCAACGATTGGCGGCCAATAACAAGTATACTCGTCGATGGCGGGGAATGAGTTAACAGTGGTCGCATTGTGTGTGAGTGTATGTGTGTTTGTGCGTTTTGTGTACAGTATTTGCATCTCTGTTTGTGTTTATGCATATGTCTGTGTGTGTGTGCATGTGTGTACATGTGTGTATGTACAATATTTGCATCCGTTTGTGTTTGTGTGTAGGTCTGTGTGTGTGTGCGTGTTTGCGCATGCGTGTGTGTGCGTGCATGCATACTCGCTCAGGCTTACAGGTAAGTGCTTCTTAATATCATCTCATCCATTGTTTGGCTGCACGTGGTACCCCGGCAGGCAGCCATGTAGTCCTGCCTTCAGCGGGACCTTAGCTTGACCTCAGTGTGACCTTTATAAGAGACATCATCAGATCTGGGAGATTACTTGGCCTTTCTTAGTGAACCCATTATCACAACAGAGCAGTGGATCCAGTCTGTGTAGCAGAGATACACTATAGGAGCAGGGGAGGTGGACTGGATACTCCCCCTGTTGGTTGAGGAGCAGGGGAGGTGGTGGACTGGATACTCCCCCTATTGGTTGAGGAGCAGGGGAGGTGGACTAGATACTCCCCCTGTTGGTTGAGGAGCAGGGGAGGTGGACTAGATACTCCCCCTGTTGGTTGAGGAGCAGGAGAGGTGGTGGACTAGATACTCCCCCTGTTGGTTGAGGAGCAGGGGAGGTGGACTAGATACTCCCCCTGTTGGTTGAGGAGCAGGGGAGGTGGACTAGATACTCCCCCTGTTGGTTGAGGAGCAGGGGAGGTGGACTAGATACTCCCCCTGTTGGTTGAGGAGCAGGGGAGGTGGTGGACTAGATACTCCCCCTGTTGGTTGAGGAGCAGGGGAGGTGGTGGACTAGATACTCCCCCTGTTGGTTGAGGAGCAGGGGAGGTGGACTAGATACTCCCCCTGTTGGTTGAGGAGGAGGAGGTGGACTAGATACTCCCCCTGTTGGTTGAGGAGCAGGGGAGGAGGTGGACTAGATAATCCCCCTGTTGGTTGAGGAGCAGGGGAGGTGGACTAGATACTCCCCCTGTTGGTTGAGGAGCAGGGGAGGTGGTGGACTGGATACTCCCCCTGTTGGTTGAGGAGCAGGAGAGGTGGTGGACTAGATACTCCCCCTGTTGGTTGAGGAGCAGGGGAGGTGGTGGACTAGATACTCCCCCTGTTGGTTGAGGAGCAGGGGAGGTGGACTAGATACTCCCTGTGTTGGTTGAGGAGGAGATGGAGTGAAGACTGAAGACGCTCTCTGTTGGTTGAGGAGGAAGAGATGGACTGAAGACTGAAGACGCTCTCTGTTGGTTGAGGAGGAGATGGAGTGAAGACTGAAGATGCTCTCTGTTGGTTGAGGAGGAGGAGATGGAGTGAAGACTGAAGACGCTCTCTGTTGGTTGAGGAGGAGATGGAGTGAAGACTGAAGACGCTCTCTGTTGGTTGAGGAGGAGATGGAGTGAAGACTGAAGACGCTCTCTGTTGGTTGAGGAGGAGGAGATGGAGTGAAGACTGAAGACGCTCTGTTGGTTGAGGAGGAGATGGAGTGAAGACTGAAGACGCTCTCTGTTGGTTGAGGAGGAGGAGATGGAGTGAAGACTGAAGACGCTCTCTGTTGGTTGAGGAGGAGGAGATGGAGTGAAGACTGAAGACGCTCTGTTGGTTGAGGAGGAGATGGAGTGAAGACTGAAGACGCTCTCTGTTGGTTGAGGAGGAGGAGATGGACTGAAGACTCTGTTGGTTGAGGAGGAGATGGACTGAAGACTAAAGACATTCATTTATTTAGCATTTATTTTAAATTTGTTGGACCTTATGGTGTTCTTGTTTTGTTCTTGACTTATTCTGATGTTTCTTCTTGACTTGTTTAAAGAAGACGTGTCCGGCCCATGGGGACATTAACGTGTGTTGTCGGGCCTTACAAATACATTTGATTTGATTTGATTTAAAGACTCTCTCTGTTGGTTGAGGATGAGGAGAAGGACTAAAGACTTGATTTTACAAGATTTGGTATAATCCCTGTACCAAAACACTCCTCTCCAGCAGGCCTAAATGACTACAGACCGGTGGCACTCACCTCTGTGGTCATGAAATGCTTTGAGAGGCTGGTCAAGGACCACATCTGTGCCTCTCTCCCTAGTAACATGGACCCACTGCAGTTCACATATAGGACAAACAGGTCCACTCACGACGCGGTCTCCCAAGTACTACACAACACACTATCTCACCTTGACAGTCAGAAGGGGGGCTATGTGAGATTGCTGTTCATTGACTATAGTTCAGCTTTCAACACCATAGTCCCCACCAGACTGGTTGACAAGCTGATCGATCTGGGTCTGAGCTCCGCCATGAGCGCCTGGATCCTGGACTTTCTAAGTGACAGGCCCCAGGCGGTCAGGGTGGGTGGCAAGCGAGCGGAAGAAAACAACGAGCGTGGCGGTTTCGGGGACAGCGTCCCCCACACTAGACGAAAAAAAAGAGAGAGAGGCGAGGGTTAGTTAACCAGCAAACAATTAACAAAGCTACAGGGGAGAAAACGAGGGTTAGGTTACCAGCCGGTAGATACAATATGCGCATCCAACCAAACGAGGGTTCAACAAAAGTCAGAATTCTCAAATGCAATCTCAATACGCAGAATAGACAAAATAGTCAAGAAAAGGGTAACGAACGGTTAGAAGTGGTGGAGAAAATAAAAGCTAGCATATGAATTGTAGTGCCTGGTAAGGAGCGAATGATAATGGATGGATTATCCAAGTGGGGGTCCGGGGGGGGGGGGGGGGGGGGAGCGAGCGAGAGCATATGTGTGTAGGGTATTAGATAGCAAGTATTAGGTGTATATCTCGTATAATACATTTATTTAAATGGTGATTTAATTGGATGTGTACTGTTAATTAATGCTTGTATATCTAATTTTATGTTGTTATGTTTATGTGTAAAAAAATATATATATATATATATATAAAAAAATAAAAAGTAACAACGCAAACCTACTGTTCCAGGCAGAACGAACTCGCGTTGTCCTCAGGGCTGGTCGAACGTTTATACTCCTCTCCGTCACTCTGGGAAAGAGACAGGAGCCTCTGATTGTAGATTCGCAGCCGGTGTGGAACGAGCACGTCTAGGGAAGCATGCGTGTCGGGACTGAGTGACAGCGCCACGCGACATCTGGGGGGAGCTACAGTATTAGGCTGAGGCACCTGTTCAGATGCAGTCCTCACAACACAGGGGTTAATACATGTGCTATCCATGTCCCATCAGAGACAGCAGAGAGAGGGTGATTACTGTGTAACTCACTGCGTGTCTTACATTCCTCTGACAAGCTGCCTTAACGGCCTCATGGCCATTGGTTGCCTGGTAACGGATTACATGTAAAGACATTCTGTGGTCCCTGTAATTCATGTTGGGGAGATTCCTTAGAAATGCGTAATGGGTTGTATAGCAGCGTATTCCCTGCGTCAGTCTGTGATCTGTGTTCCTTTGAATCACGTACACACATTTGCTCATCATATATACATTTATTTATTTTATTTGTGAATAAAGTAATGGATTACTATTAGCATTAGATTTATGCAACCCCATTACAAGTAATCCAAATACTCCTCCACCCTGGCCAGGGTCCCATTAGTGTTGGCGGAGAGGAAAATTGCTGTGTAATTCACTGTGTGTGTTACATTCCTGTGAGTGGCAGTGCTAATGGCCCTATGGTGCACTGTGCATCAGACTGAGATTGAAAAAGCGGTGGGGGGGGGGGGGGGGGGGGGGGGGGGGGGGGTGGCCTGTATGCCGCAACATCTATAGAGGAAATACAATACAATCCAATTTCCTGTCTGGCTGCTGCCTGCTGGGTTGTGTGTGTGACAGACATCTCTATGAATCCTGCAGTGGACATGTCAGCCTCTGTACGCTGTCAGACTCGATCAGACTCTAGCCTCTATCCTCTGTCAGCCTCTATACTCTGTCAGCCTCTATCTCGTATCCTCTCTCAGCCTCTATACTCTGTCAGCCTCTATCTCGTATCCTCTGTCAGCCTCTATACTCTGTCAGCCTCTATCTTCTATCCTCTGTCAGCCTCTATCTTCTATACTCTTGTCAGCCTCTATACTCTGTCATACTATATCCTTTATACTCTGTCAGCAGCTATCCTCTGTACGCCTGAATGTTAGTGTTAGACAGTGTCTCAGGAGGTAGAGCAGTCGTCTGGTAATCAGAAGGTTAGGGTTAGACAGTGTCTCAGGAGGTAGAGCGGTCATCTGGTAATCAGAAGGTTAGTGTTAGACAGTGTCTCAGGAGGTAGAGCAGGTTGTCTGGTAATCAGAAGGTTAGAGTTAGACAGTGTCTCAGGAAGTAGAGCAGGTCGTCTGGTAATCTGAAGGTTAGGGTTAGACAGTGTCTCAGGAGGTAGACCGGTTATCTGGTAATCTGAAGGTTAGTGTTAGATAGTGTCTCAGGAGGTAGAGATGGTCATCTGGTAATCTGAAGGTTATTGTTAGACAGTGTCTCAGGAGGTAGAGCAGTCGTCTGGTAATCAGAAGGTTAGTGTTAGACAGTGTCTCAGGAGGTAGAACTGTCGTCTGGTAATCAGAAGGTTAGGGTTAGACAGTGGCTCAGGAGGTAGAGCTGGTCATCTGGTAATCAGAAGGTTAGTGTTAGACAGTGGCTCAGGAGGTAGAGTCTGGTAATCAGAAGATTAGGGTTAGACAGTGTCTCAGGAGGTAGAGCGGCCGTCTGGTAATCAGAAGGTTAGGGTTAGACAGTGGCTCAGGAGGTAGAGCTGGTCGTCTGGTAATCAGAAGGTTAGTGTTAGACAGTGTCTCGGGAGGTAGAGCAGTCGTCTGGTAATCAGAAGGTTAGTGTTAGATAGTGTCTCGGCAGGTAGAGCGGTCGTCTGGTAATCAGAAGGTTAGTGTTAGACAGTGGGTCAGGAGGTAGAGTGGTCGTCTGGTAATCAGAATGTTAGGGTTAGACAGTGTCTCAGGGGGTAGAGCGGTCATCTGGTAATCAGAAGGTTAGGGTTAGACAGTGGCTCAGGAGGTAGAGTTGGTTGTCTGGTAATCAGAAGGTTAGTGTTAGACAGTGTCTCGGCAGGTAGAGCGGTCGTCTGGTAATCAGAAGGTTAGTGTTAGACAGTGGCTCAGGAGGTAGAGTGGTCGTCTGGTAATCAGAATGTTAGAGTTAGACAGTGGCTCAGGAGGTAGAGCAGGTCGTCTGGTAATCAGAAGGTTAGGGTTAGACAGTGGAGCAGGAGGTACAGCGGTCGTCTGGTAATCAGAAGGTTAGGGTTAGACAGTGTCTCAGGAGGTAGAGCGGTCGTCTGGTAATCAGAAGGTTAGTGTTAGACAGTGGCTCAGGAGGTACAGCGGTCGTCTGGTAATCAGAAGGTTAGGGTTAGACAGTGTCTCAAGAGGTAGAGCGGTCGTCTGGTAATCAGAAGGTTAGTGTTAGACAGTGGCTCAGGAGGTAGAGCGGTCGTCTGGTAATCAGAAGGTTAGTGTTAGACAGTGGCTCAGGAGGTAGAGCGGTCGTCTGGTAATCAGAAGGTTAGTGTTAGACAGTGTCTCAGGAGGTAGAGTCTGGTAATCAGAAGGTTAGGGTTAGACAGTGTCTCAGGAGGTAGAGCTGGTCGTCTGGTAATCAGAAGGTTAGTGTTATACAGTGTCTCAGGAGGTAGAGCGGTCGTCTAGTAATCAGAAGGTTAGTGTTAGACAGTGGCTCCGGAGGTAGAGCGTTCGTCTGGTAATCAGAAGGTTAGTGTTAGACAGTGGCTCAGCAGGTAGAGTGGTCATCTGGTTATCAGAAGGTTCCCAGTTTGGTTCCAGCTCCTCCAAGCAGCACATCGAAGTGTCCTTGAGCAAAGACACTTAATTAACCGTGCCCTAACCGCTCCTGATAAGCAGGTTGGCACATTGCATGGTTGCCTCTGTTGTGTGTGTGAACTTGTGAGTGAATGTGAGGCACAAGTGCTTTGGATAAAGGAGCTATAGAAATGCAGTCCATTTACCATTTCTGTGTCTGTGCTGCCGCTGTTATGAAGTGGTAAACGCATCTGACCCAGGTGCATTGCAGAACAGAGGAGAGAGAGACTCATAAGGAGCTTCTATCCCCAGGCCATCAGGATGCTGTATATTGTTTTGTAACTCAGTTACTTCTTCTACTCTACATTGTATTGTGGTAATATTGAGTTGAATTTCATAAATAACCTTGTATACTGGCTAGCAGAGTGGGTTTTCAGTGCTAAATATAGATGAAACAGGGGTGACAGAGAGCTATTCTCCACCCCCACTAGGTGATCAGATTAGTACTGTATGGTAAATAGCCCAAAGGGTCAAAGCGTATTCACACCCCCCCACCAGAGGACATCATGTCACACCCCCCCTCGTGAGACAAGACAGGCCCCTTCATCTCAGCAAAAGATCACATCGACGGGGGCCACCGCTGTCCCATCACGTCGCCACAACCCAGGGGGGAGGGGCTGCCAGCGCCCACAGGAGACCCCCCACAGGAGACGCCTGATTGGATCAACTGTAATAGTGAACTGTATTCTATTTTGGCTAGAAATTGTAGTATAAAGGAGGGGACATTTTGGTAATTCGGGAGCTCTCAGACCGGACCAACCCCAGGGGGTCTGGGGGCTCCACCGCTCCTTCCACCAGAGAGAGACTGTGCTGCTTTTTATGTGAGTAACTCATGGACCCTTGGTTGGTTAAAATAGAATGTAATACTTATCTTAGAAACCAGGCTTACTCATATAAAAAAGGGGCCTACAGGAAACTATGTATGTTCAAATTATGTTAACGAGAGACTGCTTTATGTACATTATTGAGGTTTGAGATGCAAACCTGATTGTGATATTTCTGTACAACAGACAGCACTGTTAATGTTTTCTGATAATCTTTTGTATGTGAAAGGCAACCTTTTATTCACTCTTGGCCCTGGCTCAAATAAATCAGCTGAGTTGAACTACAGTTCTGGTTTGTCTGGTGTACACGTTTTATTCCTCATCTGCTAAGTCAGATGAGGAGACCAACAATTCTATCAGTATGAATCCTTCCTCCTCCTTCCAGATAATCAATCTCATTGTATTGTACTACAATAACCTCAAATTATTGTAGAAAGTCTGTGGGAATTTACCACAGTATATTGTATATATGTACATTGAACACTTTTGTTTACGTACTTTTGACTTCTATTTTATACTTATTTTATACTTATACACTCTCAGGAGCAAAACAGAAAGAAGCATTTCATATACAAGTATTCTGTATTTTGTATGACAACTAATAAAGAAACTTGAAACTTGAGACTGGATGCAGGTGTAGATTTTCCAAACAAAATAACACTCTTTATACGAGTAGTCGCATAAACACGCACATGATCAGGAAAAATAAGGGGGAGAAAGCATAGTCTCCAAAACGGTATGAATGAAAAAATATACGCGGCAAACGGTAATGATAAATAGACGCGGAGAAAGCTTTGCTTTCAATAACGATTTAACACGGCAAACACAATGATATGACAAACTAAGAGCACAGACTTTACATACTTCTCTTCCGTGGCGAGGAACGATAAGGCTTGCACAGACACATACTACTCACGTAATGTTTGGTGAACAACTGACAGGGAGGTAAGACACAGGGAAGAATATCCTCAATGTTAGCGGTTAGCTCACATAGTTAGCACACACAGACACACGAACACACACGCATGCATTGTTTTTGTAGGATCGCCGATGCGATTTTCCTCTGCGCTTAACACATCCCGTTGTCCTTCCCCCCCAAGGGCAGCCGGGAGCAGACGAGGGCTGTGGCGTGAGCCACGCCCGGGGACCATCCAAGTGCTCCTGCCCGTCTTCGTCACGGACGCGACAGCGTTAGCGATCTGTTGTTTTGCATGTTTTTCCATTGGGTTTCTCTTATCGGGGGGGGGGGGGGGGGGGACCCTTGCGAGCACGGGGAGAACATGCAAACTCCACACAGAAAGGCCCGGGAGATACCCCACCTGGGTAACTGGCATTGCGGAAACCTGGTCCCCAAACGGGAATCGAACCCTGGACCTTCTTGCTGTGAGGCGACAGTGTTAACCACTACACTGACATGGAAACTGACATGGAAACTGTCATGACAGAAGCTCTCTCTCATGTGTGTGTGAGGACGGCAGATTAAACCTGTGTCCGTTGATTACCTCTGTGTGCAACAGGTGCACAGCCACACCTGCTCCCAGGTCTGATCAGCTTGACCCAGGGCAGGTGTGGCTGATCCCAGGTCTGCAGCTTGACCCAGGACAGGTGTGGCTGATCCCAGGTCTGATTAGCTTGACCCAGGGCAGGCGTGGCTGATCCCAGGTCTGCAGCTTGACCCAGGGCAGGTGTGGCTGATCCCAGGTCTGATTAGCTTGACCCAGGACAGGTGTGGCTGATCCCAGGTCTGATTAGCTTGACCCAGGTCAGGTGTGGCTGATCCCAGGTCTGATTAGCTTGACCCAGGGCAGGTGTGGGCCGCGTGGCTGATCCCAGGTCTGATTAGCTTGACCCAGGGCAGGTGTGGCTGATCCCAGGTCTGATTAGCTTGACCCAGGGCAGGTGTGGCTGCTCAAACCAGCCATCCCCACGCCACAGTAATGTTAGGCTAATATTTTTTGTTATTACATGGCGTTTTCACATTCGCCGAAATGCTTGCTTGTGATTGGTCAATAGCCCCCGACAGCGGTGAATTATTTTTCGATAACCACCGGTGATTATTGTTTTTCGCAGCTGGAGTAATCAAGCCCCACTGACACACACTGTTTCAGTGCAGCCAATCAGACACACCTGCCGGGCTGCCCGCGATAATAATAATCACTTTATTTGGGCTGACAGAGCCACAGAACAACTGCGATTTGTCAAATGAATTAGGTATATTGTTAGTAAGTTAGCCATGTAATAAGCGGGATAATGTATAACTATACTCGGTCATCATCGCAAAATAATTGACCTTCACTGACGTTTAAAAACACCTCGCCGAGGCGGCTCTGTATTTTAAACTCCGTGTCGGTCAATTATACATTATCCCTTACATAATGACTTGTGAAAAGGAACTACAAACATAGGTGTGGGTATACGCTCATTATATACCAGGGCTATGAACCAATCACATTGCTTGATTTGAGTTACTTGCTTTATAATTTGGATCATACCATGGTAGGCCTATTATTAAAGTACAAAAGTGGTAACATGGTGATACGATAAGATATTCCTTTATTTAACCCCTTGAGGAAATCCAGGCATCATAGCAGCATGGGGGAGGGGGAGGGGAATTACAGGTATGGGCAGGGTAATAGGAAGACAATAAATATAAAAATTTGAGTCTGAATATAAAATATGAAGGCAAACAGTATAGGCAATTTATACAGGATAAATAACGTTTACCATGGCAATGCCATGGTACATTACTTATACTATGGCCGCCGGTGATCATGGTAAAACTGAAATGGCCATCACACTACCGTAGTGCGTTTTCGTAAGGGAACTTATTTGGTGTGCAGAGGCTTGTGTAGCAATCCCATGTGCTATAATTACTCACCCTGTAGGTTGTGTGTGTGTGTGTGTGTGTGTGTGTGTGTGTGTGTGTGTGTGTGTGTGTGTGTGTGTGTGTGTGTGTGTGTGTGTGTGTGTGTGTGTGTGTGTGTGTGTGTGTGTGTGTGTGTGTGTGTGTGTGTGTGTGTGTGTGTGTGTGTGTGTGTGTGTGTGTGTGTTCGCTCGCTCGATTGCTCTCTCAGTCACAGTCGGCCAACCTCCAATGTTGTATTCATCATCCACACGTCCAAAGACTGCACCCCCTCCCAGAATCTATAATATAACTCTAGTGTACTTAAAAGCACTGGAGTGAGTTCTAGCAATACAGAGAAGCGTGGCGTGGATGTGTGTGTGTGTGTGTGTGTGTGTGTGTGTGTGTGTGTGTGTGTGTGTGTGTGTGCGTGCGTGCGTGCGTGCGTGCGTGCGTGCGTGCGTGCGTGCGTGCGTGCGTGCGTGCGTGCGTGCGTGCGTGCGTGCATGCGTGCGTGCATGCGTGCGTGCGTAAAGTGTATGGGTGGGGAAGTGGGTGGAAAGGTCCTTGGTGTTAGTTTTAGACTCATTATAATGACTTGTGTGGTTTGTACCGCTGACAAGCGTGCTGTTAACACCCAGCCTCTTCACCACTGACCTCAACTGAAGATACCTCAGTCATGCCTTTAATGCCCTGAGGTCAGAGTCAGAGGTCAGAGTTCAACTCCAGCAATACAACACATCTCTCTGCCAATACTCTGGCTTGTGAAAATACAACACTTTTTGTTTCATTTGGACCGGATTGGCAGTTGAAATTGAACTCTAAAGAAAGTAGACTCGTTGTAGGGAGTTGTTGGGGTTTTGGCAGCTGGGCTGAATCGTCACTTACAACACAGAGAGAGAATTCGTCTGAAAGACTTGGGGCTAGATCCACAAAGAATGGATTGCACGGTGCTAATTGCACCCTTACTTACAATTCATTATGCATTATGCCTCCTGTAAATCTCATTAAACATGTTAATTTGCCACCTTTTTTCAAACCATCTGGGTGATTTTCCTTGTGAGCTCAGAGACTCAAAAAACTTAAGGTAGTTCTCATTTATTGTATCATAGTATGTAACAAATTGTCACATATATATTATCCTGTATATATATATGTTGATATACATATATATCCATGTTCATCTCAGTGTTTCCCAGAGGATTTTCAGAGACTATGGGGGGTGAACCTCCGACCCTCTTTTTTTATTTATTTTTTGGTACATTTTAAAGTTAAATGCATCAATCGGGTGCACTTTGAGAGCAAAATAAAGAGGCTAGATCTATGATGAACTTTGTGCTCAAAACACAAAATCGACTAGACAGTGCTTCCCAATCCTCTCCTCGAAGCACCCCAGCCGTTCAATGTATTTGTAAAATTCCACCACTAGCAACTAAACTACCCCTTTATTAGTTGAATCAGGTGTGCTGGTGGTGGAATTTAACAAATACATGGAACGGCTGGGGTGCCTCAAGGAGAGGTTTGGGAACCATGGGACTAGAGCATACATTTGAGCCATCAAAGAAATTAAGCAAAAGTGGTTACCTGTGTTGAACTGGTTTATTTTTTAGAAAATAAAAGAATATAGTGGATTACTATTACGACTACTACCACTGCCAATACTAGTACTGATACATCCCTATTGGCAAACTTTATTTTTAAAAAAATTGTAAAAAAATATATATATATATTTTATTTTTTTAATTACATTTATTTTTTGTTCATTATACAACAGTGGCGGGACAAATTAGGTAATTAATGGGAAACCCTGCACGTTTGTATGCCTGCACACACATTTGTATATAGTGTCATCATTTACCTAATATATTATCTTAAATTACCTTATTCTATAATAATAATAGCGCCATTATATTTAATAGCACATTATTATATATATTCTTCATTTAAATTTTCTCAGAAGCACTCCAACACACACACAATCTGTTTTACAAAAATGATAACATACATCTATGTTTCAACAATAATAGTTTCTTTTACATGCCTAAATTTTGCCTGTTTGTATTTAGTCATTCCCCCGCAAAAAACAGTTGCTGTTATCTTTTCTTTAACTCCTGAATCAAACATTACAGTCATTTTATGCCCAATTGATTTGATTCAAGTTTGTAAGGTGTTTACAATGAAAGGACTTGTTATCTTTCATTGATTCTTACATAAACACACGTTAATTTTAGCAGAACTAAAACTAAACATTAACCTAACCTAAACATCTTAAACTTAAACATACTCTATGCCATTTGTGTCAATGTATTCTATATTAAAAGGTTCAAATCTAACTAACGCTGTTTATGGAAACTACAATTCCTATCATGCCACTTACCGGAGACAGGAAGTGTTCGTGTGGCTCCCCGTTTTCCTCACCATTTTGCGCATATCTATTTTTCTATAGTGAATTTACTGTGATTCGTCAGGTATTCTTAAAATACGCTTAACAACAAATGTCTTAAACTTTCTTTACCAAAGCATTTTACTGACTTTACACTATTATATTGCACTATTTCTCCTGATTGACATTACACTATTTCTCTATGTTTTATTCCCCTTGTTTTTATGTTTTTATTCTCTTTTATTTTATATATCCGAGGCTGGACATCATTGATTGAATGAAAATTGTATTAACAGATTGCAGAATGGGTACTGTCGTATATTCCTATATGAATATCTACTGTTAATTACAGTACAATGAGGTTGCTAACTGGATGGAGGGAAATATCACAGAGTGATAGAAACATGGTCCTCGTCTGACTTCCAAAAATAGCCAGTAGAGAATAAGCTTGTATAGCCAGACAACCAGGAGCTATGGTCCAATACTCATTTATTTGCAGAGCGGCCAAGAGTGGATAATGCATTAGTTACATACAGGAATTAATTCAGCATAATACATGATTGTACAAAAGGATTTGATGAGGTAAATCACAATAGCCCTTTCACGTTGGCTCTCTACATCAAGACAGTATTGCACATAAATATTAGTCATGTTATGTTAATGAACTGAGAATGTACTAAGCCATACACATGGGCACAACCTGGTCTTAAGGTAGGAATCTGTGCATGTTACTCTAACCAACAATAAGAGTCCATGATTCTACTCACATGTATAACAGCACATTCTCTGGTGGATCGATGGAGGCTCAGCCGGACCCCCCTGGAGACGGGTCGGTGGGCTGGCCTCCCAACTAACTGCACTGCTCCTATACTTATAGGCCCAAAATGACCTTCCTATCTTTCAACTGGTTCAACCAATCACCAGTATCTTAAAACAGGCAGTCTTCTTGTTAGGGCTATATGACCCAACATCTCCTTGTCGTGTGGGGGCCTGTAGCAGCAGGGGGGGGGGTGGCCTGTGGTATGTTGATGAGGTGGCGTCTTTTTGGTGTCTTCTTGCAGTTTTCAACATCGAGGAGGTCTGATGACTTCAGACTAGGGATGTCCGATATTATCGGCCGACCGATATTATCGGCCGATATCGGCAGTAAAATGTGATATCGGAAAATATCGGTATCGGTTTAAAAACAAAAAAAACAATAACAATATTTGTTATATATATATCCAGTGAAATTATTAGTTACCTGAAATTATTCCGTTTTTTGGACGGGGAAACCCTGCATATATCGGTATCGGTTGATATCGGTTGATATCGGTATCGGAAATTAAGAGTTGGACAATATCGGAATATCGGTATCGGTAAAAAAGCCAATATCGAGCATCCCTACTTCAGACCTTTTAACATTTCCTTAATAGGGCTTGTGCTGATATAACATTAACCCAGTATAGTCATTGCTCCTTAGGTTAATACTATTCAGTCCACAAGAGCCATCCCAAAACCCCATCTACCAAACTGACACTTTGTATTACTCTATGAAAGGAACCAGCTTTGGCATTCCTAAAAATGGTAATCTATTATTGTAAAGATTCAACCACATTTGTCTTGTCTCACAGAGGCATCTCCGCTTTCAGCCTCTCTTACTGTGCTCAACCGTCAGTCTAGAAGGTGTTTGGTTCCCGGGGGTTTGGTATGGCGCCTCTACAACTGTGTAAACAACCTTATCCTTAGAAAGGTTTTGCCTAGAGAGGTTTCCTCCGGAATGTACTCTGAGAGTCTATGTAATGCATAAATTACCATTACTACAGATATTTTCAGTTTTCAGGGTTAATCTAACATTTTGATTATGAAATCTCAGTCAAGGGTACCACAATTAGGATAGGTGGGAAGCAATTGATTGATTATGCAAATGTGATTGTACTATCTTAAGAAAAGAATTAGCAGAAAGAAGAGATTATTTCAGAGAATGAATGTAAAATGAAAATATTATGATACTAATGACGTTGTCTCCCCCAGATCATGTAAAAGTATTCTGTACATTAAGGAAATTGGGTTTTAAAAAAAATTGTGATTGATTATACTTTAATGTGTAATGTTTAGATTAAATTGTTTTAATTGTTTTCAACAAATTACCTCTGGCTGTGAGCCCAGAGGAACAAGGCCTGATGAAAGAGTGGTAAACACTGTTTCATTAAGGCAGAATAGGTTAAATGGGGATCTGGATGAATGGGTCACCAGGACTCCCGGGAGGGAATCATAGTCAGGGGCAAATGTGAGGGAAAATTGGGAAAAATTGGAAATGGAAAGAAAAATGTGAGAAAAAAGGAAAATTGAGAAATTCAAAATGTATGATTTTGTTATTATGTTAAATTGTATGGCTAGTATGTATAGAAATCAAGTCAAGGTACTTGTAATATGACATTAGTAAAATGTCAAAGGGAGGAATTGTGGTACCCTTGACTGAGATTTCATAATCAAAATGTTAGATTAACCCTGAAAACTGAAAATATCTGTAGTAATGGTAATTTATGCATTACATAGACTCTCAGAGTACAGTCCGGAGGAAACCTTCAGGAAACCTCTCTAATGATAAGGTTGTTTACACAGTTGTAGAGGGCCATTCCAACCCCCCAAGAACCAAACACCTTCTAGACATGTGACAATAATAGATTACCATTTTTAGGAATGCCAAAGCTGGTTCCTTTCATAGAGTAATACAAAGAGTCAGTTTGGTAGATGGGGTTTGGTGATGGCTCTTGTGGACTGAATAGTATTAACCTAAGGAGCAATGACTATACTGGGTTAATGTTATATCAACACAAGCCCTATTAAGGAAATGTTAAAAGGTCTGAAGTCATCAGACCTCCTGGATGTTGAAAACTGCAAGAAGACACCAAAAAGACGACACCTCATCAACATACCACGGGCCCCCCCCTGCTGCTACAGGCCCCCACACGACAAGGAGATGTTGGGTCATATAGCCCTAACAAGAAGACTGCCTGTTTTAAGATATTTGTGATTGGTTGAACCAGTTGAAAGATAGGAAGGTAATTTTGGGCCTATAAGTATAGGAGCAGTGCAGTTAGTTGGGAGGCCAGCCCACCGACCCGTCTCCAGGGGGGTCCGGCTGAGCCTCCATTGATCCACCAGAGAATGTGCTGTTATACATGTGAGTAGAATCATGGACTCTTATTGTTGGTTAGAGTAACATGTACAGATTCCTACCTTAAGACCAGGTTGTGCCCATGTGTATGGCTTAGTACATTCTCAGTTCATTAACATAACATGACTAATATTTATGTGCAATACTGTCTTGATGTAGAGAGCCAACGTGAAAGGGCTATTGTGATTTACCTCATCAATCCTTTTGTACAATCATGTATTATGCTGAATTAATTCCTGTATGTAACTAATGCATTATCCACTCTTGGCCGCTCTGCAAATAAAATGAGTATTGGACCATAGCTCCTGGTTGTCTGGCTATACAAGCTTATTCTCTACTGGCTATTTTTGGGAGTCAGACGAGGACCATGTTTCTATCACTCTGTGATATTTCCCTCCATCCAGTTAGCAACCTCATTGTACTGTAATTAACAGTAGATATTCATATAGGAATATACAACAGTACAATACAGTACGGCTCAATACACACAATTGTTAAGGGAATGCAGACCAGAGAAAGACTTTTGTCTTGTTTACATCAGGGTCCCCCATTTTCATTTCATAATGAATTGTAAGTAAGGGTGCAACTTGCTCCGTGCGCAATCCATTCTTTGTGGATTTAGCAGGTTTGCCCTGAGTAGGAGGTTCGAAGGGTCAAAGTGGGTTCAAAGAGGGAAGACTGTCTGGTTTTAAACTGTGGATAGCAAACAGAAGGTAAAGACGACTTTGAACTGTTAAACAGTTATCCAGATCTATTTGATTGCACTGTAAAAAAAAAAAAAAAAAATTGCTTTTATAGTATGCACTTTATGTGCTCATTTCATTATTCATGTCTTTTCTATTCTACTAAAACTGAATCAAACCATAAACAAGGTGGCGTGTTGGGATGGTAGATCCTAATGTGAAAAACTGTGATTTTATATGCTCATTTTACCCTTTCTATTATTTTACTTATTTTTACTTTTATCTCTACGCCCCACTATCCGATGGGTGCATACTATGACTTTTATCATGTTTTGTAACAGACTACAGAAATTCAAGAAGCCTATTGGAACGTGAGGTTCTGATATGATTTGATTAATATATCTGCATTATTTTATCCCACTTTATGCTTTGCTTTTGCTGCTTGTTTTATACAGATGTATGTCTTATTTCTTAACACACTTTAAACTGCAATCCCCTGTATGAAAGGTGCTCTACAAATAAAGTTATTATTATTATTATTATTATTATTATTATTATTATTATTATTATTATTATTATTATTATTATTATTATTATTATTATTATTATTATTATTATTATTATTATTATTATTATTATTATTATTATTATTATTATTATTATTATTATTATTATTATTATTATTATTATTATTATTATTATTATTATTATTATTATTATAACCTGGGCTTACAATGTATTTCAAAATAGACACAATAGACAGAAAAGGAAATATCTTTCATCCATTCATTCACTAATTAATTCTTACTGTCATTCATATTATAATTTTTTTTATCTACTTTTTCTCCCCCCTTTTTTCCGTATTTGTCTCCCATCCCAATTTAGTTGTTATGCCAATTCCCTTCCTGGTTGTTGCACGCTTTTGCCCCCTACTGTCTTCCTCCGATACATCCAATCCAATCCAATCCAACTTTATTTATAAAGCGCTTTAACAGCCACAGGGGCACAAAGTGCTGTACAGAGGGAGCATATTAAAAACTATAAGCAGCACTAAAAATAGATTTAAAAAAACAAGAGTAGCAAAACAGAGAAGAAAAAAAATTAGGTAAACATAGGCAGCAATACAAATTTAAATAGATCAGAGTACTTAAAAAAAATATATATATATTTAAAAGCAAAGGACACAGTAACAAAACGATACAACAACAACACAGTAAGACAATAAGATCATAAAATCAACAAGCTACATGGTGTCGAAAGCCAGAGAGAAAAGGTGGGTCTTAAGGAGGCCTTTGAAATGGGGCAGTGATGGGGCCTGCCTAATCTGCAGTGGCAGCTCATTCCACATTTTGGGGGCGACAACGGAGAAAGCACGGTCCCCCCTGGGCTTACGCCTAGTTGTAGGCACTACTAGGAGCAGCTGGTACATGTGGAGTCAGCCAGCCGCTTCTTTTCACCTGACAGCGAGGACTTTCACCGGGGGAGTGTAACGTGTGGGAGGATCACACTATCTCCCCCAGATCCCTTCCCTGCTGAATAGGCGCTCCGACCGACCAGTAGGAGTCATACCCCACCGGCTTCCCACCCGCTAACACTGCCAATTGTGTTAGTAGGGACGACTGACCAAGCCGGAGGTACCGCTGACAGATTCGATCCCAGAGTCTCTGTGGTGGTAGGCGAGCGCTTAGTCCGCTGCGCTACCCAGCCGCACCAGACTGTCATTCATCTTATTACATTCTTATAACGCATCTGTAAACCCTACAATTAACCCACATTCAACCATATTCCTCTTCCATAAACAAAGCTTAACAGAACGCACCAACATTATGGGAAATATCGCCTTCTCTAGAGTCAGACAAGAAGGTAGATACCAGTTTCCTCTCTGTGCGTTCAGTAGAAACCTATTTGGCTGCAAGCTAGCCTAGCACAGCACAAATTAATGTAAGTAGATATGGACCACTAGAATAGAATAGACTTTAATTGTCATTGCACACAAGTATACAACGAAATGTCAGGGGAGCTCCCACAGACCGTAGTACAATATATACATAGCCTAGCTTTAAAAGTCCAGGAGAGGTGTTTTTGGCCAATGCCTATAGGCAAGTCGATCCAATAAATCTGACAGTAGAGTGCTAACAGTAGAGCACAGCTGCCTTATTGATATGCAGGACTTCATCCAGAGTCAGAGTCAGGAGGGGTCAGGAGGTCACGACAGGGGGTACGAGTGAGGAGGAAGCGTTCAGATGGAGGTTAATTCAGTGACACTCTGCTGTCAACGTGTGGATAAGTAATTCATGATCATGGTTAAGTAATTAATGTTGTAGGTGTGAAATGGAACTGAAGACCGAGTCGATTTATCACACGTGCGTACACAGGTCATACGCTGTCACCCCCCCGGTCCTACTGGACCGGCCATCGGACTCTCAGCACATCCATTTATAAACAATACGCTACTGCCACCCATTGGCCTGATGCAGGTGTTGCAGCACTGTAGTCTGGTCATTCATCTGTTTCATGTTATTTTCACCAGTCTGTGTTTGGTGCAATTATGGTCTGTGTTGTCTGTATTTTTTCCCCTGTTTTAGTCTTGTGTTCCTCCTGCCTATGTTTGTAAGTCTGATCTAGTCTTGTGTGGTCTCTGTATTTGTATATTTGATTCTAGTTTATTTCCCCAGTGTGTTTCTGTTCTGTTTTACCACAGCTGTGTCTAATCACCAATTACCTTCATGTCTCTAATTAGTTTGGGTATTTATGTCTTGTCTGCCCAGAAGCCATTTCCGGGGGCATTACTCATGTTACCCTTGTTCCTGTGTACTGTCAACCTTATGTATCTCCTGTGAAGCTCTCCGTATTTCCCCGTGAGTCAGTTTATGTATTGTTTGCCACGGTCAGTAAAAGGCTTGTTACTTTCATCCTCGACTCGTGCCTCGTCTATCCCACTCTCCACTACCTCTCCTCGTGTTTAAGTCTGCATTCTGGGTTCTACTCACCTCTACCACCATCATGCCACCTAAACGTTCCGGCAATCGTAACAGTACTCACACCTGCAAGTACTCTGTGTTGATGAATATCATTTGATCTATGCTCCACGCTTTTACATATTTGCACACCAGAACCGCCCCGATTAACCAAATGTGACGTGCTCTCACAGAATCAGTCGGATGTCGTGATTGCTCATTTACATAGGAATGCCTTTTTCTGTCAAACCGTGGATTTTTTTCACATTTTTTCTTTTTTCTTTTTTAACATTATTCTAATAAAACAACACCTTGGCTTTCATAATATGTATATATTATTTCTCATTTCGACTGGGAAATATGATTTTGAAGCGTAGAAATGAGAGATGGGGGGAATAATAATAATCAGGTCGCAGTTTACTCAAGCGTCAGTTTACTTTACTGTCTCCTCCCAAAACTGACTCGGCAGTGGCCCTGCCAATCTTCTCTGACACATGACACAGCATGGCAACAAGAATAACTATGAATGATAAGCTTGTTTGTTTGTTTGTGTGTCTCTTGATTGTCCAATCAATGAGTGTTGCTATACAAGTTGCGCAAAGGATGCAGCGCACCTGTCACTTCTGTCAGAGCTCACGGTCAACGTTATGCTTATGCTGGCCCAGCCAACACGTTAACGCTGGTATCGATCGGTCTACACTCTACATCTGTATCATCTGTTTTCTTTTTAGATTTGTATTAGATTTTAGTTCATAATGGCATCCCGCGATCCGGACCGGGGTGAAGAAGATGTAATCGCTCGGCTGTTGAACAGCAATGCGGTGCTGTCTGCAGAGTCTGGTGATAGATGGCGCCAGCTTATTAGTGATTACTTTTTTGCACCGGGACCTGATCAAACAATTAATAAATCAGACTCGGACTCGGACTCATCCAGTGACACTGATACAACCTCAGATTCAGACTCTGTGGGACCCCTGCAGCTCTCGGTCTCGGATAGTGATGAAGAAGAGACGAGCGAGATGGAGCGAGATGGACAACCGCTTTTTTTAATAGACCCGA
>NC_140173.1:37596592-37754092 GCF_963971535.1 Notolepis coatsorum | reverse complement strand
ACCCATTTGTAATTTACAATATTCTTTCATTCAGCTGATACATTTCTTCATTTAATGTTGCAGGTCCACTACCCCAGTGACCCTCTTCAGCCTGGCCCAGTATATTTTCTTGTGCCAAGAAAGTGTGGAGTATTTGGTGTTTGTTGCGAGGGAGTACCCCAGCAGGTAAACTACCTGATCGATGAGGCCCACTGTAACAATGTGAAGAATGATGTTCAGCTACAGTATGTTAGTAATACCGTTTTAGTATATTGTTAAATTGTGAATAATTTGGGTCAAGCAGCCATTGTAAATAAAAGTCCTTTTATTTAATGTACAAGTGCACCACCTACAGGTGTGAAAAAGTCAAGGCTTTTGTGGTGCGATTCATAATACCGGTGCATTGAGGTTAACCTACAGCAGAAAGATGTCTTCAGCTGTGAGTAAGATGCTCTGCTCCTCGCTCCGTATAGAAAAACTGTTAATACTATAATTTAAGTGATCACAGTGTGGAAAAGTCATCAGTATAATTTTATGACTCACTGTAACTTATGTAGACCACAATTAGTTTGCTGATAATTTGTGTAAATACCTTTATTACTGACTGAGAGGTGACGGAAGTGCACGCTGCTTTTATGCACATGTTGCTAGTTGCTAATGTGCATTTTTCTGTTCTGTAGCTTGATGCAAGCTGGAGCGAGCGACCGACTGTATTGTTTGACCTGCTGGTTGTGTGTGTCCCATTCACAGGTACAGTTATGTGAAATGTTTAGGTTAGTTTAGCTTATAGTTTTGTTAACGTGACTGCTGTTACTTTTTGTAAACTGAGGGTGGCAGCATAACGTCATTGATATCCTTGATGCCGTGTTGAAAAATAGCATGGTGTTTGTTGTCTCGGGCCAAGGCGTTGAAAATTACTTGTATGATCTAACGTTAAGTGTGTGTTCTCAGATTTCATCCTATGTACGTGTTTTCCCCATTGAGGGTCCCTGCAGGATATTACTTTGAGATCTACTTACATGTCCCAGACATTCTGTCCCTCGGGCCAGGTGTGTGAGTAAAAAAAAAATAAAAAATAAAAATTAAATTAAATTAAATAAATGTATTCTAATTAATTAACTGAACACTTTGAAGGCTTTTTTCTCCACAATAAGGTTTTGCTGACATCCGATATGTAGTAACTAACTATTGTAATAACTTGCTTTATTTGGAGTAGAAAGGTGATAGTGGTATCATTGGAAAGCTAACATTCTCCTCTTTCCATTGGTGTATACATGTCAAAATGTGTTTTCGGGTCAATGTGACTGATTTTGTAAGAGCAAGTCACAAATATGGTAACAGGCCTCCCCTTCAAATTCCATGAGGAAATTCCTGTCAGTGGAATGTTGGAAAATGGCCAAGCGAACAAAAAAGATCAATTACACAGACCAAGAGGTGGATCTCCTCATCACAGAGGTGGATGCCAAGGCAGGCATACTATTTGGTTCCCTCAGCTTCGGCATAACCAACAAAAGAAAAAATGCTGTGTGGGAGGCAGTCACCGAAGCAGTAAATTCTATATCCCCGCAGCAGCAAACCGTTGCGGAGATAAAGAAAAAGTGGTTTGACGTCAAGTGTACCGCCAAGAAGCGCCTGGCGGAGTACAGGAGTAATGCCAGTGCCACTGGCGGGGGGCAGGTATGTCGTGTATGTCATATATGATATATCTGTTATGATGAATTGAAAATGGGGGACCCTGATGTAAACAAGACGGAAGTCTTTCTCTGGTCTGCATCCCCTTAACAATTGTGTGTATTGAGCTGTACTGTATTGTACCCATTCTGCAATTTGTTAATACAGTTTTTCAATCAATCAATCAATTCAATTCAGAGTCAGAGTGACCTGTCCACACTGGACCAGCGCATTGCCAGCATTATCGGGGACGATGGGGTGGAAGGCATTCCGCGCACCACAGACACTGATGCGTATGCAGTGGCTGGGCCATCCAGCCAACAGATGGAAGGTAATAATATAATATACACTTCATTTGTATAGCACCTTTCATACAGGAATTGTCACATATCAGAAATAACTTTGTTGTCAACGATTTTATTGAGGAACATGACAAAAGAATCTCTTCATTTATTTGAAACAATATTTAACCGTATGGTTTCGAACCTTTCTAGCAAATAAATAAAACGTAATTAAATTGCCTATTCATTCCACAGACAACTCTGCTGAGTTGCCCTTAACCATCGATCCCGTCGACACCCAGGAGGAGCAGGAGGCGTCCTGCAGCTGACCCCCTTCGGCGCGCAGGGGGGAGAGGGTCCACCCGGTCCTGACGGAGGCCATGATGTCTAATCAGGAGAACACCATCACTATCCTGAGCGATATAAGGGAAGAAATGCGGCTCACACGCCAGACTGTGGCCCAGTTGGTCGCGGTCCTGTCGTGCATCAACGACAGTCTCCAGAAAATCGCTGCAAAGGAGAAATAAATCTGATATAATAAATCTGATCTCACCTGGTCGGGGACTGACCTTTAGATGAATCTGTCTAGTTTAGTTAGGATGTCTATTTTCTCCCATCTTTGCTTTTCCGCAGCACTACAAACATGGGAACTCTCTAACCTCTGTGTCCCCCCCCTCCCCCCCATCTCTCTGAGTGCCTGCTGTCCAAGGTGATGGATGTCTCGGGGTCTTGGCCAAGATTGCAGCCACCGAGGCCACGGATCAGCTCCTTACAGTCTTCTGCAGTGGCGGCCGGTGGGTACTTCGCCACTAGGGGCGCTATACCAAACATTTTGCAAAATGCAAACATGTACAGTACAGTACCACGCAACACTCATGACAAGACGTGAGCGATTCGACTCACGCTCACGGCAATGAATCGGCTCTTATGAACGAGTCGCTCAGCTGTTACTACAACAACACACAACCAGTCAAATAAAGTATAGTCTAGACTCTAATTCACAACTTGAAACACAATATATAAATAGAAAAGTTAGAAACAAAACTCGCCCGTCTACAAACACAGGCAGATGTCTCCCTCTCTCCTTCTCTCTCTCACACACAGCGCGACGTGGAATCGATTCGTTACACAATCAGACCTATTATATACCAAGAATAACTTCAGTATGAGTACAGGGCTGTACACATATTTTGCATATTGTTAAACGAGCCAAGGCTAGCTATTAAACTATCGATATGAATCGAAAATCTGGGACCCTGATGTAAACAAGACAAACGTCTTTCTCTGGTCTGCATCCCCTTAACAATTGTGTGTATTGAGCCGTACTGTATTGTACCCATTCTGCAATCTGTTAATAAAGTTCTCATTCATTCATTCATTCATTCATTCAAACATAGACGATATTGAACAAGCCATAATCCACGTATTTTCAATCCGAGAGAGCTGCAGTAGTTAAATCAATGAGCCATCGACATAGTCAGTGTGGTAAGTAACGTTATTATTGCATCCAAGATTGATACACGGCTGGCTAGGCAGTTGGTAGTCATAGTCTTGTGTTATAAAATAAATAAACAATCAGCAATGTCTCGCTTCATGAATGGCCAGCAGTAGTACTGCTCCTAAAAAAAACTATTTACAAACGTTAACGTTAAGCAGAGAGAGAGAGAGAGAGAGAGAGAGAGAGAGAGAGAGAGAGAGAGAGAGGAGAGAGAGAGAGAGAGAGAGAGAGAGATTTCTTCAACCTCGGAACCTAAATTCCTTAGCAACCCGTGTTACCAAGTAAACAAATCACGGAACGATAGCCTAGTACTACTAACGTTAGCTCCCAGAACGATAGCCAGTTAGCCCGCACCAGCCTAGTACTACTAACGTTAGCTGCCAGAACGATAGCCAGTTAGCCCGCACCAGCCTAGTACTACTAACGTTAGCTGCCAGAACGATAGCCAGTTAGCCCGCACCAGCCTAGTACTACTAACGTTAGAGAGAGAGAGAGAGAGACTCACTGTTTAGTTGAAACGTCCAGGACAGGAGAGCTTGATAAACGTGTATAATCCGCCATATAGCTTGTTAGCCAAGTGTTAGCTCAGCTGAGCTCGTCGACGTTAGCACAACACTCAACAAGTACATTCCTTTGTCCATTTCCGCTCGAACAGACTGCAAACTACCTGGCGTTCTATCGCCATGCTCTAAGACAAACTCTAACCTTAACCAACTTTGAAAGAGTGCCTAAGCTTAACAGTCTAAAGAACTTGCAGTCACGGCACGGCACGCTCTAAGACAAACAACAGTCCTAGACCAAGCTAGAAGCTAGAATTGGAACATTAGAAATTGGATTCGGCCAATCAGAGATCGTCTCTGTGAAATTCTGCCATGGAAAAAAATACTGGCGTCGGCCAATCAGAGAGCGTCTCCGCGAAATGCGGCTATGGAAATTCTCACGGAAGTTCACGCTGCTTTCTAGACCGCTTCAAATCGCGCTCGGATTCCAACATAATAGTCATATTTCAACGCACAACGCCGTATGCACTGATTGGCTGTGACGGAGACAGCGATCAAACTGTGACGCGCACTCAGAGCGCTATCGTGTATAGCCCGGGCCAAAAAAAAAAAAAAAAAAAAAAAAAACGTGATGTCACTTCCTGCTCTGGAAAACGATGTTTTTTTAATTTAGATAATAACGTTATATTGTGCATTGGAAATACAAACATACTTAAAATGAGTAAATATTATTCATTTTAAACATGTTTATATTATTTATAGGGCTATAAAACACAAAAACGAAAAAGTTTTATTGTCTTCTTCTCTGATTTAACAGCAGCTGGCCAGCAGGTTGGTCGGCGCCCTAGCGCCCCTAGTGGTAGAGCCGCCACTGGTCTTCTGTCCATGGTCTGTCATCGTGGTTTCATTGCTGGGTTAAGTACTTCTATTCTATTCACATAATATGCTTACTTCATATATCTACTCTATTCACACATATGCTTACCACTTGTATCTATTGCTATGTCCGCCCACTACAATCACGCGAGCTGTCTAACGCCTGTCCCGTCTCCCTGTCTCCCTGTGAGTTCCTGTCCCGGAGTGTTGACCGGAGTGTCGGACGTCCCGCAATGAAGGCTGGGAGGATGCGACCCTCTCTGCGTGCCCTCCTGTCTCCCTGTCTCCGGCGGTCTCGTAGTGGTGACCGGAGTGCTGGACGTCCCGCGATGATGTCGGGGAGGTTGCAACCCTCTCTGCGCCGCCCTCCCATCTCCCTGTCTCCGGCTGTCTCGGAGCGATGACCGGAGTGTTGAACGTCCCGTGATTAAGACGGGGAGGACACAACCCTCTTTGCGTTGCCCCTGTGCCTCAAATAGATTCGCTATCAGCTCTATCTTTAATCTCTCAAAATGTTCAGTTGCTATTGCATGCACTCATCTGTGTTTCACTACACACATGAGTGCATGCTTACCAACTGTTAGTCTGCAACACTACTATCACCGACATCTAAGAAGGGAGATCCCCCCTTGAATGGCCCATCTAAGGTTTCTCTCCTCCACACTGCCTGTGGAGCATTTTTTCCCTATTGTTAGGTTTTAGTGAGTTTTTCCTTACCTTCGCATGGGGTATGTCTGGGAGTGCTTGCATTCTATTATTTATTTGCATTTATTTTAAATTTGTTGGACCTTATGGTGTTCTTGTTTTGTTCTTGACTTATTGTTATGTTTCTTCTTGACTTGTTTAAAGAAGACGTGTCCGGCCCATGGGGACATTAACGTGTGTTGTCGGGCCTTACAAATAAATTTGATTTGATTTGATAAAGACCGTAACCACTTTTGGTGTTGGTGTCATTATTAACCATGCTGGATGAATGCCTTTTTTTGTTCCGTTCTTTAAAAGTTCGATTGATACCCTGCATGCACGGTAAACTGCGTGTCATCTGGTCACTTTTAAACTGTCAGCTACTTTTATTCAACTAAAACTGTCAAATGCAATTCAAAAATGGTTCCAATTCATTGAATTCAGCTCAGTTCTATATCAAACGGCAGTCTTTTTTATTATGTATAGGTTACTAATGATTATTTAATAAATATGAATTAACCCCAATCTCAGTTCTTACAGTGCATGGGGTAGACTTACTTAAAACTGCTCGATGATCCTAGCTCTTGTCTGCATTCCAGTGGCGTTTGGAGGTGGCTGTTCCATGTCTGGTATGGGGTCGTCTGTAACACTTCCTCCGGTCCTGGCCCTGTGGGACCAGGACTCAGACAGTATTCACAAGTACCTCCCATTAACAATAACCCTCAGTCTACATTGCCACCCGGTGGGCTGATGCCAATCTGGCATCAGCTCACACACCAACTTATTGTTATTTATTGTCAGTTGTGTTTGTTGTGTTTATTATCTGTTGTCTCCACTTTGTTAGTCTTGTGTTCCCCTGTCTGTGGTTTGTAATTATGTTTTAGTCTGGTTGTTTGTTATTGTTTTCCCAGTACTCTGTGCTCTATTGTTTCTGTCTACCACACCTGTGTCTTGTTTGTAAATTACCCTCTGTGTCTTGTCAATTAGTCTTGTGTATATAGTCCTGTCTGTCCTGCCCTGCTGTGCGCGGTCATTGTTAAATGTTACCTGTGTCGTGTATGTACCTTGTGTGTTAGTAAACTGTTCATCGTCACGCTCTGTCTCCGGTCTCATCTATACTCTGCCATCTGGGTCCATCTGTCCATCATGCCAAAGAAGCGTAGGACTAATCGTAACAGAATGACCGAGCCACACCTGAACCCGGCAGAGAGGAGAGACGGAGCGAGCTTCGCGCTCGGGATCCTGGGCGCTTCGGTCATGCGTGCCGACCAGGCGACTGCTCGGGATCTGGCACCATGGGACGCAGTGGCCGGACCAGCGGCGCTGATGACAACGGGTGCTTGCGCCGCGGTCACTGCTGTGCTGGATCCCTGGGTGGGGAGTCGCCTGGTCCGCAGGGGAGCGTCGGGGAAGGGGCGTGGATCCCGACGCCACAGCCCCAGGGGAGGGGGTTCCCAGGACTGCAGGTCTTCCTCGCCGGACTGGTCGAGGTCTCTGCCGCCCTGGGAGGTTCCGGAGGATGAGATACCACCATGGCAGACCTGGAGGACGACGCCGAATTCCGCTGCCGGAGGGACCCCGGTTGGGGGTCCTGCACCGCGTCCTGCCGCCAGGGAGCCTCCGGTTCGGGGTTCGGCGGTGGGTCTCGCCGCAGAGGAGACCCCAGCCCCAGGTCCTACTCCGGAGCCGTTGCCTTTACCCTCCATCCTTCCCTGCTCCAGCCCTCCTCGTCAGTCCCCTCCCCCCGACCCAGTTCCCAGGAGCCCCGTTCCTCGACCCCCCTTCCTCCCCCCGCACCTCTGCGCCGACGCTGCTACCCTCCCTCCCACCCTTCCCGTGCCCGGGGGGCCTGCTAGGCCGAGCCCCGTCCCTCGTCTACCCTTCCTCCCTCCGCACCTTTTCGCCGGTGCTGCTCCCACCCTTCCCGTTCTCGGGGGGCCTGCTAGGTCGCCTGGGAGTCGACCTTTGAGGGCGGGGTACTGTCACGCCCCCGGTCCTAAGGGACCGGTCATTGGACTTGCAGCACCTCTCATGAACATTACACCACTGCATTTGTGTTTATCTATGTTTATTAATTTGTTATCTGTTGTGCTCACTTGTTTGTTGTCTGTGTATCTGTTGTGCCCCATTGTCTAGTCTAGTGTATTCTCCCCCTGTTTGTATCTATGTGTTATTTAGTCTCCTCATGTTTCAGTATGTTACCCCAGGCTGTTCAGTCTTTCCCACACAGCTGGGTCTTGTTTCCAATCACCCTCATGTGTCAATTAGTCTGTGTATATAGTGTTGCTGGCCCTGCTCTCCTGGGCTCGGTCATTGTTCATGTTACCCTCGTCCTGCCTGTTGTCAACCTTTTGTTTCTTCGTTCTTATCAGTGAGTCAGTTTTGTATTGTTTGCCACGTTAAAGTAAAGTGCTTTTTACTTTCATCCACGACTCGTGCTTCATCTGTTTTCCTCCTGCACTACCCCTCCTCGTGTTAAATCTGCATACCGGGTTCTACTTCTCTCTACCATTGACATGCCAGCGAAACGCTCCAGGAATCGTAACAGTCGTCAGGTATTTCGGGGTCTAGCAGCGGGATGCCATTACATTTTACATTTTACATTTAGTCATTTAGCTGACGCTTTTATCCAAAGCGACTTACATGTTCTGTACGACAAGCCATCAGGAAGGGCACAACTCTATCAGCTGAGCAACAATGTTCATCAAAGTGTTGAGTGCTACAGTGTAGGTTAGTTTATTAGGACAAGTGCATGACAGTAAGGTTAGTTGCCTGATGGCCAGGTTATGGAGCACACTGCAGGCCACGATGATGTTGCAAACCTTTTCAAGCCGGTACTGCAGTGTGCCCCCCGTACCAGACAGGCAGAGCCATGGACCCTTCAGGGGACCAATTGCACGCTCCACGGTGACTCTTGTGCGTGCGTGCGCCCGGTTATAGGTGCGCTCCTGTTGGGTGGTGGGGTTGGTCAGCGGAGTCATTAGCCATGGCTTCAGTGGATAGCCACGATCCCCTGCATTCAAGAGATATAATTGAATTACGTCGTTCAAATAGAGAAGGCATGTGTAAGTGGAGTGGGATGTTCTGAAGCCAGATGGGAATTTGTAGATTACCTTTTTTTTCGCGAGGTACTTTTCGACCTGTTCAAAGATTTTTGCCATGACTTTCGAGATGGAGTTAAGAATAGCAACAGGGCGGCAGTTGCCTGTGCAGGGGGGTTACTCTCGCAATTTTGAAGTATTTGGGGACGTATCCCTGTTTTATGGAGAGGTTTATTATATGGGTGATGACTGGGGTGATGGCGGCTGCTGAGTCTCTGAGGAATTTGGAATGGATATTGTCATGGCCAGTGGTCTTGTTAGGTTGAAGGGCACTCAGTTTTTTTAGCACCTCATCTGTTGTTACCATTTTGAGTTTGAAGTCGTCTTTGCGGACCCCTAGGTTTTTGTAGAAGGCTAGGGTGAGTTCTACCCCAAAAATGCCCTGAGTGGGAGGGTAGTTTATTAACCAGTGTTGTGGCTATGTTTGTAAAGAAAATGTTTAAGGAATTGGCCACCTCCAGCTTGTCTGTGATGAGGGTGTTTTCTGTCTGTGTGTTGATGTTTGAAAATCTTGTTTTTAGTTTTTTACTGCAGCCTAGTTGGTTGTTGAGTAAAGTTTACAGGGTTTGTTTTTGTTGTCCTCAGTTTTGTCATTGATGACGTTTTTGCCGATTTGATCATGGTGTTTACATCATTTCTTAGTCTGTTTCTTTGTAGTTTGAGTTCAACTACGTGGGCTTGGAGGTCACTGTTTGAGCTTTTGGCAAGCTTTGACTGACTTTTATGAAGTTAGATAGATAACAAATAGATACCATATAGATACCAAATATATAACAAATACATATCAAATAGATACCAAATAGATACCATATAGATACCAAATAGATACCATATAGATACCAAATAGATAACAAATAGATAACAAATAGATAACAAATAGATAACAAATAGATACTGTTGTATCTCGTAATGATACTATGTACTCTCGTTGTTGTCAGATCAGCAATATACTCTTGTGAAGAATGGGATGTCCAGACATGCGCTCCTGACTTTCTTGCAAGTTTATTAACAAAAGCACACAATGACTGCTTCTTAAAAACACTTGCTGTCGCTCAAAAACACTGAATGTTTACAATAATTCAAGGTTTGAATCGGCGTTCTCCAAACTAATCTAACAAGAATGTCCGCTGATCATATCTCGTCATTGGCAACGTGGATATAGCTTATCCTTTACCGATGGGATAGTCCGTCCGACGTAATCTCCTTTTTATTCTTCATCATCATCTTCTCTTTCAACTCTGATCTAGTGTCTTGATGGCCCTGTATTTGTAGCAGGCCTGGGTCCAGCCGATGACATCACAGCTAGTGACATCATAACAGGTTTTCCTCCAATCCACAAACAGTTCGTTTTCAGTTTGAAAATGTAGGCGTGGCTTAATGCTAACTGCCCTGCTGAAGACAGTATTTCTTTCCAACTCATTTTAAGACTAAAACATTGTTACTATTACATTTACAACATATGATATATGAATATTATATTATCTTTTTCCCCCCTCCTTTTTTCCGATTTGTCTCCCGATTTGTTAGTCGTTATGCCAATTCCCAACCCCCTTCCTGGTTGTTGCGCACTCCCCCCTACTGTTGGTCCGGGAGGCCGGAGACTGTCACATGCTTCCCTCCGACGCATGTGCAGCCAGCCGGCAGCCAGCCTGGCAGCGCAGATTCTCACCGGGAGAGTGTAACGTGTGGAAGGTCACACTACCTCCCTCCAGATCCTACCCTCGCTGTGCAGGCGCCCCGACCGAACTGTAGGGTTGCTGTCCACAGCGCCCAGGACCCACCCATCAGCTTTCCCACCCCTAACACTGCCAATTGTGTTAGTATGAACGACCAGCCAAGCTGATAGCAACGCCGAGAGCTGGATTCGAACCCAGCGTCTCCAGCGTTGATGGCGAGCGCCTTGCCCACTACACCACCTAGCCGCCCAGATATATGAATATTAAGGTACTTCTCTCAAAGACACATAGTTCCACATAACACATTAACGTTAGGTTATGACTATAACCAAGTTCTGTTAGTTAGGGGCGATGCTTGGCATCGCTACTGCACTATCTCGCGTACGTGCACGCGTACTGAATAAACCACAAATGTACCTCTAATACCAGTATTAGTCTGACCACACCCCTCATCAGCTTACCTTCATAAGCAGGTGTGTGGTCACCTGCTCTCCTCCTTCCCAAGCTTTCACCACAAGGTGAGGACAAGGGCTGCAGCGGCCGTCCGATGCCAAGCATCGCCCCTAACTAACAGAACTTGGTTATAGTCATAACCTAACGTTCTGTATCGTTAGTGGCTTAGCTTGGCATCGCTACTGCACAAGGGAGGCCAAGCGGAGCCACTTGGCTGACAAATACACCCCGCTGACAGCCCCCCAAAACCATCAGAACAGGGAGGGCCGAGCCCCCCCGACCCCCCCTAATGGAGGGTAGCCCCCCTATTAGGGACGTCACGGGAGGGCGACGGACCCGACCGTGCGAAGAGGCACTCAAGCAACTCAACGCACAGGGTGAGCAGACCGTGGCTTGACCCCACGACTACACACACGCACAACCCGCATGCCACCCGGGAACGAACGGAGGAACAACCTCGTTACTGCCCCCAGAATCACGGGGTCAAGGGCAAACCCAACCCCGTGGCAAGGCCGTAGCAGCGGAGCACGAAGGAAGACCCAGACCCACCAAAAGGACTGGACTCCCTAGAATGGGGGCCCGGAGAAGTCCATGATGCCAGCATCAAGACCCCACCAGGTGGGCACGTAGTGCCCCGCCCCCCACATCGCCAGCGTATTCGGACAAAGGCCCCTCAGTTACTGCACCTGGTATTCCCAGGCGGAACCAACCAGGCCAGAACCTGCCCAGCTTCCGAGATCGGACGAGATCGGGCGTGTTCAGGTCGGTATGGCCGTAAGCCGAGCGGGCCCCGTCCCCCCAATAGTACACCGCCTGGCACACTGACCCTGCAGAATAGGCAGTCAGCATGGCCGTAAGCACACAAAAAAGGTTAACCAACGGAAGCAGGCAGCGCACCGGGGAAAAACCAGGCAACAGGCTGTTAACCCTAGCCTGGAGACTGCGGACGAGACAGGCGCCAGAGGGGACAGCTGAACACAGCCGCCCCGGCGGAAGGAGCGTAAGCTGGCGGTGTTGCATGACCAAGCCTCCATTTAACAACCCCCACCCAGAGGGGTCGAGGCAGAGAAGGCTGACACGATTGGCAGACGTCATGAACGTGCAGGGGCACCCTCAAACGGTGAACCCGGGAGTTGACACTGCTCCAACACACCAGGGAATCAACCACCTCGGTGTTACCCAATGCGGCGGTTGTTCCTATAACCCCTCAAGAAAAAACTCCAAAACACACCTGCGGGTATACACCGGCTATACCGCAGTACAAGTGTTTCAGTTTCCAAAAAGGGTTAACCCAGGCCTACGGGTCGCAAACATCACTTCGGACCGGGCCTGGCGGTACGGGAAGCACAGGGTCACCAGAGGAGGTCAAAAAACCACCCCCACAGGCCCCTCTTCGCCATGCGTGAGAGAGGAGCGAAAAATAATGGAGAACCAGCCCCTAAGCACACCGTACCCGGTATTCCCCGGCGGTCTCCCAACCAAGTACTAACCAGGACCAACCTGTGTAGCGGCCGAGATCCGACGAGATCGAGCGCGTACAGAATGGCATGGCTGTAAGCCATGACGACAGTGCTGAGTAAAAACATACCCAACCAGGGTCTCCATAGCGCTTAACCCTGTGACACCCAGACCGACCTGGCATTTTTCCCCCTGAAAAAAGCCCAAGTCCCTCAGGGTACCAGAACAGCAGATCTGCATCCCCGGCGGACAACGGGTTCAACTGATCTGGACCAGCGTGACCAGAACCAGTCCCGTGCCCTAACCACGCCGACATGCCTACTCCAGGAGAAGGGCAGATATGCGTGTTGATCTTAACATGAAAAGAAGGCGCCACCCAGACGTACGGACGAACCGCGCCTGGTGGCCCACCCCAAGGGCGTGAGACCCCACTACATATGTTCAGATCCATCCCGTCATCATCCCCCAGACATGAACGAGAATCCGTCGACAACCCACCCAGGTCATGGGATGTGGTCGCCGGAAGAGGAAAAACCCCCATCTCAGTTGCTTTATAAAAACGCTGTTTCAACCACAAGCAACCAAGGCGTGCCAGTCAATCGCCTGTTTACAGCGAGCTAGCACTATACGTGCGTCGGGACACACCCCCATCAATGAACAGGCTATTTAGACCTGTCATTGAATCCCCAAGGCGCCCAGGGGAACGACAAGAGGGGTGTGACACTCCCTAACTCCAACACTTCTGGAATAGAAAGAAGGAAGCATCAACAGTATGTATCCCAGTCTACACAGCCGGGGTAAAAAATGTTCACATTTTTACATCCCACCACCCTCCCATAGGAAAGAGACGGGGATCCCCAGAGAGACTTCCCACGCGAGCTGTACAGATTGAAAAGAATATATTGCACCTTGAGCCATGTAAAAAACTGGTTTTAGGGCCTCCGGGGAAGAGGCACCGAACCCATACACACTCAATAAACGAATTGAATCGAATATACATACAATAGAAAAGGACCCTTCTAGAGGGTCCACTCACTTTGACAATCTGAGGAGGAAGGCTCTGTACTCTGATGGAGGCTTCCTCACATGGAAGAAGGAGTCCGAACTCACAGAAGGCCTGAGTAGGCGCTTGGTGAGGAGGAGCCCTGACCACCCCCCCTGAAAACAGATCCATCACATGGACCTGAACAGCACACGGAAGTCCTACCAACAGAGACGCGCACGGTGACGTACTCCATGGCGGGGGAATTCCTGCGGTGCACACGCCCAATATACCAGGCCGTGGGACCAGGAACTCCCTCCCCCCCCCCCCCCCCCCCCCGTAACGTGCCGAACCGCCACGTGACGGGAACCTTGAAGGACAGGGGGTGTACCCCTGACCGACAGAACAATGGGGAGAGGAAAGGTTACCAGTTCACCCCTTTACGACCCCACACCCATGATACGACGTAACGACAAAAAGAGAATATGACACAGTCATAGTCAGCTCTATGAAGCGTTTCACAGCTCCACACAGCGCATGAGCTAACCTGCTATCTGATTTTTACTAAGGAAAAACACAGAATAGAGAAGGCTCTAAGAACCCCGGTCCAACATACACATGTGCTTCTGTGGCCAGTACAACCCAGTTGTAGGTCACATGACACACACAACCCATCATCACCTACAAAAAATGGCAAAAACACTCAACAGAGGAACGCCGTTTTTTCCACAATGAGAGAATACATCATTCTTGATTAGTATCGACCACAGGCCTTGCTAAGCACACATGACAGCAACCAAACCAATTTCCCTTTAGGAAATAAGTTTCTCCAGCAGATTTAGCACAACCTCAGCAATCAAGCTAAGAGTCACATCGTATCCCTACCACACAAAAGACACAATTAATGCACAACATGTCTGATAGGAGGTGATAAAGTCCCCAGGGAACCGGGGGGGAAAAACACAATCCTCCTATTTTACCCTCAATACGGCCAGTTAAAACAGGAAAACCTGTTAATGTGTGAACTCACTGTTCATTGTCATTACAGTCTGAGAAAGAACATTCTTTTACTCACTTGTCACCAAGCATAGCTTCATAGGTCAGTTGCCTTAGTAGTGAGTACACGGTACACATAAACACCATGATGTTTCTCACACAACAACCAGATCAATACATCACGATCTGCACGGAGAAGCTAACTGCCAGTGACAAAAACAGCTCACACACAACCCGCAACGTATCCCAAATGCACTGCAACAACACACGTTTTGGGAAAAAACACCGTTATTCACAATACATTTAGCAAGGTAAAACCAGAAGACGTGTTATGAGGTCTGGCCAACCCCGTACCTACCCGGAACGCAGACCAGCGAAGTGCAGTCACAAGACACCGTAGAACACAGCCGTCCTGTGTTGTTCGACCCGGGCAGCGTCGCCGCTCCACCAGTCGCTACAGTCCTCTTTGTTGACGCAATCCCCGTCTAGGCTCAGGCAGGGTCGACGAACATCCCCTGTCAAGGATGACGTCGTGGGCAAGAGTGTAAAACATGTTAAAATCAAAGCACGTTCAACAGAATAGCATCAAGCTAACGGCTGCTCCAACCGTTCGGGTGCTATTGCTTCCGCTCGCGAGACGCCGATCTAACGACGCACGCGATCAGAAGCGAGCTCCCGGCGGCGCGCGCGAAGCTAAGCTACCCCGCGCCAGGCCACTGACCGGCTAACCGTAAGCCATGAACATGTAAACAACGACATAACACTCACCCAGACAGGCCGCCGTTCTGAACCCCTCCTCACTTTTTAAGAGAAAAGAGAAAACAAGACGTCAACACCGCTTCACAACGGTGACATTACCACGTCCGGCGGAATCAGCACAGTACCAACTGGCCTGTATAGCTGACTTTGAACATGAATCTGCCGCTATCGCACATTACATGCACATATCCCCTCGTGAAGGAATACTCTCATTTGGATATGAAAGATGGGGTCTTAACACGGTGACAGAGAGAATCCACTCGTCCAGAACACACAGGGATCACCAGTGTCAATGGTCGCGGCCCACTAGTTAAAACTATAATGGTCGCCAGACCAAGGCCTTCTGTCGCCTAGGCGGCTAAACAAAGGACCCTAGCCTGGGGCCGGTTTCCATAAACTTTGTCAAGTAGCCCCCATAGCACTAACAGACAAGTGGAGCTCGCCAGCAAAACACTACTCACCCAACCTGGAACGCACCGCTCCTCACAACAGCGGCATGTCCGACAGTTCAGCTGTGGCCTGACAGGTTTCACCCCAACAAACACAGCAAGGAACTGCAGTTGAGAAGCATGCAGCGGCGTGCTCCCAATACGAAAACCGGTGGAGGGTTTTTAGAATGATCATCATCTTCTAGACACTCCAGTACGAAGACAATATCGCCGTATTTTCTCGAAAATAGTGAGAGAGAAAATAAAGATATGATGTCAACGTATCCTTGTTTCCCAAGCTGTTCCTAATCCAATTTCTTCCATCATGGTGTCAAGTGTGGGGATCTACCGAGGCACCTCTTCCTTGTGGTGAAAGCGAGAAGGAGGAGAGCAGGTGACCACACACCTGCTTATGAAGGTAAGCTGATGAGGGGTGTGGTCAGACTAATACTGGTATTAGAGGTACATTTGTGGTTTATTCAGTACGCGTGCACGTACGCGAGATAGTGCAGTAGCGATGCCAAGCTAAGCCACTAACGATACAGAACTGTTTTGTCCCAGAGTAAACCACAAAGCTGACATTCACAGGAGTTATTTTCAGTTCAACGTATCAAGATCTATATTACCTTATTCATTAAACTTATTTACCTAGATTTCTTTTTAACAGAGCTTTTCTAAATAATTATCTTAAATGATACTAATTCAACCAGTTACCCTTGATACTCAAACTTAATTAGTTTACACAATAGTTTTGTAAAATCACTTGACCTACATTTGGCTATATACCACTCCAAGTTTACTATCAAAATGTTTCCCAAGTTAAACACATCATTTCAATAATAATTGTAGTTGAATCTGGTTTAAATTGAATATAGAAAAATACATTTCTAATGTGTCCTAATCACTAAACATTATCCCCTCCTGTGGTCTGGTTCCCAGCAGAAGTTGGATATTTTCACACCTCTGAGAGAAACAGCTGATTGAGCCTGCTTGTATGCAAATGAGTTTGTCTCCCTTCCTCAGTTCCTCACAGCATTTTCTGATTACTTGCATTAATTACAGAATGAGTTATTCTTAAAAGATATATACTTTATCCCACATAATACTTTGAAGATGTATTACTTTGAATTACTTTTTTAAAAGGCTTGATTCAACCAGAAGCTTTATTTCATGATTATATCTTAAGTAATTTTCAAAGAGCAGCCTAGCTGCTCACACAACACTGTTGATACAGTTGATTATCACGTATACATGTGATTTGAATGTTATCACCGTTATTGGCCGAATAATTGTTTTGAGTCTTCGGGGGTGCATCATATCCCTTTTCCTTCTGTTGTGGGTTGCTTTGAAGCTGACTGAGGTGTCTGTATACAAATGTGGTTTCTGTGAGACATCCTGGCTCGCGTGACCTGGGACAGCTGGTCTCCTATATTGATTTAGCTGTTTGGTCACTGGAGGATTTTCTCTAAATGGCTTCCTCCTGAATTCCCAATTTGGAGGTAATACTTATTTTAAGAATATGTATAATTTAACAGTCAAATTATACTACAATACCAAATAGATCCTCTCCTCTCCTATCTCATCCTCTTCTCTCTTTTCCTCTCCTCTCCGCTCCTATTGTTGCGCTTGCTGTGTAGGTCAGGCTGTTCAAAACACATTGTGTCAAAACATCTGCCTCTCTGGTTGGGCTGAATGGAGCCTGAGCCCGGAGCCAGAGAGACCCTGTGGAGCTCACAGGAAGCCGTACAGGAGCAGAGCTCTGCTCGTCTCCCTCTGAAGGTCTCTGCATCATGCATAATGGATGCAGGCAGTCACATGTAATTTAATATTCATCAAGGTTGAAATTCCCTTCAGTGTAGTTATGAGGATGCTGAATGCCTTTGTGTTGCTAGAACACATCATGTTCATTTTATAGAGTTAAAGCTGACATTTTTAACTTTGTGGGTGGTGGCAGGCTGGGGTGAAGCAGGGGTAAAGCTGCACTATGTAGTTTTGGGATTTAGACTGAATGCTTGTGTTTTTACTGTCAGAAAAGCACTGGCAGGGAGCTGGGGAGCACTGGGATGAAGGTGGGATGGCTATTTGGTATCTATTTGGTATCTATTTGTTATCATTTGTTATCTATTTGTTATCTATATGGTATATATTTGGTATCTATTTGTTATCTATTTGTTATATATTTGGTATCTATTGGGTATCTATTTGTTATCTATTTGTTATCTATATGCTATCTATTTGGTATCTATATGGTATCTATTTGGTATCTATTTGTTATCTATTTGTTATCTATATGGTATATATTTGGTATCTATTTGTTATCTATTTGGTATCTATTTGTTATCTATTTGTTATCTATATTGTATCTATTTGTTATCTATTTGGTATATATTTGTTATCTATTTGTTATCTATTTGTTATCTATTTGTTATCTATTTGTTATCTATATGGTATCTATTTGGTATCTATTTGTTATCTATTTGTTATCTATATGGTATCTATTTGTTATCTATTTGGTATCTATTTGGTATCTATTTGGTATCTATATGGTATCTATATGGTATCTATTTGGTATCTATTTGTTATATATTTGGTATCTTTTTGTTATATATTTGGTATCTATATGGTATCTATTTGGTATCTATTTGTTATATATTTGGTATCTATTTGGTATCTATTTGGTATCTATATGGTATCTATTTTTCATATATTTGGTATCTATTTGGTATCTATTTGTTATTTTACTGTCTAGAACCACAATTAGTTTCTCTCCCCTTTGCGTTTTATCGTATATTTGTTATTTGTATTGCCTGGCTTCGCAACTCACCCCTTTGATTTGTATTAGCTATTTGTTATTTGAACAGCCATTGTGTTTTTGTCACGATGACCCTCATACTTTGTTTGGATGAGTGGGGTAATGCTCCTGCTGCCACCGCACAATCTGACGGCATAGCAGATTGTGGTCACGTGACACAATTTATCAGATATGATTGGTTGGTTGTCATAAAAGGAGCAACCGTGACAGACACAAGCTCTGATTTGACCCTCAGTCTCTAGATAGTGTATGATATACTGTATCTTTAGTACTGAAATAATAAAGTGTCCCAAGAGGAAAAGTGAACCCCTGGAACTAAGTATGAAGCTATAAATGATATGAGGTGTCCTGCCCCCCCCCCCCCCCCCCACACACACTTACCAGACAAACCTGTCTTCTAAGGTTAAAGGAACACGCCAACATTTGGGGAAATTAGCGCACCATCTTCTCCAGAGAGAGACAAGAAGATAGAGAGATGGAAGCGGTTCAGTGCCGCTTAGCCTAGGCATTGTCCAACTAACACCTCTCCCGAAGGCTAACCGGCACTGTCCACTTCCATTCATTGTGCTAAGCTAGGCTAACGTGCAGCCAGATAGCTTGTCACAAGGAAAGATGAAATTACATACCTAGGTTCCATCCTAGAGGCAAATATTTCCTGTGACAAAATTTAGTTAGTTTAGTTTAGTTTAGTTGTCATACAGAAGTACAGAATACTTTCATACAAAATGCTTCTTACTGTTACGCTCCAGAGACTGTGCTAGACAAGATAGTATCAAATAACATAGTATAGCATGTAATTTAGAAGTAGAAAATGAGGTCACAGTGTTCAGTATAGACATATGTACAATGTTCGATGCAGAATAGACGTAACTGAGTTACCATATAATATACAATACTATGCAGTGTACTAATGTACAGTACTATATAGTGCAAAGCAGAAATGGGATGAGGTACAATTTAGGTACAATTTACAGTAAGGTGTACGAGTTGTAGTGCAATCCTTCATCAATAAATATAAAGTGTGGGGAGTGGGTGCTACAGTGTGTTTGTTTAAAGTGAGTGTGTGCTATAAAGTGTGTGGAGTGGGTGCTACAGTGTGTTTGTTTAAAGTGAGTGTGTGCGTGTGGATGTGTGTGCTATGTGCGTTTGATGGTTGTTGTTGTGTAGTGTTCATTGTTCGTTTAGCAGCCTGATGGCCTGGGGATAGAAGCTTCTTCTGAGTCTTTCTGTGCTCGCCTTGAGACTCCGGTATCGGATGTTACAATGGCATCCAATGTAATAAAAAAAGTCAACCAACGAACTCGATTCTTGTACCGGATCTCCTCTCTGGTAAGCAAGAATACCCTGAAGACTCTGGCAGGAGCACAGCACTCATTCAAGGGTACTACAACTATGCTTGCACCTCATGGTACCAAAGCACCTCAAAGGCGCTAAAAACAAAATTACAAACATCTCAAAACAAACTGGTCAGACCAGGGCTGGCTCTGACCAATTAGCTGCCCTAGGCAGGATTGTATCTGTTGCCCCCTTGCATCACAGTTTATTCTGTTCCATACGGTAAAGGGCGAGAAGAAGACGAAGAAGTTGTTTGTTTGGAGAATTTCTCACTCGCCGTCCAAATGAATGAGCCATTGTAAAACACTCATTTTCCATGGGATTGTTATAAATGTTGGAACTGTACTATAGATAAGACTTCAGTATTTCGAAATAACTAGTAGTATTAGTAAAAAAAAAATTAAAATTAGAAAAAAAGGGAAAAAGAAATGGTTTTGTTTACCCTCTGGGTGGTGGCGCCCTTAGCATTTGCCTATACTGCCTATGCCTAGAACCGGCCCTGGGTCAGACTACTGCTTGACCTTACTCCTAGAACCCACCTCACCCCTGCCCACTTTGACAACCTAGGATGGCTTAGAGTAGACGAAAGAGTACAGCAACTTGCAATGGGCCTGGTCTACAAGATACACTACACGACTAAGGTACCCATGTACAGATACAGCGCTCAAAAATCAAACCTCTCCTGCTCCTCTCCTGCGCCTCTACCACTCCTCCACCACTCCACTCCAAACTGATTTTGTGACTCCTATTGTTCTGGACCGGGCCAGATTTCACACCTCCACTGCCTCTCACAGACTGGGGAGATTTTCATCTTAAATTTATATTCGTCCCAAATGTCCCAGCCCCATCCGATTCCTTAGCTTTTTTCACTGTTTACTTATCATGCATTGCAACACTAATATATGGTCAGTACCCCAAGTCAGACTGCCCATATACAAATTATCTTGGGGGTCTGAGGGCAGTAGCCCCCGACCCCCTCCCTGGGGAAGCACTTAAGTTAAGTACCCTCCCTTTGTTCACGTTTAGACCCAGCCACCAGCCCCCAAAAATTAACACCTGCGTGCTAGATTTAGTGGCACACAAGCAGCACACAAGCAGCAGACAAGCAGCACACAAGCAGCAGAATTTGTTTGATTTTTGAGCGCTGCGTCTGTACATGTCAAAATACTTCCCAAAGGTCAGTGAATACCACGATCACAACACCAGAGGGAGCTCCACAAATCATGTTAAACCCAGATTCGGCTCAAACAAGGGACTAAACATGTTTTGCAATTATGCCACATCAATGTGGAACGCCCTACCCAAAGCTGTAAAGGAATGTGAATCACTAGCCACTTTCAAAACCACTCTCAAAGAACACCTACGGGAGACTGCAATTCGAAACTGGCCCCTGTAAATGTCCTAACCCAACCCCCTCCAATGTACAGTAAATTACCTAACCCAAGAATACACGAGACCTTCCTCTTGAACCAAGTATGGTTTCGTCAATATTCCAATGTACAGTTTTGCTTGTACAGTTGTACAGTTTCCCCCACCCACCCCTCCTACCCAACCCCCCCCCCCACCTACCCAACCTCCTCCAATGTACAGTTTCTATGTCAAATGTATATACTCTCTTTTCTAGACTCTTTTTGTATCACAAACAGTACTGTATTTGCAAATCTGGTATGTCATAAATGTATAGATGTAGCAGTACTGTTATGGTTTGTAACCGACCCCAATCGCACAACACAAGACAGGAATGAGAGTAAGCCAAAACAGGGCAAATATTTATTATAGAACAAAAAGCGGCACAGTCCCTTTAAGGGAGAACACAAAAACACTAGAGACAAGGAAATCTGGAAAATGCGGCACTGTGCCTTTAAGAGGCGAACAGGCTAAGGGACTAAGGCTAAGGGCCAGGGCTAAGGACCAGGGCTAAGTGTAAGGGCCAGGACCAGGGGCACTGGAAAGGGGGACAGGGACAGAGGCCCGGAGAGGCGGGCTGGAGACAGGGACAGAGAACAGGGTTAAGGCCTTGGACAGGGCGAGGGCCAGAGCTGCTTACAGGGATGAGGACAGGGTTCCGACAGCGGAGGCCTGGCACGGGAACAGGGGCCCGACGGCAAAGGCCTGGCACGGGGACAAGGGCCCGACGGCGGAGGCCTGGCACGGGGACAGAGGCCCGACGGCGGAGGCCTGGCACGGGGACAGGGGCCCGACAGCGGAGGCCTGGCACGGGGACAGGGGCCCGACAGCGGAGTCCTGGTACGGAGACAGGGGCCCGACAGCGGAGGCCGGGGGGACCAGGCACGGAGACTTGACTTGACTTGACTTGGTACAGGGGCCCGACAGCTGAGGCCGGGGGGAAGAGGCGCCATCCTCCCGTGGAAATAGGGAGCGATGACGCGCCGGCTTGACGTCTGGAGTGGGAACACTGGCAACCTCCGTAGAGATTTAGAGAGCGAAGACGGTGTCCCACTCCAGGCACGGAGATCCTCTTCCTCCTCCTCGAATGCTGCAGACGGGCAGCGCAGAACACAGGGGTCCCAGGGGACCGGGGCGAAGAGACGCCATCCTCCCGTGGAAATAGGGAGCGATGGCGCGCCGGCTTGACGTCTGGAGTGGGAACACCACTCCAGGCCTGGCACGGAGATCCTCCTCAGATGCTGCAGACGGGCAGCGCAGAACACAGGGGTCCCAGGGGACCGGGGCGAAGAGACGCATCCTCCCGTGGAAATAGGGAGCGATGACGTGCCGGCTTGACGTCTGGAGTTGGAACATGGAAAACCTCCCGTAGAGAATTAGAGAGCGAAGACGGTGTCCCACTCCAGGCAAACGGCGACAGGTGGTGATGGCTGGCACGTCGTCTCAGGCCGGAGACGCGGCAGGAGATGGTAACGTACAGGATGGTAACCGTACAGAACTCCATGAACACAGAGTGAACATAGATACAGAACGACCCGACCAGGACTGGAAGGGAGGTCCAGGTATATTAGCCCTCTGGGGCGCTAATCACAAACTATGACAGCTGCGTGATGGTAATTGAACAAGAAAGTCCAAGGGTGGGGGCTGGTGAAGAGTAGAGGAGAGTAAATCATCGCAAGGGTGGGGGCTGGTGAAGGAGAGTAGAAGGCAGGGAAAAGTTCTCACAAGGGTGGGGGCTGGTGAAGAGTAGGAGGCAGGGAAAAGTTCTCACAAGGGTGGGGGCTGGTGAGGTGAGGAGACAGGGAAAAAAGGTCCAGGGAACAGGCGAATCCTCACAGTACCTCCCCCTCCACGGGAGCCACCGGGCGACCGAAAAACTACCATGACGGGGCAGAACTCTCATTTTAGTCTCCCACACCAGCTTCTCATGCTGATTTTAAATTTCCTCACTGAGAGGGTCCAGCAGGTCTTTGTCAATGGGCAGATGTCCAACATGTCGATTTCCAACACTGGCTCCCCCCAAGGTTGCGTTTTGTCTCCCCTTTTATTTATTATGTACACGGACAGCTGCAGATCGCTTCATGACCAAAGGCATCTGGTTAAGTTCTCAGATGACACTGTCCTGGTATCTCTACTGCAGCGCTCCGAAACTGATCATGGACCTGTACTTCACGACTTTGTGAATTGGTGTGATGAGAATGACTTGGACCTCAATGTCTCTAAGACTAAGGACATGATAATTGACTTCAGACACAACCCCGATCATCAAGCCAGTGTAGCTAGTGTAATTCACGATGAGGACGTCCAGACTGTTGAATCGTACAAATACCTGGGAACTGTGTTTGATTGTAAACTGAAGTTCAACCTAAATACAGAGTATATTGTTAAAAAAGGTCAGCAGAGGATCTACCTACTGAGAAAGCTGAACTCTTTTAATGTTAGTGCGAAGATCCTGAGCACTTTTTATAGTTCTTTTATTGAAAGCCTCCTAACTTTTTCTTTTATCTGCTGGTTCAGTGGCCTGTCCATTAAAGATAGGAACAGCCTACAGTATATTGTGAAAGTGTGCTCCAAAATAATTGGAGTAAAACAGAGAGACCTATGTTCTCTCTGGACGGACCAGGTGGTCAAGAAGGGGACGAGCATCACAGATCAACCCCTCCATGCTCTGTCTCAGCGGTTTTCACTGTTGCCTTCTGGCCGCCGTTATGACGTCCCACCAAGTAGGACCAACCGCTACGCCAAATCTTTTGTCCCCTCGGCTATCAGACTTTTAAACACAGACAGTAGTCATTTTAAGTAGCCTTTTGCACTTGGTTGTCTGTTTTTACTTTTACTTTCATTGCTGGATTGTATCACATGGAGTGTTTCTCTTTTTATTTGCCGTGCTGTCGTTGAGATGTTTTGTTGTTTGTTTGTCTTTGTTGCTTGTAAGCTGCAAATATGAATTGCCCCACGCGGGACCAATAAAGTTGTCTGAATCTGAATCTGAATCTGAACACTAACATGACGGACAGAACACTAACATGACGGGGCAGAACACTAACACGACGGGGCAGAACACTAACATGACGGTCAGAACACTAACATGACGGGGCAGAACACTAACATGACGGGGCAGAACACTAACATGACGGTCAGAACACTAACATGACGGTCAGAACACTACCATGACGGGCCAGAACACCACGGAATCAGACAGCGGGGCAAGGGACAAGACAAGGCAACAAACAAAAAAAAACTGGGCCATGCTAGCAGGGGAAGCTACACCTAACGTGGGGCTAGCAGAGGGACTGGGTAGCTGCCAGAGCATTGCTAGCTACAGGGCCTATGCTAGCTGTAATGCTACATTAGCATAGAGGCTGCGCTAGCTGCCGGAGCTAGGCTAGCAGACAGGGCTGGACTAGCAAAGGAGAACAAGCTAGCTGGAAGGACAGTCCTAGCTGTGGGGAACAGGGTAGCTAACAGGGGAGCTAACGAGGCTAATAGGGGAGCTAACAGGGGAGTCAACAGGGGAACTAACAGGGGAACTAACAGGGGAACTAGAGGGAGCTAGAGGGAACTAGAGGGAGCTAGAGTGGGTTAGAGGGAACTAACAGGGGCTAACTCACATACACTGTCTGTGCTGGCTGGGGTCGTCGACTGGTCGGGTCGTACTGTTATGGTTTGTAACCGACCCCAATCGCACAACACAAGACAGGTATGAGAGTAAGCCAAAACAGGGCAAATATTTATTATAGAACAAAAAGCGGCACAGTCCCTTTAAGGGAGAACACAAAAATACTAGAGACAAGGAAATCTGGAAAATGCGGCACTGTGCCTTTAAGAGGCGAACAGGCTAAGGGACTAAGGCTAAGGGCCAGGGCTAAGGACCAGGGCTAAGTGTAAGGGCCAGGACCAGGGGCACTGGAGAGGGGGACAGGGACAGAGGCCCGGAGAGGCGGGCTGGAGACAGGGACAGAGAACAGGGTTAAGGCCTTGGACAGGGCGAGGGCCAGAGCTGCTTACAGGGATGAGGACAGGGTTCCGACGGCGGAGGCCTGGCACGGGAACAGGGGCCCGACGGCGGAGGCCTGGCACGGGGACAGGGGTCCGACGGCGGAGGCCTGGCACGGGGACAGAGGCCCGACGGCGGATGCCTGGCACGGGGACAGGGGCCCGACAGCGGAGGCCTGGCACGGGGACAGGGGCCCGACAGCGGACGCCTGTCACGGGGACAGGGGCCCGACGGCGGAGGCCTGGTACGGAGACAGGGGCCCGACAGCGGAGGCCGGGGGGACCGGGCACGGAGACTTGACTTGACTTGGTACAGGGGCCCGACAGCGGAGGCCGGGGGGAAGAGACGCCATCCTCCCGTGGAAATAGGGAGCGCTGACGCGCCGGCTTGACGTCTGGAGTGGGAACACTGGCAACCTCCCGTAGAGAATTAGAGAGCGAAGACGGTGTCCCACTCCAGGCACGGAGATCCTCTTCCTCCTCCTCGAATGCTGCTGACGGGCAGCGCAGAACACAGGGGTCCCAGGGGACCGGGGCGAAGAGACGCCATCCTCCCGTGGAAATAGGGAGCGATGGCGCGCCGGCTTGACGTCTGGAGTGGGAACACCACTCCAGGCCTGGCACGGAGATCCTCCTCGGATGCTGCAGACGGGCAGCGCAGAACACAGGGGTCCCAGGGGACCGGGGCGAAGAGACGCATCCTCCCGTGGAAATAGGGAGCGATGACACGCCGGCTTGACGTCTGGAGTGGGAACACTGGAAAACCTCCCGTAGAGAATTAGAAAGCGAAGACGGTGTCCCACTCCAGGCAAACGGCGACAGGTGGTGATGGCTGGCACGTCGTCTCACGCCGGAGATGCGGCAAGAGATGGTAACGTACAGGATGGTAACCGTACAGCACTCCATGAACACAGAGTGAACATAGATACAGAACGACCCGACCAGGACTGGAAGGGAGGTCCAGGTATATAAAGCCCTCTGGGGCGCTAATCACAAACTATGACAGCTGCGTGATGGTAATTGAACAAGAAAGTCCAAGGGTGGGGGCTGGTGAAGAGTAGAGGAGAGTAAATCATCACAAGGGTGGGGGCTGGTGAAGGAGAGTAGAAGGCAGGGAAAAGTTCTCACAAGGGTGGGGGCTGGTGAAGAGTAGGAGGCAGGGAAAAGTTCTCACAAGGGTGGGGGCTGGTGAGGTGAGGAGACAGGGAAAAAAGGTCCAGGGAACAGGCGAATCCTCACAAGTACTGTCTATCTGTATGTCGTTTATGTCATATATGTTATGATGAATTGAAAATCGGGGACCCTGATGTAAACAAGACGAAAGTCTTTATCTGGTCTGCATCCCCTTAACAATTGTATGTATTGAGCTGTACTGTACTGTACCCATTCTGCAATCTGTTAATAAAGTTTTCAATCAATCAATCAATCAATTCTACTGAACGCACAGAGAGGAAATGAACTTAGCCCAAATGAATGGAAGCGGATACGGACCAGCTAGCCTAGCTGTTGGCCAAAAACACCTCTCCCGATAGGCTAAGCTAGGCTAGTGGTCCGTATCCGCTTTCATTCATTTGTGCTAATCTAGGCTAGCATGCAGTCAGATAGCTTTCTACTGAACACACAGAGGGAATTGGTCTCTATCTTCTTGTCTGACTCTGGAGACGACGGTAAGTGTGTATTTAACGTATATGAATGTGTAGCAGCGTACATGCTCAGTCTTCACTGGGTAAATAAAGGAGAGCGGAGCAGGAAACACCGTTTGTGGAACATCTGCCCTCTTCCATCAACTCTCCCGCCTCTCAAATCCCACCAGATCGATACAAAGTTTAAAAACATACATTTAAGGAGAATATAAAATTTTAAGAAAATAGGCCACAAATAATACATAACAGAACAGATGTGGTATTTGGTTCACATGCTGAATGCTACCAAGTTTAAACTGTTTACCTGAAGTACCAACGCTAACTCTATTTTAACACAATAATGCTTAAACTGTTTACCTGAAGTACCAACGCTAACTCTATTTTAACACAATAATGCTTAAACTGCTTACCTGAAGTACCAACGCTAACTCTATTTTAACACAATAATGCCTAGAACAGAAAAAAATCACATATTACATTGTAAAGGGGTAGTTCACCCCAGTTTGACGCTCAAAGCACCAAGCTGTTGTATTGTTTTTTTCCGTTCAACCAATGCAATTCAGCTCCATTTTATTGGAGTGATGGCAGACATACAGGATCTATTGCAGATACGGTATCAGGCTGATAGAGAGCACTGCAGGAAACAGGAACAATGGGGTTGTTTGTTTATTTGGAACTGGCCCTTTAAACGGTCACCTCCCAACTTGTCTCCTAATGAAGCTGATTGTTAAATAGAGCCTCTCGCTCTCTTTCTGTGCCTTCACTCCTTCATCTCTCCCCGTCTCTCTCCACTCTCCCATTCCTAAATCTCTCCTTTCCCTTTCTCTCTCTCTCTCTCTCTCTCTCTCTCTCTCTCTCTCTCTCTCTCTCTCTCTCTCTCTCTCTCTCTCTCTCTCTCTCTCTCTCTCTCTCTCTCTCTCTCTCTCTCCACCCCCACATACTGTACACATGTCGTGTCCTCAGTATTCCTGACCAGTGTTGAGACTGAGTGATAATATAAAACCTGTTGTCTGCTTGGCCATCTGGCCTGTAAACTAATGACCATGTCTGAGTTCCACCTCTTCCTGCTACATCACCTCCATAACCTCCATCACCTCTATCACCTCCATCACCTCATCTCCTCCATCACCTCTCACCTCCATCACCTCCATCACCTCATCACCTCCATCACCTCCATCACCTCTCACCTCCATCACCTCCATCACCTCATCACCCCCATCACCTCCATCACCTCTCACCTCCATCACCTCCATCACCTCCATCACCTCATCACCTCCATCACCTCCATCACCTCTCACATCCATCACCTCCATCACCTCCATCACCTCTCACTTCATCACCTCCATCACCTCCATCACCTCCATCACCTCTCACCTCCATCACCTCTCACCTCCATCACCTCCATCACTTCCATCACCTCCATCACCTCTCACCTCCATCACCTCCATCACCTCCATCACCTCCATCACCTCTCACCTCCATCACCTCTCTGCTACATCACCTACATCCTCATCTCTCTCTACTTCCTGTCTTCTTCTTCTTCTTCTTCTTCTTCTTCTTCTTCTTCTTCTTCTTCTTCTTCTTCTTCTTCTTCTTCTTCTTCTTCTTCTTCTTCTTCTTCTTCTTCTTCTTCTTCTTCTTCTTCTTCTTCTTCTTCTTCTTCTTCTCTCCCTGTCCTTATCTCTCTCTACTTCCTGTCTTCTTTTTCTTCTCTTCCTGTCCTCATCTCTCTATACTTCCTGTCCTCATCTCTCTTAGTTCTTGTCCTCATCTCTCTATACTTCCTGTCCTCATCTCTCTTTACTTCATGTCCTCATCTCTCTTTACTTCCTGTCCTCATCTCTCTTTACTTCCTGTCCTCATCTCTATTATGTCCTGTCTTATTCTCTCTCTACTTCCTGTCCTCATCTCTCTATACTTCCTGTCATCATCTCGCTCTACTCACTGTCCTCATCTCTATACTTCCTGTCTTCTTCTCTCTGTACTTCCTGTCCTTATATCTCTCTACTTCCTGTCTTCTTCTCTCTCTACTTCCTGTCCTCATCTCTCGCTACTTCCTGTCCTCATCTCTCTATACTTCCTGTCCTCATCTCTCTACGTCCTGTCCTCATCTCTCTATACTTCCTGTCCTCATCTCTCTCTACTTCCTGTCTTCATCTCTCTGTACTTCCTGTCCTTATATCTCTCTACTTCCTGTCTTCTTCTCTCTCTACTTCCTGTCCTAATCTCTCGCTACTTCCTGTCCTCATCTCTCTATACTTCCTGTCCTCATATCTCTACTTCCTGTCCTCATCTCTCTATACTTCCTGTCCTCATCTCTCTCTACTTCCTGTCCTCATCTCTCTCTACTTCCTGTCTTCATCTCTCTATACTTCCTGTCCTCATCTCTCTCTACTTCCTGTCCTCATCTCTCTATACTTCCTGTCCTCATCTCTCTCTCTATTTCCTGTCTTCTTCTCTCTCTACTTCCTGTCTCGTTATTCTTCTCTCCCTGTCATCATCTCTCTCTACTTCCTGTCCTCATCTCTCTCTACTTCCTGTCCTCATCTCTCTATACTTCCTGTCTCGTTCTTCTTCTCTTCCTGTCCTCATCTCTCTCTACTTCCTGTCTTGTTCTTCTTCTCTTCCTGTCCTCATCTCTCTCTACTTCCTGTCCTCATCTCTCTCTACTTCCTGTCCTCATATTTCTCTACTTCCTCTCCTCATCTCTCTCTACTTCATCTCCTCATCTCTCTATACTTCCTGTCCTCATCTCTCTATACTTCCTGTCTTGTTCTCTTCTTCTCTCCATGTCCTCATCTCTCTCTACTTCCTCTCCTCATCTCTCTCTACTTCCTGTCTCGTTCTTCTTCTCTTCCTGTCCTCATCTCTCTCTACTTGCTGTCTCGTTCTTCTTCTCTTCCTGTCCTCATCTCTCTCTACTTCCTGTCCTCATCTCTCTCTACTTCCTCTCCTCATCTCTCTCTACTTCCTCTCCTCATCTCTCTATACTTCCTGTCCTCATCTCTCTCTACTTCCTGTCCTCATATTTCTCTACTTCCTGTCTTCTTCTTCTTCTCTCCCTGTCCTCATCTCTCTCTACTTCCTGTCTTCTTCTTCTTCTTCTTCTCTCCCTGTCCTCATCTCTCTCTCTACTTCCTGTCTTCTTCTTCTTCTCTTCCTGTCCTCATCTCTCTCTACTTCCTATCTTCTTCTTCTTCTCTCCCTGGCTTCATCTCTCTATACTTCCTGTCCTCATCTCTCTCTGCTTGCTGTCTTGTTCTTCTTCTCTTCCTGTCCTCATCTCTCTCTACTTCCTGTCCTCATCTCTCTATACTTCCTGTCTCGTTCTTCTTCTCTTCCTGTCCTCATATCTCTCTACTTCCTGTCCTCATATTTCTCTACTTCCTCTCCTCATCTCTCTCTACTTCATCTCCTCATCTCTCTATACTTCCTGTCCTCATCTCTCTATCCTTCCTGTCTTGTTCTCTTCTTCTCTCCATGTCCTCATCTCTCTCTACTTCCTCTCCTCATCTCTCTCTACTTCCTGTCTCGTTCTTCTTCTCTTCCTGTCCTCATCTCTCTCTACTTGCTGTCTCGTTCTTCTTCTCTTCCTGTCCTCATCTCTCTCTACTTCCTGTCCTCATCTCTCTCTACTTCCTCTCCTCATCTCTCTCTACTTCCTCTCCTCATCTCTCTATACTTCCTGTCCTCATCTCTCTCTACTTCCTGTCCTCATATTTCTCTACTTCCTGTCTTCTTCTTCTTCTCTCCCTGTACTCATCTCTCTCTACTTCCTGTCTTCTTCTTCTTCTCTCCCTGTCCTCATCTCTCTCTACTTCCTGTCTTCTTCTTCTTCTCTTCCTGTCCTCATCTCTCTCTACTTCCTATCTTCTTCTTCTTCTCTCCCTGGCCTCATCTCTCTATACTTCCTGTCCTCATCTCACTCTGCTTGCTGTCTTGTTCTTCTTCTCTTCCTGTCCTCATCTCTCTCTACTTCCTGTCCTCATCTCTCTATACTTCCTGTCTTGTGCTTCTTCTCTTCCTGTCCTCATCTCTCTATACTTCCTGTCCTCATCTCTCTCTACTTCCTGTCCTCATCTCTCTATACTTCCTGTCTTCTTCTTCTTCTCTCCCTGTCCTCATCTCTCTATACTTCCTGTCTTGTTCTTCTTCTCTTCCTGTCCTGATCTCTCTATACGTCCTGTCCTCATCTCTCTCTACTTCCTGTCATCATCTCTCTCTACTTCCTGTCATCATCTCTCTCTATACTTCCTGTCCTCATCTCTCTATACTTCCTGTCTTCTTCTTCTTCTCTCCCTGTCCTCATCTCTCTATACTTCCTGTCCTCATCTCTCTCTACTTCCTGTCCCGTTCTTCTTCTCTCCGTCAGTTGCGTTCTCTGGCCTTGGCTTCACGTCCTTCTACCTGGCGGGGAAGCTGCAGTGCTTCACGGAGCGCGGCCGCGGGCGGAGCTGGCGTCTCTGTGCCGTAGTGCTGCCCCTCTACAGCGCCATGATGATCGCCTTGTCCCGGACCTGCGACTACAAACACCACTGGCAAGGTCAGTCCAGAGGCCTCAGACACACAGGAGAAAAGAGTTACGCCTTGGGACCCACTGCCACTGCCAGCATGATGCTGCTGTCCACAACAATGACATGTTAACATGGTCACTGTGTAGCTGCTCTAACCTGTTAACATGGTCACCGTGTGGCTGCTCTAACCTGTTAACATGGTCACTGTGTAGCTGCTCTAACCTGTTAACATGGTCACCATGTGGCTGCTCTAACCTGTTAACATGGTCACTGTGTAGCTGCTCTAACCTGTTAACATGGTCACTGTGTAGCTGCTCTAACCTGTTAACATGGTCACCATGTGGCTGCTCTAACCTGTTAACATGGTCACTGTGTAGCTGCTCTAACCTGTTAACATGGTCACTGTGTAGCTGCTCTAACCTGTTAACATGGTCACTGTGTAGCTGCTCTAACCTGTTAACATGCTCACTGTGTAGCTGCAGACCAGGCTGGAGAAACAAATTAGTGGGGGGGCATAAAATGTTCTCGGGGGGGCACAATGGTTTTTCAACACAGGTTCCCTTTTATACGTTTCAGCTGGGACAACGGCGCTGTGGCTTGCTTGGCGCTGCCCACGGTGCTGAACTAAACAGCAGAGAGGCAATTGAAAAATCGAATTTCTCTCTATCTTAAGAACATTCACTTACTGAGAGCAGGGGACACAGGGGCAGGGGACACAAACAGGCTGGATAAGATGGTCAGGAAGGCCAGTAGCGTGGTTGGGGTGGAGCTGGACTCTAGCAAGGGTGGCGGAGAGGAGGAACCTTGCTAAGCTCCAGGCCATCAGGGAAAACCCCTCCCACCCACTATACACAGACTTGGCGGACAGGAGGAGCATGTTCAGTGCTAGGCTCACACTACCTAAATGCAGCACTGAACGGCACAGGAAGTCCTTCATTCCGACAGCCATCAGACTATACAATGCATCACTGTGCCTCACTGCATCACTGAGCACAGAGTGACAGGTACCATCTTCCTGGACTCTTACTTTTTAAACAGCACTGTGCAACATTACACCTACTGTAGACTTCAGTATATGTTTACTGTATTTATTTACTGTATATTTTATTCTATTTTTATTCTATTTAATTTTATTTTATTCTTAGGCCATTTGTTTTGTTATTCTTATTTGTGACTTGTTCTGTCTAAATGTTTAATGTTGAGTGATTTGCAGTGTCAAATTTCCCTCAGGATAATACATTTCTATTCTATTCTATTCTATATCTTTGAAAAGTCTCCATTTATTCAACACTTCTGAATTCACTGACAAACTGAACTGAACTGACAAAAATAAGGTGCATAAAAAAGCAAACAAAATTCCTCCATCATTAGTAGAGCGGCAAGCGCCGTTTGGGGACAGAGTGAAATCTTCTTAAAACACTGCCCCTCCACTCATTCCTGAACTTTTTTAAGTCCTTCTCAAATGCCAACTGAATTAAATTGGCCTTGTGTCGATGAAGTAAATGGGGCAGTGTAAACTAAGGCGATGTTCTGTAAAGACGTTCTTGAGGGTAGAAAACAAATTCTCACAGAGTGCCGTGCTAGCTTCAGTAATGTTGTTGTTGACATCAGTGCCCACTAGGGCTGTCCCCGACTAAGGATTTGGATAGTCGACTTTGATTGACAAAAAAAATTAAAAATTACCAGGGTGGGCACAGCTGACTCAGTGGGCGGGCCCGGCCCCCTAATGCCCGCCCATGGTGCCGGGTCTGTGTAGCTGCTCTAACCTGTTAACATGGTCACTGCTCTAACCTGTTAACATGGTCACATTTAATCCCTTAAGCCTGTACCGGGCCGGGATTTATTTCATGTCATAAATAGATTCATACAGTCCGTATTAACCTGTTAAGCCCTAGCCCTATTTTCTGAGAAGCCGCCTAAAAATACATACCTAAGTAAATGGAAGATTGCTCCACTTCTACAAGGTTCATTTGCATGTTCATGGTATCTATTAGGGCTGACCCCTATTAGTCGAATAGTCGACTAATCGGTCGAAAGGAGCCGTAGTCGACTGCCAACCTCTTAGTCGAAAAAACAATTATAATTATATAAAAAAAAAAAAAAAAATATCATTCTTTCCAAAAAAGAAAAGAGGCCTAGAAGCGTGGCTAACGCTAATGGCACGCATACCAGAGGCTAACTGCCTAAGAAAACAGGCACAGAGGCACAGAAAGAGGATTTCACCCATGAACACACTAGACTAGACAAATATCAAGATGTATCCATCAGTGGACCAATTGCATGCTTTTGCAGAGGACAAGAAGCCTTCAGTTGACTCCTTCAGACATTAAGCACCCCCCACAGCCCAAATGGAATGATACAAAAATGTAAAAAAAAAAAAAATTATAGTCGACTAATAGTCGACTAACGGCAAATTTCGACCAATCATAGTCGACTATCCAAATCCTTAGTCGGGGACAGCCCTAGTATCTATAGATATCAGGGAAAGAAATATTGTGTCTGTTACTAGGCTTGAGTAAATTGTGATGAAACAAAGGAGAATATACATTATGATTTTTCTTTGCATCTTTGACAATATAACAGCATGCTAAGACATAAGAAACTGTCACTGAGCTCGTTCAGCACCTTCTTGAGATAACGTGTCAAAAAATCTAAGCAAATTAATAAAGGGAAGTTGATTAAACAGAAGGTTTTGTAGATACAGTACTGAATTCTGCCATCCGGTCACGTGCAATTTGAAATATTATTATAGAATATAGAGTATCAGGCCTATAAATGACCTTATTATAGTCAAGTTTCACACTATGGATCGGGCAAAATCTCCTCTTTCAAATGGCAGAGTTCAATTTGGATTTAGTATCACGAGGCGTGCAGCAAGAACCGTGAATGAAATCTGTTACTGACCAGACAATCTATATCAGAATATATAGATATTATTTTATTATTTATTACCACTTATTTTAACATAACATAAAAATACCACTTACAGCACATTTAAATTGACATCAGAGTTTACCCAGAGCTTGACCTGGTTAAGTTGACATCAGAGTTTAGCCAGAGTTTACCTGGTTAAGTTGACATCAGAGTTTAGCCAGAGTTGACCTGGTTAAGTTGACATTAGAGTTTAGCCAGAGTTGACCTGGTTAAGTTGACATCAGAGTTTAGCCAGAGTTGACCTGGTTAAGTTGACATCAGAGTTTAGCCAGAGTTTACCTGGTTAAGTTGACATCAGAGTTTAGCCAGAGTTGACCTGGTTAAGTTGACATCATAGTTTAGCCAGAGTTTACCTGGTTAAGTTGACATCAGAGTTTAGCCAGAGTTGACCTGGTTAAGTTGACATTAGAGTTTAGCCAGAGTTGACCTGGTTAAGTTGACATCAGAGTTTAGCCAGAGTTGACCTGGTTAAGTTGACATCAGAGTTTAGCCAGAGTTTACCTGGTTAAGTTGACATCAGAGTTTAGCCAGAGTTGACCTGGTTAAGTTGACATCATAGTTTAGCCAGAGTTGACCTGGTTAAGTTGACATCAGAGTTTAGCCAGAGTTGACCTGGTTAAGTTGACATCAGAGTTTAGCCAGAGTTGACCTGGTTAAGTTGACATCAGGTTGTTGTTTACATGGCTGGAGTCACAGATTACCAGTGGGTTCTGATCTCCTTAATGCTGCTTCAGACGACAGCGAGCAGAGCAGACATCACCCTGTCTGGCTGGGAGGGAGCAATTACTACCATATGTTTCACACCTCGACAGAAAAGGATGAAAGGAGGGGAGAAGAGAGAGAGTGAGGGAGAGGGGAAGAGAGAGAGAGATAGAGATGTGGTGAGGGAGGGAGAAAGAGAGAGGTGGTGAGGGAGGGAGAAATAGAGAGAGGTCCGTGAGCGAGGGAGAGAGAGAGAGAGAGAGATAGGTGGTGACGGAGGGAGAGGGACGTTGTGAGGGAAGAAGAAAGAGACATGTTGGTGAGAGAGAGAGAGAGATGGAGGGAGAGAGAGAGGTGGTGTTGGAGGGAGAGAGAGAGGTGGTGATGGAGGGAGAGAGAGGGAGAGGTGGCGACGGAGGGAGAGAGAGATATGTTGACAGAGGCATAGAGAGGGGTGGTGAGGGAGAGAGAGAGAATAATGGAGAGAGAGATATGTTGACAGAGGCATAGAGAGAGGTGGTGAGAGAGAGAGAGAGAGAGAGAGAGAGAGAGAGAGAGAGAGTTGGTGAGGCAGGATAGAGAGAGGTGGTGAAAGAAGGAGGGAGGGAGGGAGGGAAGGAAGGAGATAGAGGGGGGGGAGAGATGGTGACATAGGCAGAGAGAGAAAGGTGGTGAGTGAGGCAGAGAGAGAGAGAGAGAGGTGGTGAACGAGGGAGAGAGAGAGGCAGTGAAAGAAGGAGGGAGGGAGGGAGGGATGGAGGGAGGGAGGGAGGGAGGGAGGGAGGGAGGGAGGGAAGGAAGGAAGGAAGGAAGGAAGGAAGGAAGGAAGGAAGGAAGGAAGGAAGGAAGGAAGGAAGGAAGGAAGGAAGGAAGGAAGGAAGGAAGGAAGGAAGGAAGGAAGGAAGGAAGGAAGGAAGGAAGGAAGGAAGGAAGGAAGGAGAGAGTGCAGGAGCAGGGAGGGAGGCTATAGGGAGCTACTGCCACAGGGAGGAGAGTTTGATGACATTCCTGTCAGGCTGATAATTACTTTCAGTGCCGCCATATGTGCTAGGAAAACAGAACAAAGAGACAAGAGACCCTCTGAGAACTAAACACATTAAACACGCTGTCAAACACAAGCCCTTCAGCTCTGACCACCACTCTCTACACTTGGGCTTTGAAATGATGATGATGAGGATGATGATGATGATGATGATGATGATGATGATGATGATGATGATGATGATGATGATGATGATGATGATGATGATGCTGATGATGATGATGATGATGCTATTTGGAGAGTGGGGCGGGCGATGGCCAATACATTATATATATAATAATTAATTACAGGATCTAATTAATTGCATTTGAATCACATAACAATTTTATGCCTGATATTCTATATTCTATAATCATATTTCAAATTGCATGTGTCTGGATGGCAGAATTCAGTACTGTATCTACAAAACCTTCTGTTTAATCATCTTCCATCTATTAATTTGCTTAGATTTTTCAGATCTGGTCAATTTGAGCATGGTGTTATTCACAGTCAAAGATAAAAAAAAAAGCTATTTATTGATATTCTCATTTGGTTCATTACAATTTACTCAAGCCTAGTAACATACACAGTATTTCTGACACTTGGAATACATTCCCTGAGATCCATAGATGTCCCTAGAATCAGATACCAAGAACATGCAAATGTCCCATATTAAAAAAAAGTCTGTAATGTGTATTCTACGTTCTTATGGAATGAATGAGATAAAAAAATCAAATACAAATTTGAGTTAATTTTTATAACACGATCATTTTCTGTGTAATTAATTAATCGAATTAACGCGATAAACTGACAGCCCTAATAATTATATATTATGATATATAATATAACGGTTGTAAGGGTTCGGTGTGAGGGTAGGTGAGGAGACCCCAAATGCTGAACACGATCAGAGAGAGTAGAGGCAGAGACGACGGAATGAAGATGAACAGGCTTTTACTTAAGCAGTAGCAAGCAACAATGTACAAACAAAAGCAAACTGTAAAACCCGGTAAACAAAACTCAGCAGTGCTGGAAAAACGTGGAAGGAACGGACTCACTGGGAAATACAAAGGTGAACCGAGTACATGACCGAACACAAGGGTAGGCAACCAAAACAAAGGCAATGGCGCGACCAGGAAGTCAGTAACAGGCAGGTATAAGTACTGCCCGTGATTGATAAGGAGCGCCAGCTGGTTAAGACCAGACCTGAACAAGACAGGCTGAATATGCTAAACACACTAGCAACATATAGTAAATGTATGAATATGATAAACACACTAGAAACATATACAGTAGTACATGTAAAGAGATTATCTCCACAATAGAAACATATAGTAATTGTAAAAAGATCATCTCCACACTAGAAACATTTACAGCAGTACATGTAAAGAGATTATCTCTACAATAGAAACATACATGTAAAAGAGATAAACCCATACTGGAAAGCATATGTAAAGAGATAACCATTAAAAGAAACATATGCAATGAGGTTAACCCTTTAAACACAACCCAGACCGGGGAAAGACAACATGAACAGAGGCAACAAAGCATTAAAAGTATTAATCATAACATTAATAGTATCCAGCAAACCTAGGCCTAAATGCCTGAGAAGGTTCAGTATCTGGAGTTGCTGCGTTTGGCCACCAGAGGGCGGCAGAAAACCACTGTTCACATTGTTCAGGAAGGAACCCCGGCTGGGACCATGACACAGGTAGGTCCGACCACGCATTGTGATTGGTCGAGAGCGTTCTAAGCCGTTAGTATATTCATGATACACTCACAGTTAAATCACCATGAATATACCACTGCGCTGGCTTTAGAATGTTTACCTACTCCACGGACAGTCTAATTTAAGCAAAAGTTGGAAAGTCATCAGCACCTTGGACAGTTCCAGTTCAATGCCCAGGCCGTCGACTTGGTGGTTTTGAAGGATTAATTGCGGCGCGTCCAGCTCATCTTGTTGGATTGGCATGTGTAATAATGTTGTTTTTATGAATACCGATTCATACAGTACAGTAGGCCCGTCCTCTATATCTATCCACTCGTTTATAGTTAGCGGGTATGTTAAATTAGACTAGTAATACGTAATTCGGTTGCGTTGCCAAGCTGGTTGATAGCCTATATATTTATTTATATCGGCTAATATCGGCCGATATTACCGGCCGATATTGGCATTCAAATGTAAAATCGGAAATGATCGGTATCGGTTTTCCAATTGTTTTTATTTAATCTTTTTTACATTTATTTAACCTTTATTTACCGAGGCAAGCAAGTAAGAACACATTCTTATTTGATTGATTTTCAAACGTATGCATAATGTTGTGTTAATTCCACGACAAGAGATATGTAATGTTAATTACCTGAAATTATCGGTATCGGAAATTAAGAGTTGGACTATATAGGTATATCGGATATCGTTAAAAAAGCCAATATCGAACATCCCTAATATATATATACATATCCACATCTGTCTGCACATACCTGCATAATCCCTTTACATATATTTAGATACTATATATCTGTACATCAGTGGAGGCTGCTGACCAAATTTGTAAGTGAAGCACAAATTATTATATTATATTTATAAAACATCCCCCAATGTGTGTGTCAGTAGTGGCTGGTGATTTAAAAAATTGGGGAGGACGGGAGATAAAAAATTGTAATAAAGAAGTACAGACACAGTGTGGTTATGAAGACAGCAGACAGACACTACAGTTAGTAATTTATACCTTTGAGTAACTCTTGACACACACCTCACTTACACACATCACAACAATAGCTTAGTCAAGAAGGCAAATCAAAAACGATTTGTTTACAGCATGATCAGACCATTTCTCATCCTCACTGTTTCAAACACATCTACATGCAATTTCTTTGCAATTTCATGCAAAAAGAGCTTATAAAATGGATGGTAAATGTCCACCCTGGACTCACCACTGTACTCACAGCTTTACTGCCAAGACACAGTAAGAAGTATCACCACATCAATCCCATATGCACTCATTCCAGTACACACACACACACACACACACACACACACACACACACACACACACACACACACACACACACACACACACACACACACACACACACACACACACACACACACACACACACACACACACACACACACACACACACAGTATAAACAAACTATACTGCTGTGACGATTTCAATAAAACAGACCATTCTGAGTCAATGGTACAGAAAAACTGTACATTGGAATATTGGTAAACATATCGGTCAATATTGCCCATTGTCCCGTGGGATTATGCCCCCCCCCCCCCTCTCCCTGCGGCGATATTAATATTTGATTAGAAACGCAAGCGGGGGAAAGCTACCCGCTGCCTGCGACATGGTTCTTTGTGTATTAAACAGGCAATGCCACGGCGGGCTATTGAGTTCATATGCCATAAATGTCATGTATGTTGTGTATGTCATGAATGTCAATATGAATTGAAAATGGGGGACCCTGATGTAAACAAGACAAATGTCTTGCTCTGGTCTGCATCCCCTTAACAATTGTGTGTATTGAGCCATACTGTATTGTACCCATTCTGCAATCTGTTAAATAAAGTTTTCATTCATTCATTCATTTGCTGTCTCGTTATAACACAAACAGCTCACCATGAACCATGACCAGCTTAATTACGTTAGTTAGCATCCAAGCTAGCGTGATAACGTTAGTACAGTAGTTATTAATATCCAAGCTAGCGTGATAACGTTAGTACAGTAGTTATTAGCATCCAAGCTAGAAACGGCTAGGCTGCCTACTCTTACCTGCAATAATGTTGTCATCGTCCTGGACAGATAGACTTGTTAAATCATAATATCCACACTTTGTGCTGGTCCTCAGTAAATGTTGACAAGACAAACATTAACAGTAAATATCTCAATAAATCACAGGAATATATATTCCTGTATTTGAATCAATAAATGTAGGTTACAAGATATATACATAATCCCCATTATACAATACAGTACATACATATGCTCTTGCTCGTTCTTCTCCGCCCCCCCCCCAGGGCCCCCCTTGGATATCCATCCATTATTCGTTTCTAACCAGAGATTACAATTCATATGCTAACCTTTATTCTCTCCACCACTTCTAACCAGATTGCAATGCTGGCTTCATTGACACCTAAAATTCTTGCTGTAGATATCTCTAAATAAATCACATCGAGATAGGTAAGAACCCATACCTTCTTCGGGCACATTTTATCCGGTTGAATCCATCGTGATGCTATCAACTTTTTAGCAGCCGTAAGACCGGACAAAATTAGTCTCTTTACAGAAGGCATTACAGGTATGTTCAGAAAAAAGAATTCTGATAATTGCGTAGTGACTTCTTCCCAGAATATCTTAACAGAAGGGCATTCCCAATACATATGCATAAATGTACCTATATCACCTCTTAGACACAAGGAGCATAGAGAGTCTTGTTTAAGCCCCATTCGGTTCAATCTTATAGGTGTCAGGTAAGTCCTATGAATATAATTAAGATTAATCTGTTGATGGTTCGGGTTGCGTGACGCTAGTCGAACGTTTGCCCAGACTTCTTGCCAATCAAAATCTACTTTCAAGTCTGGTATATCCCTCCTCCAAACTGAGTCTAGGGGAAGATGGCAACATTCTCTGATTGGATTTCAAGGCTGTCAATCATTCAATCCCCCATTCAATGGCAAGAGTTTAAATGCACGGACCGTGCTTAGATGACGTTAATAGCCTATTTTGATTGGCTATTATTTATTATTTATTTAATCCCGGGTCAACCCGTGCAGAATTCTGCACCAGTTTTACTGCAGCCATTACTGCAGTAGTGCAGTGCAGGCCTGAGCTCAGAGCTGTACATTTTGGCCATTTTTGAAGAAGAAAAAAATTCACTGGCATTTTTTTTACAGAGGAAAATATTTCTAATAAAAAAAAATTATAATAATAATAAAAAAAAAAAAAAAAAAAAAAATATATATATATATATATATATATATATATATATATATATATATATGTAAATTAATAATAATTATGAATTATGAGTGAATTTGTGTTTCACGTGTTGTCATAGAGAAACCTCCACTTCTGTACATATCCCTTACCTACTATTATTATTTATGCTGCTGGCCAGTATGACTTACTACCAGTGGTGCAGTCGTGGTCACACCCGGTTACACGCCGTGTTACCAGATCACTGTATCCATTCGTTGTGACTAAGTACCCGGCCACGTTTTACATAACAAAAAGCGCAGGTAGACTAAGTGTCTGGGTGTTGGCTATCTGAATGCATCTCCCCCTTCATTCTGTGTGACACAGGCAGTGGAGGTGAATACTAATGTGGCTCGGAATTCGTGATGGGGGTCTACCTGCTTATGATATTGAATCAAGCGTCTGTGCTGCGCGCCAGCTTTCCACGCGCACATTCACACAAATAGAGAGCAAGAAGAGCTTGTATGATAGAAAGATTGCACTTGCGTATATGCGCTTGTGTGTGTGTGTGTGTGTGTGTGCGTGTGTGTGTGCGTGCGTGTGTGTATAAATCAGTTCTGTGCGCATGCACGTACCCGCGCGCGCGCGTGCACGTGGCGTGGCGTGTTACCAGTTCCCATATTACGACTGCACCACTGCTTACTACCAGACTTTACCTGCATCCTGTGCACACGGTCCTGTGTAGCACGCTCTTATAAAGAGCTGGCAGGGTGTTTATGTATGTGTAAAGGACCAAGCCAGACAAGGAGGACACAGTGGTTTTGGCAAAAAATAAGGGTTTTTATTTGACCCATTTCAAAAACAGCCAAAGAATAAGGGTTTTATTTACCCATGCAAATACATAATTTACTAAATATAACATAAATGGTCCAAATAATACAGCAGGACAAAAACAGACCTGAACAGAACGGAAGACCATGACAAATGAGAACTCAAAACTATATATAGACCCTGGCCAGACACATTATCCTAGGCAGGTTAATTGATATAACTAATATTCAACTAAACAACATCTTACAATTCAGACTAATCTAACAAACAATACACACAACATATAACATAACTACCAAACTGAACAACCAATAATCTTAATTAATAAGGAAATACATATAACAAAACTAAATTACAATAAAATGAACCCCCCCCCCCCCGACATCTCCTGTGACATGGTTTGGTCCACCACCCCCATCCGGCTATTTAGGGTGGACCAGTCGCAGCTGCTCTGTTTGCCCAGAGCGAGGACGGCTGGCTGCAGAGTTGAAGAAACAAACAATGAACGACATGCATGCACTTGTAAACCATGTAAGTAAAATAATAAAGAATGGATATGATATCAGTACGCAAGTCTATGTGTCGTGTGTAATTATGTGAAATAGAAATTGTGTATGTGCATCATGAATGTAAACGTGTACAAACAATAACTAAACAAACAAACAATAAGGGAGAGGGAACAAGTTAATATGTGTGGGTGCGGCGCACAGACGCATCCGTCACAGTATGCAAATGCAGGTATAAGAGAATGCATGTTCCCTTTAAGAGCGAGTGGCATTCTTCATTTGGAGGAGAGCAGGTGAGAACACTTTGGCTATTTAAGAACACATTTTCATGCGTTCAGGAACCCGGCAGGTATCTTTCTTAAGTTTGTTCTTACAAAGTTCTTAAGAAGATATGAAGACACTTACGAAAATGTTAGTGAATGAGCTCCAATGTTATTGTCTGTCTGCATTGTCTCTGTTTACTTACAGTGTTTCTCAATTGCTTAAACACATTATTTGGAACATCAGACACAACGTCTTTTTTCTTAAACCCTTTTGCTCTTTGGGGAGCATAGGTCATTCATGAACTCTCTCCAGCTGGTTCGGTGTTGGGCGATTTTCTCCGCTTCCTTCCATGATGTTCTTTCTTCTTTCTTCGGTGTGTGGACCCCAGGAAGACTAGCTGGTTGCTATCGCACCAGCTAATGGGGATCCATAATAAAATAAAATAAAAATCTTCCTTGAGATCCGCCTCGACAGACCTTCTCCAGCTGGTTCTGGGTCTTCCTGGCTTTCTCTTCCCCTGTGGGTTCCAGGTTAAGGCCTGCCTGGTTGTGTTGGAGGATGGTTTTCTCAGGGTGTGTCCAATCCAGCCCCATTTCCTGCGTTTGATTAGGGTTTCAAGTGGTTCTTGTTGAGTGGTTTGCCAGAGCTGTTCGTTTGTGATGGTGTTTGGCCAGTAGATTCCCAGGATGTGTCGTAAGCATCTGTTTATGAAGGTTTGCAGTTTGTTTGAGGTTGCTTTTGTGGTTCTCCATGTTTCTGCTCTGTATAATAGAACTGATTTGGCATTGGTGTTGAAGATGCAGAGTTTGGTCTTTGTGGAGATGTGGTTTGAATTCCATGTTTGCTTCAGTATTAAAAATGCTGTTCTTGCCTTTGAAGGAGAATGGAGCTTCTTAAAGGATAACTCCACTTTTTTTTTAAATTAGCTTATTTAACATCTTCCCTGGAGTTAGACAAGAAGATGCATACCTTTTTTGTCTCTGTGCGTGCATTTTAGCTTTGGGAATAGACGCTCCGTTAGCATAGCTTAGCTTCATCACTGGAAGTGGGGGAGGACAGTAGCCTTACAGTGCCTTACAGTGTATTGCAAGGTCTGACATTGACCAAACTTGATATGCATGACCTTGGTGGGCTCTAGGTCAACTCCTGAAAAGGGGGTCAATGTCAGACCTTGCAATCAAAAGTTAGGGGCGCACTGAAATTATGGCAAGGGTTATTAGCCCCCTAACTTTTGATTGCAAAGTCTGACATTGACCCCCTTTTCAGGAGTTGACCTAGAGCCCACCAAGGTCATGCATATCAAGTTTGGTCAATGTCAGACCTTGCAATACACTGTAAGGCACTGTAAGGCTACTGTCCTCCCCCACTTCCAGTGATGAAGCTAAGCTATGCTAACGGAGCGTCTATTCCCAAAGCTAAAATGCACGCACAGAGACAAAAAAGGTATGCATCTTCTTGTCTAACTCCAGGGAAGATGTTAAATAAGCTAATTTAAAAAAAAAGTGGAGTTATCCTTTAAGGAAAGCAGAAGAGGCTGGTCTTAATTATTATCGACAGTAGTTTATTCAACTTAAAGCATTGAAGTTTAAGACAGAACAGAACCGGAGAATGGAGCTTCTTAAGGAAAGCAGAAGAAGCTGGTCTTAATTATTATCGACAGTAGTTTATTCAACTTAAAGCATTGAAGTTTAAGACAGAATAGAACCGGCCGGCAGAAGGGAAAAGAGAGACTGGTCCCTCCCATTACACTGACATTTATAGACATTCCAGAACAGCTGATCACATGACAAAATGATGGTTTAAACAGGCATATCCTCCCCTAAATTATACGATACATCATCATGACCTGGCTTAAATGTTCTAGGATATGTCATCATGTCCCCCTGTCCTGGTGAAGATCAACAAACCCCCTTCGGCAGAGGCCTGTTAAAGTTAATATATTACAGAGCTCTGTGGGAGGCTGATTTGTAGATCACTAGTAATTATGTAATTATGATCTTTATGATATAGAAACTATACATTTTCCACTACACCTTCCCTATTCTTGCTTTGATGTCTTTGTCGCTGCCTCCGTCCTTCCCCACGATGCTTCCCAGGTATGTGAAGGTGTCCACATCGTCCAGTGCCTCTCCGTCCAGTTGTACGTCCTCTTCTAAATTGTGGTTCATCTTCATCTCCTTTGTTTTTGCTTTATTGATGTGTAGTCCTGTGGTAGCTGCAATTGTGGCACGTTTTGTGAGTTTGGTCTGCATTTGTGTTTGTGTGTGTGAGAGGAGGACTATGTTGTCGGTAAAGTCCAAATCCTCTAATTGAGACCACATTGTCCACTGAATGCCCGGATTTTGTTCGGCTGTGGTTTGTTTCATGATCCAGTCGACTGCCAGAAGAAAGAGGAAAGGGGACAGTAGGCAGCCCTGTCTGACTCCTGTCTCTACTGTAAAGCTATTGTGAGCTGGCCATTGTGTATTACTCTGCAGGATGATTGTAGGTACAGCTGTTGGATTATGGTTATGAACTTCGTTGGGATACCGTAATGTGCCATGAGTTTCCATATAGTGTCTCTGTCTAGACCAGGGGTGTCAAACTCATTTTCACAGAGGGCCACATCAGCATTATGGTTGCCCTCAAAGGGCCAAAGACCGTATGTTAATGTATGTAAAATAAATGTAGCTACTCATTTGCATATTGTTAAACATGTTGTTTCTGTATTTATTACTTATTCAAGTTATACATATTGCATATGCATTTGCATAGATGTAAAAATATATGTTAGCTTATGTTATTTTAACAAATAATTTTAGTTTATCAGAACCCCATATTACTCCATCAATCAATGATCAAACCATTCAAGTAAATAACAAAGAAGAATATCATCAAATACAAGCTATGACATTAAGTTTGTTCAAAACCTTTTTGTCACAGTCAAGAGGGGCAGAACTAACAACTGTGAGCTGCAAAGAACACGTGGGACAGATGTAGCAGATGTTACAAAAACAAATGGCTGCACACAACCTTGCAGAGGCCATACATCCAACTAATGGAAGATAGTTTAATTAACAGATTGCAGAATGGGTACAGTACAGTACAGCTCAATACACACAATTGTTAACACTTTGAGTGCGACGCCGGGTTTTCCTTTTTACCCCCTTGATGCCACGGTCCACTTCAATGTTAACGTTAATATCGCCTAATCTGTTTTAAATTATGGCTATGTGTCTAATCTGCACGTCGCTTATCAAAGACTCATTTTCCAGTCAGTGCTGTCGAGGCAGATTGGTTTTTTATCGCTTCATTTCCGTTTCAGAGCATTTAGAAAAGCACCCGTTTTGAGATAAAAAACAGTTCATTCTGGACCATTCTATGAAAATCGTCTTTTACTGGAATATTCCAGAACGTTGATATTCATCGGCCTATTTATGAATCGTTTTCAAATAAATGCTAGATGATCAATATTATACGTGCACGCAAGCACATTGGGGCCGCACACGGATAATTGCCGTGTTGATTTCCTCTTGAACTTTTACAGTGAAACCGAAAGAGCCCATTTCACAAAACAGCCTATATCTATATCAAAATTAGTCTGATTATCCTAACACTGATAACATAGATTCCTTACCTGACATCAGATGGTATCCAACTGGTATATTCCAATTCCTGATCACCATTCGAAAAAATCGATAAGTGTATGGATCCAATGTGATACAGTAGTACACATGATTCCACGGGGCTGAGAGACTCCAGAATGAACTGTGGTAACCCCGGCTGGATCAGTGGACTGGAAAATGTGGAGTACCGGATTTTTTTCCCCATCCATTTTCATTGAGTCCATTTCAAAATCCCTTATGTCATCTGGGAGACGATAGGGGGCGCTTTTTTCCACATATGATTGCCGGCGGAGCTCGGGTATACTCGGGTAGGCTCGCGTGATGCAATATGATTTCAGATCGCTAAAAAGAAAGAAAAAAGAATTCCGAGAAATCTCGTGAGTGGCTTTCAACATAACTATCGGAAACCCGAGTTATCTCGTGTGTGGCAGTGAAAGTGTTAAGGGGATGCAGACCAGAGAAAGACTTTCGACTTGTTTACATCAGGGTCCCCCATTTTCAATTCGTAATGAAATTGCTATTATGTGTCTGCATGAACACACAACTGTAATTGTACTCAAAAATAACAAAATAAGGGTTGTCTCAGTTCACAACTATAATGGTTACGTTTTGGGTGGGACTTGTTTGCGTCCCTACAGCTTCTTATTCAATTGAGCGAGATGCTCGGTTATGTCACACAGCCAGTTTGCATCTGACAGTTCAGACAATATTTCTTCAACCCTTTGTTACCTATTCCGCCTAGGGATGGGAATTGATAGGATTTTATCGATACGATTCCATTATTGATTCTGCTTATCGATTCGATTCTTTATCGATTCTCTTATCGATACCTGATCAATTTATAATTTAAATAAATAAATTGGAAATGCAACAGAACTAAGCTGGTTAGAATAACAACATGCAACTTGACATTTCTGATTGTCATTTATTGTTGAGCCCCCATGTCAGGGGCGACAGTGGCTCGGGAGGTAGAGCAGTCGTCTGGCAATCCGGAGGTTCCCGGTTCGATTCCCGCTCCTCCCGGGCAGCGTGTCGATGTGTCCTTGAGCAAGACACTTAACCCCTAACTGCTCCCGATGAGCAGGTTGGCACCTTGCATGGTTGCCTGCGCCGTCGTTGTGTGAATGTGTGAGTGATTGGGTAAAATGTAAGGAACAAATTGTAAAGCGCTTTGGATAAAAGCGCTATATAAAAAAGCAGCCATTTACCATGTCAGAAAAATACAAAAACTGTAAAAAATAAAACATTAACTATAGCCTACACTTAAATAAAATAATGTATTTGAGATTCTCTTAAAATGTATTTATTTTTTTATTCTTAAACTAATTTAATCTATTGAATAACAGTCGTTATTCCTCTGACTTCTGTCTCACACACACACACACACACACACACACACACACACACACACAGACACACAGAGCTCCCTCCCCGGGCCCCTGTCCTGTAGGTATTGGCTTGTGTTGCTACACGGACACATTTGTATGTTGCACCATGGTACTTCCTGTCTGACGGACTCAGAGTAGAGACTTAGTAAATAAACAATCCGGCTCTTATTATATGTGAACTAAAGAGTACAAGGTTTACACAACAGTCCCCACCCGCTGTTTTATTGTATTTGTACCTGTACTATCCGCTGTCAGCTGTTTATCTCTCTTTGTGAGCTTGATTAAATAGCGTTAGCTCACGTTAGCTAGCGATAGCTCCGCGGCTAATTTTAGCTCACCCTAAACTAAATCAATGACTATGTTCTAAAGCATTCAAGTAGTTTTCACTGCACATAGAAGTAGCCAAACAGCGGGAGCATATTACCAAAACCCAGGCAATTTCGAGCCCTTAATGAATCAAATAGAGTCTGCCATGGCTACATGCTAACGCTAACATTATTACGCAACTAGGAAAAACCTGGCAGCGATAAGGGAATCGAAAGTCACGGGAGCCACACGGTTCCAGGCATCGGTCAATTAGGAACCGGTTCCCAACCGGAACCGGTTTTCGATTCCCATCCCTAATTCCGCCTGGATCTTTTTTGTATTTTGGGCTGTAAAATTGTCAAAGAATGTCTGAGGAGTAAGTGCTTTTGGCTTTTTTCCTTTGTTACTTCATCAATACCTCAGATGTTCAACATACATGTATGTGTAAGAATGTGTAATAACTAAGGCTGTCAAAGTTAAAGCTTTATTAACGCATTAACCCACAATTATTTTAACGCCGCTATTTTTTAACCCAAGATTAATGTTAAAAAAAAATATATATAAAAAAAATAAAAATGTAACAGGGCTCTTGGGGGGCCACATCAAATGACGTGGCGGGCCACACTTGGCCCGCGGGCCATGAGTTTGACACCTACTGTATGGTCTAGACTGTCGAATGCTTTGTGGAAGTCAATGCATGTGAGGTGGAGAGATGTGTTCCATTCCAGGGTCTGTTCTATGATAATGCGGAGGGTGGCAATGTGATCTGTACAGGATCTGTCCTGTCGGAAACCTGCTTGTTCTTCTCGGAATTCTTTGTCCACTTCTTTGGACAGTCTTTCCAGGATGATCCTGCTCAAAATCTTCCCTGGCACAGATGTGAGCATGATGCCCCTGTAGTTGTTACAGTCCTTCAGGTTGCCTTTTTTGGGGAGCTTCCCTCTGCACAGTCGCTTGGCACCTTTCCTTCATCCCAGATCTGTCCAAAGAGTTTGTGGAGTAGTGTTGTTGCCATTTCTGGGTCTGCTTTTATGGCCTCTGGGGGTATTCCGTCAGGTCCTGGTGCTTTATTGTTTATCAGTTTTTTAATGGCCTTTTTTATTTCTTGTTTATTGGGCTTGTTGGTATTGACCGGTAGGGAGTGTACCACTGGATGGATATTGGCTAGCTCTGTCGGTTTGGGTCTGTTCTGTATGTCTCTGAAATGTTCTGCCCATCTCTTCAGCTGAGCCTCTTGCTTTGTGAGTGTTTTTCCTTCTTTGTCTAATATTGGTCTGTCCGGAGTTTTGCGTTTATTAGCCAGTTTCCTTGTGATATCGTAGAGTTCCTTCATGTTGTGTTGAGCTGCTGCTTCTTCTGTTTGAGTTGCCAGGTTGTTGATGAATTGTTTTTTGTCATTCTTGATGCTCCTTTAAATGTTTTCTTTTTTTTTATTTGTATTACAATTATCCACTTACAACATTTAGACAGTACCTTAAACAACATCAAACATACAACAATATAGTGACATGGGTGCCTTGAATTCTTAGGCTAGTTCAGTAGCTCAGACCCCCATAAGAGGGACCCCCCCCCCCCTCCCGCCATCCACCCAGAGAGATAGGGCTCAATAGAGGAGAGGATAGGGGGCTCCCCCCCACCGAGCCAAGCCCGTTACCTCCCATGTCCCCAAGAACCCCACCCCACACACACCGATCCCACAACACACAAGGCCCCCCTGGGCACAGCTCATCCGCTCTGACCACCCCAATAGGCCTTCCCAAGAATCAGAACACCCCCATATCCCAGGCCCACTAGTAGGACTCCCCCATATCCCAGGACCGCTATACACGGAGCCGGGCACCTGCAACACGGGTCCATTGAATTGATTGGGCCAGGCCCAGCCCGTTACCTCCCATGTCACAGATACCGCCCCACCCCCCGCACACAAGACCCCACAACACACAAGACCCCACCACGAGCCCGCAACGCGCACGGCCCCCCTCTCCCGGGTCGATCCGCCGATACTATGGCCCCCGCCCCCGACACTCCCCCCCACTGAACTCAGCCCACCCACTTCTGTATTTCCCATGCCATCGATATCACTATATACATTTAAGACATTTATGCTAACATGACTTAAAAAATAAAACTGACAACACAACGCTAATGAAAATATAATAAGCTATATGGTTAGCACTTTTTGTCCCCATTGGCGGTTTGGAGGGGAATCAGCTCTCCTATTGGAGAAGCCCCCCCCCCCCCTAGTGACGGAGATACCCCCCAATGGAGATTCTCCAAGCCTTTCTTCATGTCCAACATTTTGAATTTGTGTCCTTCACAATTGTCCATGTGCACATTTAAAGCAACTGCTATTCTAACATAACTAAAAAAAATTAAAATAAAAGACTAAAGACAATTGGCACTTCCCAGGTTTTTTACCCCTGTTGGCGGGATGGAGGGGTAAGGCTCTCCTGGAGAGGGCCCCTCCTATAACGACGGAGATATCCCCAATGGGGATTCTCCAATGCCCCTATTATTGTCCAACATTTTATTTGAATTTTTATCTTTCATATGATAGTACAGTTCCAGAGCTCCCGGTCAGGTCTCCGAATGTGTTTCCCCATGTTCCCCGTCGTCTTAGTTGTGCGTCATGTTTGTTAGTGTCTTCAGTTTAGTCTAGTACGTGTTATTTATATTATATGTCCCGAATCAAGACCCAATTTTCCCAACTAATGTGTTTACCTTGTCTGTATTCCCAGTGGTCTGTGTGTTATCTGCATTGTGTCTCGAATCATAACATCCATTCACTATCAAATAATATGCATATGTGGTATTGAATATTGGTCGGTGTCTGTGACCTCAGTGCTCGAGTCCTGTTTGGTGTGTGAGATCTCGTTATTTGAATCCTGGCTGGTCTGGTTGATCTCGGTGCTCGAATCCCGGTTGGTGTGTGTGGCCTCAATGCTCGCATCTTGGCCGGTCTGGGTGATCTCCGTGCTTGCATCTAGGATGGTCCGGTTGACCTCGGTGCCCGAGTCCTGGTTGGTCCGGGTGTATCCAGCGTCTCTTTGTCCTTCTTTTGGGGGCCATTTGTTTTATTTCTTTTGAATTAGCCTCCATGCTCCTCTGAATATTCTGTATTGCATCGAGTCCAGTCTGCGTGTTGGTTTGCATGTTAGCATCGTTAGCGTTCTGTATTGCTTCTAGCCTGATCTGAATGCTAGCTTGCATATTCATCGTGTTAGCTTCCATGTTAGCTTGTAACTTCGTCTCCAGCCTCGCTGTTGTCTAACGATTTTTATTTCTTTTGAATTAGCCTCCATGCTCCTCTGAATATTCTGTATTGCATCGAGTCCAGTCTGCGTGTTGGTTTGCATGTTAGCATCGTTAGCGCTCTGCATTGCTTCTAGCCTGATCCGAATGTTTGCTTGCATATTCATCGTGTTAGCTTCCATGTTAGCTTGTAGCTCCGTCTCCAGCCAGGCCTCGCTGTGGTCTAATGTTATGTTAGCTTGTTTTACTTGCTGCGTCATCCCCTCGTGTTGTACCTTTCCCTTCGCTGTATTTTCTTTGTCGGGGGTCATTCTTCTCTCACTTCTCCTCGAGTGTTGTGCACTGGGTCTTGTCATCGTTCTTTTATCTTCGAGTTGTTACTTTTTATCGTGTTTTATAACTTTTTATTACCTGTGACGGGGTCCTCTCTCGAACTCCTTTGATTATCTCATAAACAGGCGTAGTCGGAAAGATCTCGTTGGTGGGTTTTTATTTCCCGCCTCCCAAAAGTGCAGAGATGATATAGTTTTACAAAAAATGTGAAAAGTGAAAGTAACGTAAAACAAAATACCCTATACTTACTATATCTAACAAAAGTGGAAAAAGAGAAAACAAATAAACAAAACACAATATACTTAATACTTAACACTACACAAAGTCTAAATACACAATATACACTACTACTTCCACTACAAGCAATACCAACACGTTTTTACTAGGGATTCTGGTTACCTTCACTGTAACTCAGTCCATTCAAGACTGACCTCCCTGGGCCAAAGCAGCTCCCTTGTATCCAATAGCCCCTCCCACTAGGCTTTAAACAGGATGTACATATTATTATTCTTATTAACACATTAAACCAATTCCTACACACAAAATATATATCCTCCACTATATCACATAACTTCCAACTGTTTTAAATTACAGATAACCAAGTAAACAGTACAATACAATAATATCGTTCACGTGACGATTACCTTGCGCCAACCCCTCCCATTTAACCTGGCGGATATGTGTGCTTCTGCTTGGCCAAACACGTCAACCTAGGAGTGCAGAGCGAAGCGAATGCATCATGACTGTGAGTAATAAATGTGATGTGATGAATGAATGTCTTGCTGTGTGAACGTCATTCTGCTATAACAACGGAAACGGAATGAAATGATTGTGCGCATTCGGACATCCTAAGAAAGCTGACAGGAGGGAATGTTTGGTGTGCGTGTGTGTGTGTTGCTCCGCGGCATATGGCGTGTGTGTGTTTCCATGTGCGCTGTCCACATACAACGCACCACATTACATTATACGGTTATGGAAAGACAGACAATGAGTGTGTGTGTATGTACAGTATGCGCACTGCCCGCAGTCAGTGACGGAGCCGCACCGTCACATTACCTTACTTGAATTTTGGACCGGGAGCTCTGTTCTGCAGCTGCTCACCTGCTCCTCGCCAAACATTTTTACCCGCTTGTCTGCCGTGGTGTAGTTTTGTTGTGCTTTTACTGTTGCAGCTCTTGTGCGACTATTGTTGAGTGTCTTTGGCTTGTTTGCGAGTCTGAATTTTCTGTAGTGTTTCTCCTGTCATCCACTCCTTGTGGTGCCTTGTCTAGTTGTCTTCCTCCCACATGTGTCCTCACATGTCTCCGTCCATGCCCTCTTCATGTTCTGCCAACGTGCATCGATGGATTGATGTTCTTCCAGTTGGCTCAGGGGGTGGAACCGGTTTGAGAGGCTGATTTAAAATGTCTCTCTGGTGAATTTCTTGAGTTATAACCGGAGAGTTCCTATCAGGAGGTGGTGATCTGTAGCTGCATCAGCTCCTCTTTTCACTCTGATGTCTTGGAGGGATATCCTGAATTTCTGTCTGATGCATATATGGTCAATCTGGTTCTCTGTTTTGTGGTCCGGTGAAATCCATGTGGCTTTATGAACTATTTTGTGCAGACTCTATGACCAGGTTATGGAATGCGCAGAAGTCTGTGAATTGTTCACCATTGTTGTTCATTTCCCCTAGACCATGTTTACCCATTACTTGCTCTTTTCCTCTGTTGTCTTGTCATATTTTTGCGTTGAAGTCTCCTGTCAGGATGATGTTGTCTTTCTTTTTCTGCCGGTTGATGACTTGCTGTAGTATATCGTAGAAGTTATCTTTTGCTTGCTGTTCTGCCTCGTTAGTGGGTGCGTAGCACTGTATGATTGTGATTTTTTAGCTTTTGGCTGTGATGATGCATGCATTTATTGCCTCCCACTCCATGAGGGACCTAGCTGCTTCTCTTGAGAGCATGAGTCCTACTCCCTCTGTGTGTGGGGCATTGTCTTGCTCATGACCTGAGTATATTATTGTTTCTCCACTTGAAAGTTGTGCTTTTCCTGATTGAGTCCATCTTGTTTCACTGAGTCCTATTAAAGAAAGGTTGTACTGTTTCATTCCCGATGCTATCTGGGCAGCTTTACCGGCTTGGTACATTGTTCGAATGTTCCAGGAGCCGATCTTTGTAATGTGTTTAGTTGTGAGAAGGGGGATCAGCTGGGCAACGTCCTTTCGACTTGAGTTGTCCAGCACCATACTTGTCTGGGGAGAGGCACATACCACGTCCAAACTTTGCTGTGTATTTTCCATGAATGTTTCTGTAATCATGTTGTTCCGCTAAGCGGGTGATTGGCCCACCTAGAGGTGCTTTTTTTGTTGGGGTATTTGCAGTAGCGGCGCCAGAGAATTGGCCTCGCGGGAGCTTTGGAGGGGCTGGATTGTTTATAGCAGGGGCTAATGAATTTTAATGCAACAAACAAAATAACGACTAATATAGGCTAGGGGTCGGCTATTAGGTTTGGCCACGGGCCAGATTTTCCACAAGCCGTTGCTTGGCGGGCCAGGATCAAAAACAATGGCTAATTTAATATACTGATATTGAAAAAAAAAAACGTTTTTCTCTGGTCTGCATCCCCTTAACACTTTGACTGCCGGGACACGTCTTTTCACGTCTTTGCTGGCCATGCTAAAGTTGCCGGGGGACGCTGTACAGCGTCCTTATATCAATATTTCAAAAATCTGCGATCGGATTCATATTCCCCCTCCGCTGGCCTGAGATCCACCAGCAGGACCCACTGAGCTCTCTGGCGGTTCAGGAGCGCCATCTGGTGGCCGATCGGCGCAATCGCCACACAGGATCTTGAATAGAGGTTGTCATGACGACCGTAGTACTTCCGGGCGCTCGCTATGGTTCATGGGACTCTGGCTCGTCACGCTACACGGTGATCGATTGGCAATAACTCGATAAACAACATGATTTGGACGTATATACCATTATACAAGCTGGAGATGGACCGGGTAAAAATATATCCCATAATGATAAAATTTCTACTCGACGATGATCGCCCAACGGCGCGCGGAGACTGGGGTGAGTTTTAGCGTGTAACGTTACCGTCTTAGATACTAACTGCTATTATCAACATTTGACCCACATTAGATGATTGGTATAATGCTGCCCACGGAATTATAAACGCCCCCTCGCCCATCCGGTCAACATCAGATGACGTGTAGTAACTTCTAGAAGTACGTCTAGTTGGAATTTTTTATATTGCGCTGATTGCCATCAAACTGTATTTCATCATCAATATAATGCATTTGGGGCTATATATCACGTTCTGGAGAAAGCTGCAGAAAGAGATGAAAACATACTTATACATTAGACCATACTTTACTATGAATATGTGAATGAAAAAGTTTAACGTTGCTACACAATGAACAATACATATAGGACTTTGAATGGGCCCTAATAATGGCAATGTAGCAATAGAATTTAAAAAGTTATAGCCCTGCAAAGAAGGGGACTTTCTCCATAGACAAATAGCGCTGGCAATCTATGGTATATCATTAATTTAACCCAAGGCAACCAAAGTGTTAACAATTGTGTGTATTGCGCCGTACTGTATTGTACCCATTCTGCAATCTGTTTTTCATTCATTCATTCATTCATGAACAGCAGATCAGCTGTTGCAGTCAGATCACCGCGGCGGGTGACGAACAGATCAGAATGCATGCAAACACGACTCACCATACCTTGTTTGTTGTTAAGTCCTCCAAAATCCCTGCTAATGTTTGAAACATGTCACATATCCACTCGCCGCCCTCCAATTCCAGATTGGCGTTGAATGCAGCAGCTACTTTATCTGCCAACTTGCCTCGTTGTTGTTGTTGTTGTCGCCACATATTATGCAGAGAGGACGTCGGCTCGGCACGCAAGAATCACTGACCTGTTGCGATAAACCCGTATTTTATGTATGGCTCCTGTTTATTAAAAGAAGCGTTATATTTCCCTGTTCTATCCAAAGATGTTTGTTTTGTTTTTTGAACTTGCACGCATCTCGAACGCGGAAGTGAAATAATATACATGCGGCCCGGTGGGACTATTCCATTGGTTCTCCCAGTCCACGTGACCATTTCTAGCATTTCAATTGGCTATAGTGACAGACATGCTTTTGATGACGTCCGGTAGATAGATACAGCTTCACAATAAAAGAGGTGGAGATACTCATCACGCAAACCCACGATAATGTTGCCGTCTCTCTCTGCCAAATTTCTCAGTTCTTCGCTTGATATAATTAATACAAATGTCCAATATAACGGAATTCGTAATGTATTTTATATATAAATAAAATAAAAAACATAACTGGGAGGGGGGGCTTAGAGGGGGCTAAGCCTTTTTCAGAGGGTGCTTAAGACCCTGCTAGACCCTCCCCCCCGCCGCCCCTGGGTATTTGTCCCTTAGCCCTTTGCCCTCTCAGGCCCACCGGGCAGTGGTTGAACCATTCTGCATCTGTTTGCTGACCTAACAACATGCAGAACCTGAAACTAATTTGTCAACTGCTAAACCAATTCTGCTAAACTCCAAACACATGTTCTGCTTTAGACATGATTCCCATTCCAAACCACACATTTATCACAAGACTAGAGGCAATTCTCTATATCTTGCACACTCTTCTTAAAATTCCTCTCTTGGTGTTCACACAGAACACACTGCCAATCACATTTCGAAACTCCAAAGGCTGTTGTGCAATTTGCAATGAGACATTTTCTATAGAAACAAAGATGAGCTCCTGGTTTGTTTGGAGAAAAATGGATAGTGGCAACATTGAAGAGAGAGGTGCGCAAGGCAGAGGAGTGAGAGGAAGAGGAGGAAGAGGAGGAGTAGTAAGAAGACAAGGAGGAGGTGGAGGAGGAGGAGGAGTAAGAGGAGGAGGAAGAGGACAAGGATGAGCAGGACAAGGAGAATGATGTGGAGGAGGAGGAAGAGGACAGGGAGGAGGAGGAAGAGGAAGAGGCCAAGGAGGAGCAGGACACAGAGGAGGAAGAGGACGTAGAGGACAAGGAGGAGGAGGAGGAGGAGGAGGAGGAGGAGGAGGAGGAGGAAGAGGGCAGGGAGGAGGAGGAGGAAGAATAAGAGGACAAGGAGAAGGAGGTGGAGGAGGAAGAGGACAGGGAGCGAAGGCAGGATGCAGTTGTTTTGTTTGGTTTATTGCCTATTTTCTGTTATCTCTTTAATTTCATCCCATTTTGGGTAAATAAATATTTATTTATTTATTTTATTATACAGTAAAATATTGTGTGTTTTCTATTTGAGTATACGTAAAACAGACATTAGTATGGTCATATTTTACAGAACCAATTATTTCACTGTGATGTACATGTACTTTATATGTGACAAATACAGTGAAACTTGAAACATCCAACAGGTGAAAGTGTAACACTGAACATGCAAAGGCATAATTCTACTGATAAAGCATGCATATAGTGTTTTCCATTCATACTATAGTGTTTTCCATTTTGCATACCAGTGTTCAATGAGTGCTTAGAATATCTACTCATATGATGTATGTGTTTGTCTTTTGAAAAGAAAATACCATTTAGTGAAGAGTTAACACTGTTTGGAGGGCAAAGTGTGCTTTTGCAAGAGAAGTGTAGGATTTAGCATTTTGTGTGTGAGTTTTGAGATTTGTGTTTAGGCTTTTGAGGAAGTCAGGTAGTCTATCAGGAAATGTGTTGGTAGCACTTTATAATAACACCCTGTTATAATACATTTAAAAGGTATTTGTAGATAATGAACTAATCATGAACAAATCATTTATATACATTCGTAACTATTATTAAATCATTTATAACTATCTGTATAACATTTACAAATTAGTTCTACATTATTTATAACTCATTATCAACATTGTTTGTACTTGATTTGTTCATAATTAAATAATGTTGTTTAATGTGTAGTAACACATTTGTAGATGCTTTGAAAAATGGATATGAAAAAACGACTAAACTGTACCTCCATTTATTTGTTCATGTTCAACAAATGATTTGTTAAGACATTTATAAAACATCTATAAATCATTTGCAGATGCTATTGTGTGCCCTAATCTAAAGTGAAGCCTATTCATCATTAACAAATGTCTAATACAGTTAATTATTTGTTTACTTTTTCATCACCTGTTACAAATGTTGTAGACAGCTTTCGGATACACCCTTCTTTGTGACATCAAACAGTGACAGAATTAGGACTAAAGATAAATGCAATTTTATTAACACATAAAATACATGTGCATGACATCGTGTAACATGGGGGGCACTAGGACCCAGGAGTACCCTGGCCCAGTTGAGTATCTAGAGAGGAAGTCTCACGCGAGTGAGACTTGACGTCACGTGTGTTGCCGTCTATTTGAATGGAAGCACGATACATGCAGAACCAAGTTATCCGTGCTGCTCCTGCCCCACGCTTTTAATAAGGTATGAGCAGGTTAAACACCTTTTTTGTTGGTAAATCTATTCCATCATTTCCGACCTACAAAGAACTCTTATATGTTGTGTAGACGTACTTGATGTGGTGGGTGCTAACGTTACATTTGTTCCTAATGTGTGCTCAGTGCTCAGTATATTTCGGTATGTGATGATGACACGACACACAAGAGTAATAATTATTTGTATTTTCAGGCTGTATCGGCGCCTATACAGTCTGAAAATACAAATAATTATTACCCTCATGTTCATCACATACCGCAATATACTGGAACAGGCTGGAACAGGCTGTCATCCCCACCTGTCTGAAGAAGTCCACCATCATCCCTGTACCCAAAAAATCTACGTCCGCTTGCCTCAACGACTACCGCCCTGTAGCCCTCACCTCCATAGCCATGAAGTGCTTTGAGAACATACATCTGTTCCTCCCTCCCCATCAACCTGGACCCTCTGCAATTTGCATATCGCCCCAACAGGTCCACGGAGGACGCCATAGCACACAGCAGCATCACACCTGGACAAGAGGCAGGGGAACTATGTGAGAATGCTGTTCATCGACTACAGCTCAGCATTCAATACCATAGTCCCCTCCAAACTCATAGCCAAGCTCAGGGACCTGGGCTTGAACTATGACCTCTGCCAGTGGGTCTTGGACTTCCTGACGGGCAGACCCCAGGTGGTAAGAGCAGGCAACTGCACCTCCTCATACATCACGCTCAACATAGGGGCCCCCCAGGGCTGTGTTCTGAGCCCCCTCCTCTACTCCCTGTACACACATGACTGCGTAGCACAGCGGAACAACAACACCATCATCAAATTTGCTGATGACACAGTAGTGGTGGGCCTGATCTCTGCCAACGACGAAAGGGCCTACCTGGAAGAGGTAGAGAATCTGTCACAGTGGTGTCAGGAGAACTGCCTCTCCCTGAACGTCAGCAAAACAAAAGAGATGATTGTGGACTTCAGGAGGTCGGGGGTCAAGGACTACAGCCCCCTCAGCATCGACGGGGCACCGGTTGAGAGAGTGAACAGTTTCAAGTACCTCGGAGCCCACATATCCGAGGATTTGACATGGACCACACACATTGACAGTGTTGTGAAGAAGGCAAGACAACGCCTCTACTTCCTCAGGCGCCTAAGGAAGTTCCAAGTCAGTCAGAAGATCCTTAGGAACTTCTACTCATGTACAATAGAGAGCATCCTGACTGGCAACATCACCTCCTGGTTTGGGAATAGCACTGCACAAGACCGTAGCAGACTACAAAGAGTGACACGTTCAGCCGAACGCACAATTGGAGGGGGGCTTCCCACCCTCCAGAACATTTACAACAAGCGGTGCAAGGGGAAGGCTAAGAGAATTATTAAGGACTCGAGCCACCCGAACAACTGCCTCTTTGAACTGCCGCGGTCAGGCAAGCGATACCGGAGTCTTAAGGCGAGCACAGAAAGACTCAGAAGAAGCTTCTATCCCCAGGCCATCAGGCTGCTAAACGAACAATAAACACTATGCAACAACCATCAAATGCACACAGCACACACACCCACACGCACACACTCACTTAAACAAACAACACACTGCAGCACCCACTCTCCACACTTTAGATCACACAAACACACTTTATATTTATTGATAAAGGATTTGCACTACAACTCGTACACCTACTGTAAATTGTACCTAAATTGCACCTCATCCCATTTCTGCCTTGCACTATATAGTATTGTATATTAGTACACTGCACAGTATTGTATATTATATGGTACTGTAACTCAGTTACGTCTATTCTGCATCGAACACTGTACATATGTCTATACTGAACACTGTGACCTCATTTTTTTTTTTACTTCTAATTTACATGCTATACTATGTTATTTTATTTCATACTTATCTTGTCTTGCACAGTCTCTGGAGCGTAACAGTAAGAAGCATTTTGTATAAAAGTATTCTGTACTTCTGTATGACAACTATTAAAGAAAACTTGAAAAAAAAAAAAAAAAAAAGGAGCACTAAGCACACATTAGGATCAAATGTAACGTTAGCGCCCATCACATCAAGTACGTCTACACAACATATAAGAGTTGTTTGTAGGTCGGAAATGATGGAATAGATTTACCAACAAAAAAGGTGTTTAACCTGCTCATACTTTAATAAAAGCGTGGGGCAGGAGCAGCACGGATAACTTGGTTCTGCATGTATCGTGCTTCCATTCAAACAGATGGCAACACACGTGAAGTCAAGTCTCACTCGCGTGAGACTTCCTCTCTAGATACTCTACCGGGCCAGGGCACTCCTGGGTCCTAGTGCCCCCCCATGTTACACTATGTCATGCACATGTATTTTAACATTTATCTTTAGTCCTAATTCTGTCACTGTTTGATGTCACAAAGAAGTGTGTATCCGAAAGCTGTCTACAACATTTGTAACGTGATGAAAAAGTAAACAAATAATTAACTGTATTAGACATTTGTTAATGATTAATAGGCTTCACTTCAGATTAGGGCACACAATAGCATCTGCAAATGATTTATAGATGTTTTATGAATGTCTTAACAAATCATTTGTTGAACATGAAAAATAAATGGAGATACAGTATAGTCGTTTTTTCATATCCATTTTTCAAAGCATCTACAAATGTGTTACTACACATTAAACAACATTATTTAATGATGAACAAATCAAGTACAAACAATGTTGATAATGAGTTATAAATAATGTAGAACTAATCTGTAAATGTTATACAAATATAGTTTTGTGATATAAATATGATTTAATAATAATTTATGAATGTATATAAATGGTTTGTTCATGGTTAGTTCATTATCCACTAATGCGTTATAAATACTTTGTAAATGTTATACAAATATAGCTATAAATGATTTAATAATCATTTATGAATGTATATAAAGGTTTGTTCATGATTAGTTCATTATCTACAAATACCTTATACATGTATTATAACAGGGTGTTATTATAAAGTGCTACCAATGTGTTTAAGCAATTGAGAAAAACTGTAAGCACTCTGTATCTGCAGTGCCCTTGTTTAAATGTGTTTACTCTCACAGCTAATATTATCCACCAAGTGGTGGTGACAACCAGGTGATAGAGTGGAGATTCTGTCCCATGAATCCACTACTATCTCTCTTTAAACACTGTGCCAAGTTAGCTTGGTGTACTGCAGCACAGACACAAACACACACACACACACACACACACACACACACACACACACACACACACACACACACACACACACACACACACACACACACACACACACACACACACACACACACACACACACACACACACACACACACACACACACACACACAGGAAGAGAGAAAAGCAAGCATAGACATCTTTTGTTCATCAGCCTTGTGAGCCGGTCGATGCAGATTGAATTTGATTAAATGGACCCTGATGTGTACATGAAGGACATACAGTACATATAACCTGTAATGGTATGGGGAGTGTGTGTTGTAGTAGTAATAAATAGTAGCAGTAGTAGTAGTTGTTGTAGTAGTGTTGGGAATCTGACCGTGCTCAGATCCTCAGAGGGGGATCCATCGCAGCAGTAGAATTAGTAGTAGTAGTAGTAGTAGTAGTAGCCAGGGGCGTAGCTGGGGGGGGGGGGGGGTAGCTTAGGATGATTCCAAGGGCCCAGCACTGGGGGGGGCCCCAAAAAATAAAATAAAAAACATTTTTTTTTTTTTTTTACTAGACATCACTCAGGTGTATTATTGATGCTCTCATTGATACTATGTTTGTTTCTGAAGTGTGTGTGTGTGTGTGTGTGTGTGTGTGTGTGTGTGTGTGTGTGTGTGTGTGTGTGTGTGTGTGTGTGTGTGTGTGTGTGTGTGTGTGTGTGTGTGTGTGTGTGTGTGTGTGTGAGATATATAGAGAGAGAGGGGGGGGCTTTGGTAGACTATTGCATTGGTCCATTCATTGAAGATGAACGCAATGCGACATCCTTTACTAGGCTCACCCACCAACAGTGCAGGTGCTGAACTGCTGATCCGAATGTATAGGTAAAAACCATATTATGCGTTTTCATCAATAAAAAAATGGCACACAAAAATTCCGCTCGCGCTCTTACGCGCGCTCGCATTCACTGGGGGCCTACAAATACATTATTTCAGGGGGCCCAGAATCTGGAGCTACACCCCTGGTAGTAGCAGCAGCAGTAGTAGCAGCAGCAGCAGTAGTAACAGCAGCAGCAGTAGTAACAGCAGTAGTAGTAGTAGTAGTAGTAGTAGTAGTAGTAGTAGTAGTAGTAGTAGTAGTAGTAGTAGTAGTAGTAGTAGTCAGGGTGCGAACCATGGGTAAACTCTGTGAGCCATTGGCTCCCCTAGATCAGACATCAGCTCCCCTGAAAACATGATTTGTGAATTTTTGGGGGGTCTCTAAATTACTGAAAATAAATGCTATTTTTGCCATGCATTTCTCATTTTTCTGTAATTTTCTGTATCATCATTGTGTATAATAATAAACTTAGGCTATTTTGATGTATGATTAATGATTTGCGCACTAATTCACACACACCATAATATGGCAACATGCATGCTATTCTTGCCATTACCATTCGGAGCGTGGCGGTGCTGCAGCCTGCAGGCACGCACAAATCAAACTTGACCCACGTTGTAACCTGTGAGTGACAGTGATAGTTTGACAGGTAAATAAGGTAATCACTCAGGATAATGTTGAAACGAAAAATGCAACAAGTAAGCCTTTTAACCAATTTTGATTTCACGAAGAAGGTGAAGCAGCCAATCGACTTGACAGAGCAGGAGGCGGGATCATCTACGTCTTCGATAGCAGACAAATTGACAGCTGCAGATGACAATGTTACACCTGCTGCTGGCGCTGCTGCGGTGGGGACTATGTCTCTGACAACGCCCGGTGACCGTGCCGGCGCCGGCGGTCGTATCAGAACACAGGATAGCCCTATACTAAGTCAGGAGTCTAGGGCTGACCTTCGAAGCTTTTTTTGGCAATAGAAGCTTCGGGCCGAGCTTCGGTTTTAATTCGAAGCTTAAAAAAAAGAAAAAAAGAAAAATAAATAAATAAAATTATCTTATGTTGTGGGACTTGTACAGCACTTTGGTAAACTTTATTGTTTTTAAATGTGCTCTATAAATAAAGTGGATTGGATTAATTAATTAAGTAGCCCCTTTCGTGACTGTGACGCAGCCAACAAGGTTTCACTCGGCTGTGTGATTTAATTCAAGGTGGATCGCTGTTGTCGTTTGAACAACTTCAGATTTCATGGGAACTACCAATCCCCCAAATCAAGAATGTTTAAGATGAATGGAGTAAGATTTAGATGATTTGAAATATGGCCTGTGTAGACTAAACTATGCACAGAATTATGTCAGTCTACAAGGTCCGGATTCTACATGGTCCGGCAATGTAGGCCTTGTAGACTCCACTACAGACCAATTATCAGTGAATGTTCATGCATTTTTAAGAAGGGCTACTTCCACAAAAAAACAAAGAACTCACCAAAACATCTCAGTAGCACCTTATCTAAATGTTCTATTTCATATATGGAGATTCATATTTATTTATGTATTGCATGCATTTCTACATTTTATTTCCTATTTTGTTTATTCATCCCAGTATCTTTCTTTCTTATGTGTGGAATTCTACAAGGCATGTAGGTGTATATGTGTTTGAGGATGATATCCTTCAAACAGGCAATAGTGATGATATAATAATTTGGGCAGTGCTGAGCTGGGTTACTTTCCTCCAGTGTATTTGTCCCCCGGCCCCACCCAAAGGCCCCATTCTCACGCACGCACGCACGCACGCACGCATGCACGCACGCACGCACGCACGCACGCACGCACGCACGCACGCACGCACGCACACACAGACAAAAAGCGAAGTAAAAAAAAAATAATAATAAAAATAAAACTAATTTATTTCTTTTAATTTTTTTTTTTAAACTTCGAATTTTTTTATGTTCGAAGCTTGTGCCATCGAACGAAGCTTCGAAGTATTTAAGACAGCCCTACAGGAGTCGGAGAGATAATCACGAGATACTGTAGACAGTGTTGGATCTCTATCCAATCTAACTAAATGGATACTTTTTTTTTATCATGGAAGACTGTCCAGACGGCCGGACCACAACAACAACAAGTGAGTCTATTAAAATATGTGTTCTGTAGTTACTGAAACTGATTGAATATATGACAAGATTCAAGAGGTTTATTTGTCACATACATACATACATACATACATACATACACAAGGCCTACTACAGGCTAGTATGTCGAGTACAGAAAGCCCCCCCCCCGAAAGAAAAATGATGCACTCCCGGCTCCCCCGAAGACCATGCTATGGTTCGCACACTGGTAGTAGTAGTAGTAGTAGTAGTAGTACTAGTAGCAGCAGTAGTAATAGTAGTAGTAGTAATAGTAGTAGTAGCAGCAACAACATTAGTAGTAGTACTAGTAGTAGTAGCAGTAGTAGTAGTAGCAGCAGCAGTAGTAGTAGTAGTGGTACTAGTAGTAGTAGTAGTAGTAGTAGTAGTAGTAGTAGTAGTAGTAGTAGTAGTAGTAGTAGTAGTAGTAGTAGTAGCAGCAGTAGTAGTGGTAGTAGCGTATTGGTAGCGGCAGTAGTCTTTTGATCTCACAATGGCTTTTTTATGATCTGTATTTCTATCAGGCTTTCTCAATTGGTAATTTATATAGTACTGCGTGTTGTTTTTTCCTTCTGACAATAACACGAATTCCCCCTGGGATTAATAACATATTTTATGTTGCACAGACAGACGTGTGTGTAACCAGATTATGCTGAGCAGAATATATTCATAGCATGCATACTTAGAGTAAGAAAACATTAGTGCTACTAAGAACCCACATTATGTTTCTAACTGAGTTCTTTGGATTGATATATGAGCCAGCTGGACAGAGAGATTCAGGAGACAAAGTGAAGTCAATCGATCGTATTTATTGGCTAAGGTTCTCCTTCATGAACGAGAGGTCCCCGTTCCAGAGTGCAGCTCCTAGGCAGGGTGTCTCTTCTGGTGGTCTGCCTCAGTGTCTTTGGGCTGTCTTCTCCGCCTCTCCCCAGCTGATACCCCGTTTCTTCAGCTCTGCCTCAGTGTCTCTCCTACTGCTGTTCTTTCCTTCTCGTTGTAGATGATCTGTACCAGGCTGTGGTGGTTGGCCTCGCTGGGTGGAGGAGATATGGGGCTTTAGCTGGCCCCTGCGGCTTTAGTTGCCTCCTCCTCCAGCCTGTAGGTTGGTCTCCACGGAGGACGGCGAGGGCCGTCTGGTGGGCTGGGTCTCTGATGTCTGAGGGGATGCTGCTGGCATCTCTCCCCTGAGAGAGCCCTTTCTGACCAGCACAGACTGCTGTCTGCCGACCACCCTCTCTGCCACAGCTGATTCTGAAGATGCGCCGCATACAGCTGCTAGTGAATGTCTGGATCTTCTTGCAACGTCTTCTTTGCCATTCTCCATGTTTCCTTTCCTTCTGATGTCAGGAATTCTTGTTCTGTTACTGAAGAAAAAGCACCAGCGGTCCTTCTTTGGTCTGTCAGCTGGCCCAAATCAATCTCAGCAGCGCCTCCATTTGATAGTATAAAACTGAGTTATTTGGATTGATATATGAGCCAGCTGGACAGAGAGATTCAGGAGACAAAGTGAAGTCAATCGATGGTATTTATTGACAGGAACACACGGAGAACGAGGAACAGTCCTGGAGACCACAGCCCTCCATGGGGGCTGCAAGGCTCCAGAATGACAAACACATCATGGCTTAAATACTATGTGGGTTCCAAATTTAGCGAGCCACTGGTTATAATGGATAATCAGACAGGCTTGGTCATATATGGTAGTCTAAGCATGAATCTGGTTTGCTCCTCTCACTGGCCTGTGGCCGGAGGGACGATATAGCCATGCATGCACATTAGGTCACACAGGTCATCAGGTCAGAGTATTCTGGGTGCCTGGCTAGGCGTGGTCAGTCGACCCACTGGCACATTCCAGAGACCTATGCACCCAGAGGAGCTGGATGTAAAATATTAGACAGTAATTAACTGAAAATACCTATCAGATGAAAACAGAATACATATACCATATGATACAATATACACTGCTCAAAGAAATAAAGGGAACACTTAAACAACACATCCTAGATCTCGATGAATGAAATATTCCAGTTGAAAATCTTTATTCATTACATAGTGGAATGCGTTGAGAATAAAATAACATAAGAATGATCAATGTAAAGCAAAATCATTAACCCATGGAGGTCTGGATCAGGTCAGAATCATACTCAAATTAAAAGTGGAAAAATCAGATCACAGGCTGATCCAACTTCTGTGGAAATTCCTCAAGACAATTCAAAATGAGGCTCAGTAGGGTGTGTGGCCTCCACGTGCCTGTATGCACTCCCTACAACGTCTGGGCATGCTCCTGATGAGGCTCCTGATGAGACAACGGATGTTCTCCTGAGGGATCTCCTCCCAGACCTGGATCAGGGCATCAGTCAACTCCTGGTCTGTGGTGCGACGTGGCGTCGGTGGATGGAACGAGACATGATGTCCCAGAGGTGCTCGATTGGATTCAGGTCTGGGGAATGGGCAGGCCAGTCCATAGCAGAAATGCCTTTGTCATGCAGGAACAGCTGACACACTCCAGCCACATGAGGCTGAGCATTGTCATGCATGAGAATGAACCCAGGGCCCACTGCACCAGCATATGGTCTGACGATGGGTCTGAGGATCTCATCCCGGTAAGTCATGGTACCTCTGGCTAGCACATGGAGGTCTGTGCGTCCTTCCAAGGATATGCCTCCCCAGACCATCACTGACCCACCGCCAAACTGGTCATGCTCGAGGATGTTGCAGGGAGCAGAATGTTCTCCACGGCGTCTCCAGACTCTGTCACGTCGGTCACATGTGCTCAGTGTGAACCTGCTCTCATCCGTGAAGAGCACAGGGAGCCAATGGCGAATCTGCCAATCCTGGTGTTCTCTGGCAAATGCCAATCGGGATGCACAGTGTTGGGCTGTGAGCACAGGCCCCACTTGTGGACGTCGGGCCCTCATACCACCCTCATGGAGTCTGCTTCTCACAGTTTGAGCAGAAACATGCACATTAGTCGTCTGCTGGAGGTCGTTTTGTAGGGCTCTGGCAGTGCTCCTCCTGTTCCTCCTTGCACAAATGACCAGATAGCGGTCCTACTGCTGGGTTGTTGTCCTCCTGGTGTACTGGCCTGTCTCCTGGCATCTCCTCCATGCTCTTGACACTGTGCTGGGAGACACGGCAAACCTTCTTGGTGGCATCGATGTGCCATCCTGAATGAGCTGCACTACCTGAGCAACTTCTGCGGGTTGCAGACACCGCCTCCTGCTACCTCTAGTGGCAAAATGCAAAAGTAACCAAAAATCTGCCAGAAAGGATGAGGATAGGGAAATGGTCTGTGGCCACCACCTGCAGAACCATTCCTTTATAGGGGTTGTCTTGCAAATTGCCTCTCATTTCCACCTGTTCCATTTGCACAACAGCAGGTGAAATTGATTCACAATCAGTGTTGCTTTCTAACTAGACAGCTTGATATCCCAGAAGTGTGATTGTCTTGGGTGATTGACTTGGAGTAACATTGTAATGATTATGTGTTCCCTTTATTTCTTTGAGCAGTGTATTTTTTATTCATACAAAAAACAAGCATCATACAGATCATGTTGTTATAAGTTGAGGTTATATGAAATGGAAAACCCCAGCATAAGCTGCAGCCACTGCTTTTGAGAGGAACCCAGCAAAAACAAAACAAATATATACATATATAAAAACAAAACAAGACATATTAAATAGAACATAACACAGTACAGACATGGTACAATATACTAGTTGTCATGTATTCATGGGGAGGATTGTGCTTTTCTGTACAGTACACTCAGACTGGTAAATCAAATCAAATTTATTTGTAAGGCCGGACAACACACCTTAATGTCCCTATGGGCCGGACACGTCTTCTTTAAACAAGGCAAGAAGAAACATCACAATAAATCAAGAACAAAAACAAAAACACCATGAAATCCAAAATAAAATGTAAAATAAATAAATGTATGCAACACCCAGACATACCCCACACGAATATAAGGAAAAACGCACTAAAAAACCTAGCAATAGGAAAAAAGCACCACAGGCAATGTGGAGGGGAGAAAGCTTAGAAGGGCCGTTCAAGCGGGGATCTCCCTTCTTAGATGTCGGTGATAGTAATGTTGCTATAAAACAGGCTAAACAGTTGGTAAGTATGTACATATACGTGTAATGAAACACAAATAAGTACGTGCAATAGCAACTGTGGTACATAAGAACATTTTGAAAGATGAAAATAGAGCTGATGACGGATCCATTTGAGGTATGGGGGCGGCGTAGAGAGGATTGCATCCTCCCGGCCATCATCACAGGACGTCCACCACTCCGGTCATCACTATGAGACAGCCACTCACAGGGAGACAGGGAGACGGAGATGGGTGTAGGACAGTTTGCGTGTTTCTGATGGGCGGACATAGCAATAGATACATGTAGTAATCATTATGTGAATAGAATCCGCTCTCAGCGCATCTATTTTGCCTTCAATAGATTCTTTAATAGCATCTACTTTTTCAGTTATTATCTTCTCCATTTCCTCCATTCTCTTCTCCATTGTCTTCCCCATTTCCTCCATTTTCCGGATGATATGTTCGGTGTCTGAGGAGGTGTTTGATGGGGTTGAACTTGAAGCGGCCACTGTCAAGTCTATATTTTCTGCTGTATGCCTTCCGAATCCTGATTCCTGCGGCGGGACCTCTACGACTGTTTTTGGACTCGTTGAATGAATGAATGAATGAAAACTTTATTTAACAGATTGCAGAATGGGTACAATACAGTACGGCTCAATACATACAATTGTTAAGGGGATGCAGACCTGAGAAAGACGTTTGTCTTGTTTCCATCAGGGTCCCCCATTTTCAATTCATATAGACATTTATGACATACACAACATACATGACATTTATGGCATAGAGACATATAGGTATTTAGTACTGATACATTTGTGACATAACGGTATTCAAATATACAGTACTGTTACCCTTAGATCCTGACAGAGTATATACATATGATGGGGAGGGGACTGTACATTAGGAGGGGGTGGGTGGGTGGGAGGGAAATATACATACGGCGGGGAGGGAATATATACATGCGGTGGTGAGGAGACTGTCTATTAGGAGGTGGTGGGGGTTTTGGGCATTTACGGTGGCCAGTTTCGAATTGCAGCCTCCCGTAGGTGCTCTTTAAGAGCGGTTTTGAATGTGGGCAGGGATTCACATTCCTTTACAGCTTTGGGTAGGGCGTTCCACATTGTTGTGGCATAATTGCGAAACGTGTTTAGTCCCTTGTTTGAGCCGAATCTGGGTTTAACATGATTTGTTGAGCTTCCTCTGGTGTAGTGGTTGTGGTATTCACTGACCTTTGGGAAGTATTTTGACATGTACATGGGCACCCCGGTCGTATAGTGTATCTTGTAGACCAGGCCCATTGCAAGTTGCTGTACTCTGTCGTCTACTCTAAGCCATCCTAGGTTGGCAAAGTGGGCAGGGGTGAGGTGGGTTCTGGGGTTCAGGTCAAGTAGTAGTCTGACCAGTTTGTTTTGTGATGTTTGTAATTTTGTTTTAAGCGTTGTGTTTTTCTTTGGTTTCATCTCGATTCTTTTGGTCAATATAGTTAGTTGATAGTCTCAGTTGATATATGCGTCAAGTTTTAAACGCATTAATGGTTTATAAATATGTTTTTAAAACGAAAAAAATAAAATAACGGGTGAGCAGCTGTGTCACAGGCGACCTACTCCATTCTAACGCTAAACCGGAAGCTCTATTTTTGTGATTAAAGTAACGTTTACTCGTGACTAAAAGGTAACGTAATGTTTACCTAAAGTCAAAACCTAAGTGGAAAGCTCTACTAGCGACTAGAAACCTAAAATAAAAGGCTTAAAGTCACACTTGAGTGGAAAGCTCTACTCGGAAATATCACACTTCAGTAGAAAGCTCTATTTTTTGTGATTAAAGTAACGTTTACTTGCGACTAAAAGGTAATGTAATGTTTACCTAAAGTCAAAACCTAAGTAGAAAGCTCTACTAGCGACTAGAAACCTAAAATAAAAGGCTTAAAGTCACACTCGAGTGGAAAGCTCTACTCGGGAATATCACACTTCCGTAGAAAGCTCTATTTTTGTGATTAAAGTAACGCTTACTTGCGACTAAAAGGTAACGTAATGTTTACCTAAAGTCAAAACCTAAGTGGAAAGCTCTACTAGCGACTAGAAACCTAAAATAAAAGGCTTAAAGTCACACTCGAGTGGAAAGCTCTACTCGGGAATATCACACTTCAGTAGAAAGCTCTATTTTTGTGATTAAAGTAACGTTTACTCGTGACTAAAAGGTAACGTAATGTTTACCTAAAGTCAAAACCTAAGTGGAAAGCTCTACTAGCGACTAGAAACCTAAAATAAAAGGCTTAAAGTCACACTTGAGTGGAAAGCTCTACTCGGAAATATCACACTTCAGTAGAAAGCTCTATTTTTTGTGATTAAAGTAACGTTTACTCGCGACTAAAAGGTAACGTAATGTTTACCTAAAGTCAAAACCTAAGTAGAAAGCTCTACTAGCGACTAGAAACCTAAAATAAAAGGCTTAAAGTCACACTCGAGTGGAAAGCTCTACTCGGGAATATCACACTTCAGTAGAAAGCTCTATTTTTGTGATTAAAGTAACGTTTACTCGTGACTAAAAGGTAACGTAATGTTTACCTAAAGTCAAAACCTAAGTGGAAAGCTCTACTAGCGACTAGAAACCTAAAATAAAAGGCTTAAAGTCACACTCGAGTGGAAAGCTCTACTCGGGAATATCACACTCTAGTAGAAAGCTCTACTCGGGAATATCACCCTACCGGAAGGATCAGTCTCTCACAATTCAGTAGAAAGCTCTACTCGTGACCAGCAGAACACGGTGTGCAGAGCTCAAATGGAAGCATGGCCACCACACTACCATAAAGAGAAGAGACTGAGTCTACAAGAGGCTACATAGCCTGAGTCTACAAGCAGGCTAATTAGCCAGAGCTAACATCAGGCTAACTAGCCAGAGCTAACACCAGACATAACAGTCACTAACTACCCAGTCTGGACCGAGACAAGGAGGTACAGTCCTCACAAAAGAACTGGGACAAACTGATGTCCCATATGAAGGAACTACTGCAAAGAAGATAAATCTATGCTGGCCATGGTACCAAGGACATGCCCTACCAACTAGCCATAAACCTAATGTGGGGCAGGTCTCGAGGATATGGCCAAAGAGGCATATGGTTGGGGGAAGCAGTGATCAGCGCGATCTCAAGCATAAGGAGTACAGAGCACCAGGAGATCTGTCTCATGGTGGAACCTAAGGACCATGAGGCAATAACCCTGGCCTTGGATAAAGCAGGGGAGGGTGAGGAAGACAAGGACGATGAGCCTGCATCAGTACCTCTCACTCCCCCTCCGAACCCTAAGGGGTCGGGAACCGTCCCCAGGAAGGAAAGGTCCAATTCCCAGAACTCCTCCCGAACAACGGAGAGAGGGAGATCATCCACACCAAGGAGACCGACAGTACAGTTCGGACCTGAAGGATCAGAACCTCCCCTATCTCAGGCCGGGAGCATTCTTAGACGGGGGGGGGGGGGGGGGGGCTGTCCCCCGGAGTTGGTGGACGACACAACAAGTAGCAAACAGGAGTATACTGATCCAGATCAGAACTCAGAAAGGGAGGAAGACCGGGATAGGTCAAGCTCCAGAGAATCCTCAAGGGCCTCATCTAGGTCAAGATCTAGGGAGAGAGTTCGGTATCCAAGGGACGAACCTCCTAGACCTCGGAACAAGAGAGCTAAACCGGCCAAACTGAGACCTATCAGCAAGGGGCCTTCTCTGAAAGCTCTCCTGGAGCTCAGGATTGGAGGACGTCTCCGACGAAGGTGAAGGAGAATGGGCAGGCGATGAAACAGGGGATATTATGCCCACATATCCTGTGACATGGAGACAGAGAAACATCGGCCTGGACCCAAGTTACAGGGCGACGAGAGCCCTGAATGGACCTGAAAGAGAGAAAAGAAATGGGTCCTCTGTGGACTATATCTGTGATGTCCTGCGTGGCCTACGGACAGGGTCACACGACCAGGCCAACCACACTTCAATAGAGGACTGCTGCTACAATTCTCGGGGACCCGTGGGGTCGCCCGAGAAGTGACAATTTGACCTACCTCAAACTACGGGAGAGATCCAAGAGATCAGAGGGGGTGACCATAAGAACCATGACATTGTGTTCTTCAGACGACAACAACTGGGTGCATTGGCCGGGAACAGTCTTCCCGCCGGCTACCAAGTAACGACGTGGCCCCTATCCTGTCGGGCCGTCCAGCCAGGGAACAACAGATGCAAGTCTTCCCGCCGGCTACCAGGGTAACAGGGAACCAAGATGACAGAGGGGGTGTGGAGAGTCACAACCACGTGACCCCGCAATCGCCATCTCGTCCCCCAGTACAGACGCTATTAAGACAGTGGAAAATGACCGACCAGGATGACAGAGGCGGTGTTGAAGTGCCACAGACAATGAGTGACACTTTTTATAATGACATCCTGTTCTCTCTGTCACTTGTAAGATATAAAGGTTTAAGCATATGGTTATTATATATCTGTTTTAAATCTAAGCATATGTTACTGTATGTGTCTATATGTGAGATGTATACTGGGCTGATATGCCCAGTCAGAAAGGAGTTGAGAAGATAATATTGTCAGTAGGCCAGAAACACGGCAGAAACACGGCATGGAATGCAGAATGCAGGAATGCTGCCTGCAGAGTTAGCCCTTGTAGTTATGAGGCAGAGGGAGAATGATGATGATGTGATGTGCAGAACATATCCACCAATATATATGTACATATCTGTATATATATATATATATATATATTGTAACTGAGGGGTACAATTCCCTGACTGTATTACTAGATATGATACTTACTACCACTACCTTTGTACTTAATATTCGGCCACCCAGTACTCGGCATAAATATATTATGATAAACACTCTCACGTAGATGAAACGGATCCAACACAAATGTACGAAGTCGAAGTATGCGTTTATTACTACACAGCAATGGTGTGTAGAGCAAGCACTTAATCACTTAATTACATTTATGAATTGAAATAGTATGCACTTTTATGGCAAAGAGTATTCGTCGGTATATCAATAGAGAATGTCCAATCTCTGGTGGCGCAGGTGGTAAATATACGACCTGGAATAGTTAAGGAATAACAGCAATGATACTTTAATGATTATAAGACTGGATACACTAGGGGGGTTAATCCGGTCGCTTGTAAGACAACAGGAGTAGGAGGGGGGGGGGGTAGAGTCTGGCTGCCTCGTCCGGCCAAGGGTATCCTGGGTGAACCCACAGTAGTGCAGCTCGGTGCGCCAGCGATCCTTGGACCACAGATGAAAGCAGGTGGACTCTCTGTGAGCCGGCTCTCTCCGGTCCACGGGGGAGAGACGTGAAGCGACCTCGTCTTGCAGAGCGTCTCCTCACCTTGCGTCCTCTCCAGGGGGGGGGGTTCCAACACACGGCAGTGTCGGGGGTCTTTATCCATGGAATAATCACTGTACACAAAGCATAATCCGTGCCTGGGAAGGCGGGCTGTCGTCGGTAGAGTAATCCGGTATACAGGTCCACTCGCTCGTCGGCTCTGGGGCTCCTCGGGTGCAGTCTCACATGGGGTCGACCATCCTGGATAAGCAGCCAGTTCTCTGCCCGAAACGATGGGGTACTGACCACGGTAGTATTCTCACCGCACGAAGCACTATATATTAACAGACTATTATTAGCTTAATAGACTACGTCCAACTCGACGATATAGTGCCAAATATGACTATTCAAATATTAATATACACGATGTCTCAATACCGATGGTAGGCCGAACTTGGCCTTACTCCCACACGTGGCGTCGCGGGGAGGCTTTACGTCTGTGACTCTATTGGAGGGTAAGAAACTGGACTGAAAAAGGAAGGCCTACTTTAGTAGCGCAGTATATATACGCACTATGAACAAATAGTACCGTTGGTCTTTATCCATGGAATAATCACTGTACACAAAGCATAATCCGTGCCTGGGAAGGCGGGCTGTCGTCGGTAGAGTAATCCGGTATACAGGTCCACTCGCTCGTCGGCTCTGGGGCTCCTCGGGTGCAGTCTCACATGGGGTCGACCATCCTGGATAAGCAGCCAGTTCTCTGCCCGAAACGATGGGGTACTGACCACGGTAGTATTCTCACCGCACGAAGCACTATATATTAACAGACTATTATTAGCTTAATAGACTACGTCCAACTCGACGATATAGTGCCAAATATGACTATTCAAATATTAATATACACGATGTCTCAATACCGATGGTAGGCCGAACTTGGCCTTACTCCCACACGTGGCGTCGCGGGGAGGCTTTACGTCTGTGACTCTATTGGAGGGTAAGAAACTGGACTGAAAAAGGAAGTCCTACTTTAGTAGCGCAGTATATATACGCACTATGAACAAATAGTACCGTTGGTGGTGCGGTAGCCAGATTCCTACGCGGAACTAGGACTTGTTCGTACATGTTGAGCGGTACGTTTGAACTGGGTCTGGGGGGTATGGCAGCCTGGCACCAAGGTCTCGACCAATAGTAGAATGGAGACTATTATGGGATGTTCAGTAAGCTAGAATGGATATTCAATGCATATTGTACAAGGAATATACAAGGGATATCAGGGAATATTAGAGAATATACAAATACAATTAAATATATATATATAATAAATATATATATTCGGTTTAATCTGGCCCTTCACAACAGCCACCCCCTGATTGGTCCCAGACCTAATCAGTTAAGCAGAGACAGATTAATCGCGTTGTCTATTTACACATAAGGGTTTGCTGTAGGGGTCAGTCAACTTCACAAAGTCATAGGGTTATAGGGTCATGGTCATCATCGATTGTGTCTGGGAGTCGGGGCAGTTCTATGAGCCTCGCCACGGGACGGGTGTAAGTGCGACCCTGGACAAGCACTTCAGCTGCTCGGACCTTGCCGTCGCCACCGGTGATCACTTTGCTTACGCGGCCGGCCGGCCACATAGCTCTGGGCAGTGATTGATCAATAATCATGACGACTGTTCCTTCTGTCAAATTGTCTCTCTCCTTTACCCACTTCTGGCGGGTCTGTAGAGACGGTAGGTAGTGCAGTAGGAATGTCCTTTGTTGTGCACTCTCTATGGTAGTGCAATCATCTATGTTGGGGTCTGCGGAGATAACAGTGCTCAATCCACAGAACACAGGCTTCTTATTCTCAGCCTCCTCCTGACTGGCTTCCCTCGGGATAGGCGTGGGCCACTCTCCTTCCGGGAGCTTTAGGAATGCTGGGCCGTCACTGTAGACATTGCGACGGGTGAGGTCATCTAGGGGCATTCCCCGGGTGATGACGTCAGCTGGGTTCTGTTTTGTATCAACGTAGCGCCACTCTGTTTCTCCGGTTAACTCTTCGGTTAAGTCTTGAATCTCTGTGACTCTGACTCCCACGAAGACTTTGTACTTGCATGAGTCCGATTTGATCCAGGCGAGTACTGTCGTGGAATCTGACCACAGGATTGTTCTAGACACCGGTATGGTGAGCTCACGTTGGATGAGCGTGGCTAGGTGCGCTCCGGCTAGGGCTGCGCAGAGCTCTAGACGTGGGATAGATTGTTGCTTGCGTGGGGCTATTCTCGAGCGGGCGAGGACAAATGCTGTGTAGATCTCTCCCCCCTCTTCTTGGTCCCGCAAGTAGGCTACTGATCCGTATGCGACCTCTGAGGCGTCACTGAAGACGTGTAAGTCCATTTTACATGTCTCTGGCCTCACCGTGGGTGGGAAGTAGCTTCGGCGCATATTAACGCCTGGGAGTGAGTAGAGCTCCATCTCCCACTCTCTCCAGGTGGATGCAAGGTGTGCGGGAATGGGGTCGTCCCAGCCCTGGTCCTTGTCCCACAATGCTGGTACAATCATTTTTGCCCTGGTGGTGTACGGTAGAATACATCCTAGCGGGTCATATTGTCGGGCGAGTGTTGTGTACACACTCCGTCTGGTGGTCGGCGCCGCCGCCGGCCTTCCCTGCTCCGTAGTCAGGGGCTTGTGTCTGTAGTGAAGCGAATCTGTTTTGAATCGCCACACCAATCCCAGGGTCATCTCCTGGGCTTCTCCCGGGATTGTAGCCATCCAGGTCTCGCTGCTGGCTGCCTTGTCCTCGGAGGAGAGGCTGCGCAGTACTTGCGGATCGCTGCTGGCCCACTGCCTGAGATCAAAGCCGCCTTTGATCAATGAGGCGCGGAGTTTAATCAGGAGAGCCTCGGCTTCTTCCTGGGTTGAAAGGCTTTGTAGACAGTTGTCTACGTAGAAGCTGTTCTTTACGCTGTGTCGGACCTCTTCGTCCGCTGCTGGGTCCTCTGCTACATGTTTCTGTAGTGCAAATGTAGCACAGCAGGGGCTGCACGTCGTTCCGAAGGGGAGGACTTCCCATTGGTAGATGGCTGGGTGCTCATCTCCTGGTTTCTCTCTCCATAGGAACCGTAACAGGGGCTTGTCCTCCTCTACTAATCTCACCTGCAGGAACATTCCTTTAATGTCCCCGTTGATGGCCACCCTTTCCTGGCGGAAGCGGAGTAGAACGCCGAGTAGGGAGGGGCCGAGTGTGGGACCAGGCAGTAACTCTTTATTCAGATTTTGGGATCCGATCTGGTAGCTGCAGTTAAATACTATGCGGTCTTTACCGTTGTGATGGACCTTGTGGTGAGGCACGTACCACGATTCAGTGGTCTGGTCAGCCTCTTTAATGTCCATCTTTGTGACGTGTCCCGCTGTGATGAGCTTCTCAATCTCAGCGCGGTATACACTCTCTTGGGCGGGGTTCTTGGCTAAGCGCCGCTCCGTGTTCAGCAGGTACCGTTCTGTGGCGTCTGTCTTGGCGTGGAAAGTAGGCATTCCTTCTCGCCGCAGGAGTGGCGTGGCGTATCTCAACACGCCGTTGACCGGGACTCTCTTGGTCCCTGTCTCGAGGAGGTGAATGGCGTAAATGTCATCTTTAGAGCGAATGTCTTTCTTTCCGTTCTTAAAGGGCATTTGTTCCAAGGTCCATAACCGCTCTACGTGTTGCAGGAGTGCGGTTTCTCCCTCTGTGACTCGGGAGTGGAGACATCTAGTGGCTGTACTTCGGTTGAGAGATTTGGCGAGCGGGCCTTGGAGAGTCCATCCCAAACGGGTCTCGACTGCTGCAGGACAGCCTCGGGGTCCGGTATGAACCCGGTCTATCGGGACAATGAGGTCTGCATGGTCGGAGCCTATCAACAGGGTCGGCATAGCATTGTCTATGAGCGGGATCGGTAACTTGCGCAGATGTGCATATTTCTCCATCAGCTTGGCGACGGGGTATGTGTACCGCGACAGTCCTATTTCTTGGCTGGTGAAAGCGTCTGTAATCTGGTACCGTCGCTCAGGCTGGCCGCTTGCTGCGATAGAGAATGAGACATTCTCGCCCTTTATCGTCTTCAAATCTCGTCTTATTGTCCGAATTGTCATTTGGGTTTCGCGTCCCCGCAGCCCTAGCTGGGCCGCAGCGGAGGCGAGCAGAAGGGTCTTCTCTGACCCGTCATCGAGGACGGCGTAAGTGTCCAGGACTTTATTCTGGTAGCTTAGTGTCACACGCAGTACTTTTAGGAGTACTCGGGCTCCACTGCTGCTGGCGGGATCGATGTACATGACGCTCGCTTTGCTGCTGGATGGTGCGGGTGAAGGGCGCCGTCTGTTACTGTCGTGAAGTATGTCCAGATGGGCTCCATCGCACTTGGTGCACCTTTTCTTTAAGCGGCATTCGGCTGCCATGTGTGAGCGCGCACAGCGAAAACAGCGCTTGTTGGACTTTATCCATTGACTTGCTTCCTCCGCGTTCAGCTTGGGGAAGGAGTCACATTGCGCTAGCCAGTGTTCTTTCTCACAGTAGGGGCACACTATCTTCCACTTCTCCGTTCTGGAGGGGGTACTGTGGCTCCTGCTGCTCGGTACTGACTCCGATTGGTGCATCACAGTCACCGATCTTCTTCCATCATTTAGTCGTCTGGTTCCTTCTCTGGAGCCAGGGGTGCTCCGTCCGAATGTATCTAGCCGTAGGCTGCTGACTTCTCTCGCCAGGAAGTCTGCTAGATCGAGGAGGTTCGGTTCGGGGCCATTCGGGTCTCGGTGGTCTCTCTGCCGCCTAAAACGCTCCTGCCGGTATGGGCTGGTACCGGCAGTGTACCATGGCCCGCTTGTCCAGGTGCTGTTCCTCGGTGCGGGTCGTGCGTCGTGCTCACCCGGGTATAGAGTCGGGGGTCTGTAGCGCAGCTCCGCGGGAGTATAGCCTGGGCTGTACCGGACCTCCTGGTCCGGTAGAGTACTGTGCTGTCGTCGGGCGTGGTTCTCCTCCTCTTCCTCTTCGTCTTCAGTTAGGTCATCCAGTGCTTGTAGTCTCTGGTTTAGCCTCTCCACAGGATATGCTGCTCCTTCCCGGTTGCTAGGTCTCGCTTGGACCGGTGGGGGGAGGTGGTCTGTGGGGGGTATAGACCTCGTCTGTTGGTCAAGTTCAGGGTTGTTTACTCGGCTAGGGGATGCCGCCCTGGAGGTGTGTCTAGACGAGTTCCTGGAGCCTCTGGCGGAGGGAGAGGGTGTTGTCCGTCTGATCAGCTGTTCTATTAGTTGCGCTTGCTGTCTGTCGCGCGCTGCGTCCCGTAGAGCACCAGCAGCTGCTCGCTGGCTGTCTGCTCGGTCTCGGGCCACATTCTCTTCCCTCTGAATGCGTCTTATTTCTAGACGTATATGCTCTTCTTCGCTCCGCTGCTGGATCTGCAGTCGGTCGCGTTCAGCAGCGGCGTTCAGGCTGATGAGGAAGGCCTGCTGTAGGGTCCTCTCTGCCTCGCTGGGAGAAGGCGGTTGTATAGGGGAGCCTTCCCTCGGGGTACTCCTTGCGGAGCCTTGGAGCTCTATCTCCACGGTGCTCTCCCCGTCTTCTTCCGTGCCGAGTTCTCTCTCGGTAGCGTTGTATTCCTCCCGGGACTCATCGGGGACTACTTCTTCAGTACTGGCGGGGTGTGAAGTCATGTCTGGTTCCCACTGGTCCCCACCGTGAACTTGGTCAGTTACATTAGAACCCGTAGGGGCCTCTATGGTCGGGGTAGTCTGGGCGTTGGGGTTAGACATACTTTTACTTTCTAGTTTTACCGCGTTTACTGTTAGTAGAAGACTAGGTTGTTGACTGACAGCGTAAGCCTCTAAGTACTGAGGGAGCCGTCGTTCGCGCTGCGGGCATTGGTTAGGAGGATCGTTTCGTGGAGTGTTCATCATAGGCCATTTCAATATTAATAACACTATATTAATATTACACTAATTACCCTCCGGCTCGAAGGACCAATTGTAACTGAGGGGTACAATTCCCTGACTGTATTACTAGATATGATACTTACTACCACTACCTTTGTACTTAATATTCGGCCACCCAGTACTCGGCATAAATATATTATGATAAACACTCTCACGTAGATGAAACGGATCCAACACAAATGTACGAAGTCGAAGTATGCGTTTATTACTACACAGCAATGGTGTGTAGAGCAAGCACTTAATCACTTAATTACATTTATGAATTGAAATAGTATGCACTTTTATGGCAAAGAGTATTCGTCGGTATATCAATAGAGAATGTCCAATCTCTGGTGGCGCAGGTGGTAAATATACGACCTGGAATAGTTAAGGAATAACAGCAATGATACTTTAATGATTATAAGACTGGATACACTAGGGGGGTTAATCCGGTCGCTTGTAAGACAACAGGAGTAGGAGGGGGGGGGGGGTAGAGTCTGGCTGCCTCGTCCGGCCAAGGGTATCCTGGGTGAACCCACAGTAGTGCAGCTCGGTGCGCCAGCGATCCTTGGACCACAGATGAAAGCAGGTGGACTCTCTGTGAGCCGGCTCTCTCCGGTCCACGGGGGAGAGACGTGAAGCGACCTCGTCTTGCAGAGCGTCTCCTCACCTTGCGTCCTCTCCAGGGGGGGGGGGTTCCAACACACGGCAGTGTCGGGGGTCTTTATCCATGGAATAATCACTGTACACAAAGCATAATCCGTGCCTGGGAAGGCGGGCTGTCGTCGGTAGAGTAATCCGGTATACAGGTCCACTCGCTCGTCGGCTCTGGGGCTCCTCGGGTGCAGTCTCACATGGGGTCGACCATCCTGGATAAGCAGCCAGTTCTCTGCCCGAAACGATGGGGTACTGACCACGGTAGTATTCTCACCGCACGAAGCACTATATATTAACAGACTATTATTAGCTTAATAGACTACGTCCAACTCGACGATATAGTGCCAAATATGACTATTCAAATATTAATATACACAATGTCTCAATACCGATGGTAGGCCGAACTTGGCCTTACTCCCACACGTGGCGTCGCGGGGAGGCTTTACGTCTGTGACTCTATTGGAGGGTAAGAAACTGGACTGAAAAAGGAAGTCCTACTTTAGTAGCGCAGTATATATACGCACTATGAACAAATAGTACCGTTGGTGGTGCGGTAGCCAGATTCCTACGCGGAACTAGGACTTGTTCGTACATGTTGAGCGGTACGTTTGAACTTGGTCTGGGGGGTATGGCAGCCTGGCACCAAGGTCTCGACCAATAGTAGAATGGAGACTATTATGGGATGTTCAGTAGGCTAGAATGGATATTCAATGCATATTGTACAAGGAATATACAAGGGATATCAGGGAATATTAGAGAATATACAAATACAATTAAATATATATATATAATAAATATATATATTCGGTTTAATCTGGCCCTTCACAACATATATAAGCTTATAGACTATTCATGCTAGAAGGACCATGTATTGTATATTACACAGGGCAATTGCTTCCATTTCAATACTGCTGGATGCTGTTAGGAATGTGCAGGGAGGTGGTCACAGAGCGGTTGACCTTGACAGTGGGTAAAATCTCTGCCTGCAGAGAAAGCCAGGACCCGTAGCAGATGGAATTCTAGGGGCTTTCCCAGCACAAAGAAAGAAAAGGAGGAGTTCATCTTTACTGAAAGTGTTATGTGTTATACGTTGATTGGCTAGTAGAATGACATTGCTGTGACATCACTGTTTTTTGACCAATAGCAAAGAGGTCTTGATATGATATATAAGTGACTGCTCCAGCTTCGAGAGCTCAGATTTTCAGCTTGTCAGATTTTTCACTTTTTGACTTCAGACACCAGGCATATAGGCTATGCTATACTAGAGAAGAGATGTTGTTTTGTTTTATAATTCTTTTAACTGAATTGGACATTTCCAATACAGTCTCTTTTGTAACTTGCTTTTTTTCTAATTAAAAAAACTTTTTTATAAATATCTATTGAGTTCGTGGACTGCTTTCTACCGCAATGGGCCACGACGCCGGCCGCGCCCTGCTTGCATCTGAGGTGACTATGTTATGGCAGCCTGAAATACAGATTAAATCAATTGCTGGTTAATGCTTTTCAGCTAAAGATATATAAAGGATATATATATACATATGGCAATGTTTGTTGTTTGCGGGTTCCGGTATCTCTGTTTTCGACGGGCTCTGTCAAGTTTGTGGGAAATTGATGATCTAGTCACTGCAGGACCGGATGATCGGTACCACGGACGGATGGGCCTGTCGAGTTGATAAGGGGTACTGGGGCATGCAAATAATGATTAATTGTTAGTACGCTAATATTACACTATTGGCAGTAGTAAAACGTATTAAACAGTGAAGTAATATCACCAGACTTTCAAATGAGCAGTATTACAGGCCTTTCCTCACAAATGAGGATAGTGGCGGTGATGACGGTGACGTAATATCATTAGACTTTCAAATGAGTAGTATTACAGGCCTTTCCTCACAAATGAGGATTGTGGCGGTGATGACGGTGACGTAATATCATCAGGCTTTCAGAGAAGCAGCATTACAGGCATTTCGTAAAATGATGATAATAATGATGGTAATGATAATAATAATATTATTCTTATTATAGGCAATAAGAGTTCTCCCAGACATACATTCGGTTTATTACAAACAAAGAAGAGGTTAACAACTCTTCTATGCTTACATTTCATATCAACTGGATATAACTAAACTAGTGACTATGAAGTAAGCTTGACAGAAATAGTAATTGACCCGAGAACTTAGTGAGTTTAGCACCTCGCTGGGGGATATCGGGCGGCCAAATGGTTATATCTCAAGTAAGTGATCTGAGATAGATAGAGACATCCCATCGGCATTCAACCGGAACCTATCACAGCAAGGAATTCAAGGGCAAGAAAAATACTTGATTAAGATACTAATAGTAGCAGCCAAAAAAGCTTTAACTAAACTGTGGTACAGGGTAGAAGTGCAGACGAAGGAACAATGGATAAAGGTAGTAGAGGGGATACAGGAAATGGAGAGAATCACACATCTGCTGAGGCTGCAAGAAGAGAAGTTTGAATTGAAATGGGAAAAGTGGGAAGAATATAGGAGGGGAAGGAACGACATCACAGGGGATTGAAAAGGATACAAGGAAATGATGTAAAATGTTAATAAAGGATGCAAATATAGAATGGACCGAAGGACCCATGCCACACTTTTTCTTTTCTCATTTTTGTATATCTGTTTTATTTTTATTTCTTATTGATGAGTCTTTATAATTTAGTATGCTGAAATGTATTGTCTGTATGTTGTTGAAAAAAAAGAAGAAAAAAAAGGGGCATGGGCAAAAGAGGCATGCGCTGACCGTTTTCTGGAGGTTACAAATGTATGGCTTATATAACTTATATATTATAGTCCTATCAAACTGAACACATCTATGTTGAGTAGGTGTTTGAACAGTCCTTTAACCAAACTTGTTGAACTATTGTTGAACTATTGTTGAATTATAACTTATAATGCCGAATACTCAAACATAGGGAGGCTTGCCACCAGATGCCACGGAGGCCGACGATACCGGGACCCTAACTGCGGGACTACTACAATCATCATCATCATCAAACCTTTATTTGAATAGGCAGGTTAATTAAGAACAAGTTCTTATTTTCAATAACGGCCTATTTGGGGGTAAAAAGCCCCCTAGGGGAAAGGGGATGGGGGATAAAATCAAATAAATAAAAATAAAACACAAAGGAACATTATTAAAAAGGCAGGACATACATACAGAGCAACAACTGAACTGAACAACAACTGGCGGACAACAGAACAATAGTGGCAGTATGGTGTTAGCACATGGAGAAACATCTACATGAGTGCTCTAGGGAGTTTATTAAAGTTTCCTTAAACAATCGAATTGAAATAAACGTTTCCATATTTAAGGTTTTTTGTAGTGTGTTCCATCAGCTGCTGCGTACTGAAATGAGGAACGGCCTTGTGAGGAGTTGGCATGGGGGGCGTTTACCAGGATATGTGTGGCTGACCGGGTGTGGTAATTTGGGAGTGGACGAGGGTGGACTAGGCGAGTAAGGTAAGGGGGATTACGGCCTAGAAGTGTTTTATATACAAAGGCCAGCCAGTGGATGTTGCGTCTAATCTCCAGGGAGGGCCAGTTTACTAGGGAGTATATGGTGTGTCCTGTCGCAGTGGTGGGTCCTGTAGGGGGCATTGGTAGCGAAGCGAATGGCGGAGTGATATAGGATATCTAAGCGCTCTAGATCACCTTTACGGGCCAAGCGGTAGATTACATCGCTAAAATCAAATAGCGGCAGGACAGTCATCTGGACCAGGGTGAGTTTAGCAGATCTAGTGAAGGAGGAACGGTTCCTATACAGAAAGCTAAGCCTTGCTTTGACTTTGGCCTGCAGTTTAGTTAGGTGTTCAGAGAAGGAGAGTTTGGTGTCGATCCACACTCCCAGGTATTTATAAGAGGTGACCAGTTCAAGCTTTTTGCCATCGGTGGCTACAATGGTGCCAGTCTGGGAGGTACCCTTGTGGCCGAACCACATAACTTTGGTCTTGCTGGTGTTTAGGACCAGGCAAAGGGCGGAGAAACCAGCTTGGATTTTTTTTACTACAAGCCATGATGGGCTCTCTTAAGACTGATATATTTGCTAAAATCAACTCCTTTTCAAACTCTCTCAGATCGGAGATGCAGTCAAAGACGAGCTAAAGAAGTCGATTGAAAAAATTCAAAACAAACTCGATACGCAAGTAGAGGTTATATTGGAGTTGGAACGCGCCGCCACAGATAACAGCACCCGCATTTGCGAATTGGAAACCACCGTTGGCTCCCTGGTGACAAGGGTAGAATACCTAGACAACAAGAAGACATGGAAAGCAGAATGCGGAGAAACAACATTCGTCTGCTAGGTGTACCAGAGGGAGCAGAGGCTCCACGACCAACGGAGTACGTAGCCGGGCTGCTTCAAGAGCTACTCGGCCTGGAGGAGAAGCCGTTATTGGACCGAGCTCACCGCACCCTGTGGAGTCGCCGCCGAGAAGGAGAGCCCCCACGACCGTTTGTCATCAGGGTACATTTCTTTCACATACACAACGATATGCTGCAGAAAGCGGGTATAAAGTCTCCCCTGCTCCTCGAAGGGAAAAGGATATCCATCTTCGCGGACTACACAACGGCAGTAGCTAAGAAGCGAGCTGGCTTTGGAGAGGTGAAACGCCGGCTGCGAGCTTGCCCGGGAGTGAAGTATGGTCTTGTTTACCCTGCAGTTCTGAGGATAACTCTACCGGACAACTCGACACACAGATTTGAAGACTCAGCTTTGGCAGCCGACTTCATCCAAAACTATCTGAAAAGAGTGACTGTGCCTAGATAACCAAAAGACTGCATAGCTAGCTGTATTGGCAGGCTAGCCGACAGGCTATCTAGTAGGCTAGATGGCTGTGTTAGCTGTATAGCTGAGCCAGCTAACCTAGTATGGACTATCTATGACACTCGTAAGCTGTTAATCATTCACTTCTTGTCCTGGTGGGTGAGTAGACTACATAAACATGACACTCAATGCAGACACGAACACTATATAACCTATCTTTTGTGCCTTCCACAATAAGCATACAACCTTCTAATTGTTTACCATCAGTAGCCTACTTAGCCGACAGGCTAATTTACATGCTGGTTAGCAGCGTTAGCTGTATGGCTGATGCAGTTAGCCTAGCAGGACTGTGGATGCTTGGTTGAACTTGGTTGAACTTCTGTCCTTGAAACTTATACACTTGCCTTATAAGTATGTATCATCAGTAGCCTATTATCTCGTGTGTATATAAACCACCTACAAGGACAATGTTTGGTTGGTTGCAAATTTTTAGCACAGCCTTCTAATATCGGACTGTATCCTATACAACTGATTCCCTACTGTAATGTGACACTCACTACAGACCGGTACATGATGTAACCTTTCCTTTGTTTTATCCACAGTAAGAACTAGGGCTGGGCAATTCTTGCTGGGATATGAATCACGATTTTTTCTCTCTGGGAATTGAGATCACGATTCTCTCATATGATTCTTATTCTTTCAATTAAATAATTTATTGCACTCCTTCAGACAGCACAACATATGTGGAAGTGCTTGACTTGAAACTTATAGCATATATGAAAGTGCTTGACTTAAACTGAGATTGCATAGCTCTATGAACCGAGATCGTGTTTATTCATTATTCTTTTTTATTTTTATTTTTTCGATTAATTGCCCAGCCCTAGTAGGAATACAGCTCTCTAAAAGTTTACCATTAGTAGTTTACTATTCTCTGTGGACATAAGCCACCTGTACTGTAGTGCCAATGCTTAGTTGTTCACACTTGATTTATGTTTGATGTTCATGTTTGATTTATCTTGTACCAATGGTCACACATCTCAGGTAGCATAGAGTAAAGGGTAGTTACCACGTTTTTAGTTTACAAACAGCTTCCTAGGGAAATTATAAACTGCATCCCTCACACCAGGTGGGATGCAGCTTAATCTCCTGATAAGAGAATTTATAGTGGGGGGGAGGGAATGGGGGATTGTGTTTTTATTTTTCTCCAGTCGACTCGCTCTGTTTTATTTTTGTTTTCACACTCACGCTCGGTATTCAATAGAACCTTAAGAAGTGAATATGTATCTATTATTATCTATTATTACTCCAAACAAATTACATTAAATCATACTGCATCCTTTTTAGACTATGGCTAATTTGAATATCCTGATCTGGAATACAGGGGGTCTCAATATACCGCATACACGCACAAGTGTACTAACGTGGCTAAAAAAGAAAGAAGTGGACCTTGCTTTACTGAGTGAAACGCACCTTTTATTGGCAGATAACGCAAAACTGGCAATTTTTTTTTACCATAACATAAGTTCTTCTTCTTTTAGCACCAAGGCCCGAGGTGTAGCCATAATAGCGAAGCGAAATTCGAATATTAAACTGTTAGATGTGTGGTCTGATGCAGATGGTCGAATTACTATTGCTAAAATAGAATGTTCTAACCGGAAAATTGCGCTGATTGCTGCATATGCCCCTAATTTGTATGACGTTAACTTTTATGCTGTACTAACTGCAGCTATGTTGAAACTACCTGATTACTCATTAATAGTAGGAGCTGATTTTAATGCAGTCTGGGATCCATTGATTGATAGATCCAATCACGCAGCAACCTCTGATCAGAAGCAAGCTACCACAGCCCTACAAGCCTGGTCTAAGGACACAGGGGTAATCGATATGTGGCGATCGCTCAACCCATCCGCAAGAGATTACTCCCTCTTCTTGTCGAGACATAAGACCTCTTCCAGAATTTATTATGTTTTTTCTTCCCCACATCTCTTTGATAGCTTTGATGTTGACTTATTGCCCATAGCACTTTCAGACCACAAAGGTATCCTCCTCAAGGGTTCACTCAGTAAAATAACGTCTGCGCCCCTAGATGGCGCTTTAACTCAACACTACTGAAAAACTGAGAGTTTAACTTGCAATTTAAAGAGAAGCTCACTGAATTCCTACAGTTTAATGCTGGCTCGGTACAGGACCCCAGAATTCTATGGGATTCGGTTAAGGGTTTTATCAGAAGGGACGTCTCTCCAAACTGGTGGAATTGGAAAAGCTTCAAGCCACGTTGATCTCTTCATTGCAGCACAACTACTCCAGTCGACTTGAGCTTCAAATTAAGGTAGTGAAAAAAGAGATTAACTCCATTTTAAGACAACAATCTGAATTTCAGATGCACAGAACAAGACAGCACTACTACTTTCACGGCTCCAAGCCTAGTCACTTACTAGCTATGAAGATATGTGCCAGTGAGAAATTTGCGGATATCCCTTCCATTAAGAACCAACAGGGGGAGGTAACCACCAACCCCAAAAAAGTTAATGATACATTTCGCTCTTTTTATTCCAACCTGTACAAGTCAGAGGTGGTCTTTGATCATATAAAGCTGGAGGATTTTCTTGATCAAATCAACCTACCACAGATATCGGAAGATAGTGCTAGGCTGCTAGCTGCTCCTATCACGCTAGTTGAACTTAGAGAGGCGATTGCGGATATGCAACGGGCAAGGCTCCCGGATGGGACGGTATTCCACCGGAACTCTATCTTGCATTCTGGGATGTACTCGGTCCCTTATTACTCTCAATGATTTTACACGCAATCAAAGAGGGCAATTTTTCCAGAGATGTCAATATGACGCTTATATCTGTTTTACTCAAGAAGGATAAGGATGTTGCAGTCCCTACAGCGGTCATGTCCTTGGACGCAATGAAGACATTTGAGTGGTCTTACTTGTGGGCAGTTCTTAGAAGGATGGGGTTGGGTGTTGGTTTGATTCATATGATTAAAGTTCTCTACACAGGGCCTTCGGCCATGATCTTAACGGGGAAGCTCTGCTCGCCACTCTTCTCTGTCTCGCGCTCGTCTAGACAGGGTTGTCCTCTTAGTCCCGGACTTTTCGCCTTATCCCTCGAACCTCTAGCTCAATACATAAGACAATCCCAAATTATATCTTCCGTTTCAATTCAGGACACACATCACCATATCAGCTTATACGCAGATGATGTACTCCTGTTTATGCAGAATCCCTCCGTCTCTTTACCTCACCTGCTCAGCGTGATGAATTTGGCAGCCTGTCCGGCTTTAAGATCAACTGGCCAAAATCTGCCTTTCTTCCACTTAATGAGCCTGCGAAGGCTACCATCCTATCTGCAAACATACTTATGGTGGAGCACTTTAAATGTCTCGGGATTAAAATATTCCCCACTATTAGCCAGACGGTAAGGCATAATTACTCCAGCTTGGGTGACAGGATTACAGGCCTGTGCGTCAATAATTAAAATGAATATTTTACCCAGAATTAATTTGATCAGTTCAATGCTCTCGTTGCCTCCTCCTGTTGGTTACTGGCAGAAATTGCATTCTGCCTCATATAAATTCGTTTGGAACAACAAACGCCCGCACTTGAAGAGATCAACTGCCCAAAGAAATAAACTTGATGGAGGATTAGCATTTCCAGACTTTAAATATTATTTTCAAGCGTTCTCTCTGAGACCTCTGATCACTTTGTTTTATGCTCAAGCAGCCATGTCTTGGCGACCATTGGAGGAGAAGATGGTGTCCCCACTTTAGGATATTGTGTATACCAACATTCCAATTAAGCAATGCAAATTATGATTTGGCCCTCTTATCACACATGTGATCCAGACCTGGCGTGACACCCAGAAAGCGTGTACTAACCGCCATAAATGGCACATGCATTCCCCTCTATTTAATAACAATTTACTCCTTATTGGACAACAACCTATTAGGTACACTAGATGGGAAAAGAAAGGCATCCACACGCTGGGGGATATCTTCGATAACTCTGGTCTCCGTTCCTTCCAAGATCTATCCAATGGATATGATCTCCCTGGAACCTCCTTTTTCTTTTATTTACAAATAAGAGCAGCTCTGAGTGCTCATGGCGTTCCATGGGATGTTCCACTTGACTAGAGCATCACCGTTTTCACAAATTATTTTATGACAAAGAGACATCGAGAGGCTTCGTTTCTGACGTTTATCGCCACTTACTTATGTCCTCGTATAAGGACCTCCCACTGGATATGATTTGGAGAAAAGATGTCCCGGAGTTGGATGTAGATTTTGATTGGGATGCGGTCTGGGAAAATGTTCGGCTGTCCTCACGCAACCCAGATCACCAACAGATTAATTTAAATTTTGTTCATAGGACTTATTTGACCCCTAGACCAGGGGTTCCCAACCTTTTTTCCCCCAGGGACCCCCAAACATCTCTGATGAAATTCCTGGACCCCCCTCCTAATAAAATACCATAAAATACTTTTTTGTTGTCATTTTAATAACAAACTGCTTATACACAGGCATATGCATCATAATTAGACCCACTATGCTTCTTTGACTTGTGCCTTCAATCAACAAATCTCATCTTGCACCATATGTATTTCAAAATGTTGGCCAATATTCAAATCCTGTATTCATCCTCTCAAATCAGGCCCTAATGGTGAACGGTTTGCATTTATGTTGAATGAAGTAAGAATCCACTGCAGTAAAAATATCCTCACCTCGAGTGGTGGTAGTAAGGTTGACTGACATGAGAATGTCCTGCTTCAGATCCTCATTTTCGATATACTGCACATAAACAATGAGCACAGCCTCGTCTGCGACAGTTGTAGTTTCATCAAGTTATATGGCAAATGGACCCTTTCTAAGCTTTTCTGACAGCTGCTGCTCGCAATCACTTGACATCTTATCAATTCGGTCTTTCACTACATTGTTCGAGAGTGGTACTGATTTTAGTTTATCCGCCACCTGTGGGCCGCACAGTTTCTAAACCATTTTGATGCAGGCTGGTTTGATGAGCTGCTCGCCAATATTGTGCGGTTTCTTTGCTTTTGCAATTAAAAGCGAACACTCAAAGGAGGCTTCGGTAGCCTTCTGTAAATCACTGCCACCCCTGCTCCACGCTACTCTAACATCAACAGGCTTGTTCGCCTTGAGAGACTGTTCTTTCCTCCGAAAAAAGTCTCGATCCTTCCCAACGGTTTCTGGGTGCTTAGATGCCTGATGTCTCTTCAGCTTGCTGGGTTTCGGGGCGAGCGAGCAAGTGTCCATGTATATTGATTTTCGCTTTTTATTTGTGTTTTTTTAATTTATTTTTTAGTATATGTCCTGGGCCCCTTTGGATTTTGGTTGGATGGTCGCAGGGTGGGGGGGGGGGCCTGGTTCGGGGCCTCGGCGGGTCGTGGTGTTAAAGAGGCTGATGCTTTGACTCGCTGGGGCACCGGACTCGGGTCTTCAAGGGTTGGGGATCGTGGTTGATGGGGGGGGCTCGGGTTGGTCACTGTGCAATCTGTCTCAATTATTGTCTTGTCATGTTGTGTTAAGTTGTTGCATTGGGATGTCTTTTATGTATTATTATTATTGTATTGTGATATGTCTTTGTTTCATGTTTGAAAAAAATAAAATAATAATTTGATCACAAAAAAGCAAATCAAGGAGAAGTTAATCACACTTGGCACTGACAGTGCGCGTAACATGGTTGCAGGCGCGAGACTACTCCCATTTGAACACCTGCCCTGCACGGCCCACAGTCTGCAAAGAACAGTCACAGTTTCCCTTAACAACAGTGGATTTGAAAGTGTTTTAGCCAAATGTCGAAAGATCGTCGGGCACTTCAAGCATAGTCCATCAAGCGCCCAGGAATTAAAGGAGCAGCAAGTTGCACGCGGACATAAGCAAGCATCACTCGCCCAGGACGTTGCAACAAGATGGAATTCCACCCTGGAGATGGTCAAGCGGATCCGGAGAAAAAAGTCTCCACTGACCACTACACTGGCGCAGCAAAAGAGCAAGATTGCCATGGTGACTGAACAGGACCTTGCCAAACTGCAAAAGCTGGAGGAACTACTTGAACCTTGCAGGTAAATTGTTTGTTTCTGTCTTGTTTCTCCCTCCTCTGTCTGTGTGTGTGTGTGTGTGTGTGTGTGTGTGTGTGTGTGTGTGTGTGTGTGTGTGTGTGTGTGTGTGTGTGTGTGTGTGTGTGTGTGTGTGTGTGTGTGTGTGTGTGTGTGTGTGTGTGTGTGTGTGTGTGTGTGTGTGTGTGTGTGTGTGTGTGTGTGTGTGTGTGTGTGTGTGTGTGTGTGTGTTCTCTCTCTCCATGGCTGTGTCCACCTGTGTTTTCTGTGTGTGTCTGTTCTCACTCCCTCTCGCCCTGTTCTGTGTGTGTTTTCTGTGTGTGTTCTCACTCCCTCTCCCCCGTGTGTGTGTTGTTCTCTCTCTCCATGTCTGGGTCCACCTGTTTTCTCTGTGTGTGTGTGTGTGTGTTCTCACTCCCTCTCCCCCTGTTACTGTATGTGTGTGTGTTTTGTGTGTTCTCACTCCCTCTCCCCCTGTTCTCTGTGTGTGTTTTCCGTGTGTGTGTTCTCTCTCTCTCTCCATGTCTGTGTCCACCTGCGTTTTCTGTGTGTGTGTGTGTGTGTTCTCACTCCCTCTCCCCCTGCTGTGTGTGTTTTCTGTGTGTATGTTCTCACTCCCTCTCCCCCTGTTTTCTGTGTGTATGTGTTCTCACTCCCTCTCCCCCTGTTCTCTCTGTGTGTGTGTGTGTGTGTGTGTGTGTGTGTGTGTGTGTGTGTGTGTGTGTGTGTGTGTGTGTGTGTGTGTGTTCTCACTCCCTCTATGTGTATGCATGTGAGTGTGTGTGCATACAGACAAGAAGGTAGTAAGTGGTTTTTTCTGTGTTATACAAATGTACTGACATGTTTAAAACATCTTGTGCTTTCCATTGCAGATATGTGACTGAACTGCTGGGGGGAGAGCAGTATGTCTCCTGCCAGCCTTGCGTTACTTGTTCAAAGTTATGGAGCCCTCAGTCGATGACCCAATCTATGTTGTGCAGTTCAAGAAGGTCTTTACTACAGACCTAACTCAGCGGAAGAACAGCACCAACCTCACCTGGCTGAAGATTGCTACTGCCCTTGACCCCAGGTTTAAAGACCTGAAGTGTCTCCTCAAAGATGAAAGGAGTGAGGTGAGGGCTTCAGTACGTGACCTGGTGACACAACAACCACCTGCTGTGACAACTGAGGAACCATCACCAAAGAAGAGGGAGATGTCCATATTCTTGCTGGGTGCGTCTGATACCTCGGATACAGATGAAGAAGAAGAGGGCATTGTCCGGGCCGCTACAAAGCAAAGCCCAAAATGGACATGGAGGGGTGTCCACTACAATGGTGGTCACAGAGAGAAGGAGCACATACTAGGCTGGCACCCATTGCATGCAAGTACCTGTCAACCCCTGCAACCACAGTGCCTTGTGAGAGGTTGTTCTCGCTCTCAGGCCACATTGTTCAAAGGAAGCAAACTTCTTTGTTCCCTGATAACGTAAACAGACTGGTATGTAACTGGCTCAGTGTAAATGTAGAAGGGTGGATTATCCCTACTTTATGAGAGTAGATGTACACTGTCACCAGGTGGTGGGAACGCAGCAGATCTGGGTCCGGCTGAGTCCCTGACTGTAGTGCAGGAGTATTAGAGTGGAGCTTTAGCAGAGGGAGTGGATGGGGCCTAGGATTTACTAACCTAGGGGTGGTGCGCTGGTCCTTCTTGCCCTCCAGGGCGACTCGCAGTAATTCCCCACACACCCACACTTCCCTTAATACTTCCCGCACCCTCCCACACCCGGTGGCAGTAGTGATAGACTATATACTTTCTCCCCAAAGCAGTACCTTTCCTTACTGATGAGCAGAGACCTGTCCCAATGATGTATAGGCTGTGCGTAAGAAGGGGTTAAACAATAATGAGCATTACCCGGAAAGGAAGGGGTTAAACAGAATGCACATTAACAGACACGTACACAGTGCTCCCATTTGTACGCCAGTACACGTGCCAGTTCAAGTACTGATTCTCTTCGCCCGTAAAGGGCACGCTCCGCACAAAGAGAATGTTTACCCCAGGTTCCAGCACTCGGAGTGCTCACTGTAACTGGCTTGTGTGTACTTAACCAAGGGATGGCCTGCTCTCACCTCCGAACGTCCGTGTGGTGAGATGGCCGTCGAGAAGTCCCATGATAGCAGGAGGCGGGGCTGGGTTGACGTTATGCAGGTGACTGCTGGAGGTACGTGCCGTGCAGCGACGTCCGTTGAGGGGTCCGCTGCTGGGCTGGAGAGGTGGCGCGACACACGGGCTAAACTGTGGTGCTAGGCCTAACTGAAGCTAAACTGTGGGTCGGGACGACCCCCTGTCCTGTCGCCTATACTTTAACTAAAACGCAACGTGTGCAATATCTACAACACTCTTCGGCAGTAGCATGTCTGCTTCTTTGCTCACAATGTCTCTTTAGCATTAACTGGAAGCTAAGCTATCGCATACGACATTACTAACCCGCCCCGTGACGGGGGTCATATCCCGCGTGTCCTTAGTGTCTAGAGCTCCGGCTCTACGCGTCCGCTTGCTTCTGTGTAGAAACGATGAAGAGGCAGTCCCGCTGTCTGAGTTCTGCCTTCAGCCAGTCCTTCTTCACCTGTTGTCTCTCCTGCCCAACGTCACACCAGCTCCCCCTGGCGGCAGTCCAGTGCATGCTCCACTATTAAATGTCAATGTTAGGTAGGGGAGTTTACACAACGTTATCCTGAACACAGTAGAGTACAAGGAATTAGGTTAGCAGTGATGGGCAAGCTACTTGGAAAATGTAGTAAGCTACACTACAAGTTACTCTCGATTAAATATAGCTCAACTACAATTTTTTTTCTTCATGATCAGGTTTCCACCAAACAAATAGGCAGGCAAAAAAAAGTTCAGTTTGATTGTTTATTATAAAACTGAAACAATCCCTCCAACTATGCTAATATGTCTATACTACTACAGTATACATGTACTCAGAGTATAACACTCAAGCTTGACACTGCTAGACAAACAATACTTACTTATCCTTGGCTGCTAGATATGTACCACTCCTGCTGACTTGTTGTACACAATTTGTAAGTTGCTTTGAATGAAAGCGTCAGCTAAATGACCAAATGTATTTAAATATGTAACTCACAAAACATTCCATGGCCCCAAAATCATGTGGGGACCCCCCCTGGAAACATGATAGCAGCTATCTATTAGTTAAAGCTGTTGACAGAAAGTGCACTGACTTGTGTGCTGTTTGGGAACAGTTGACAATGTTTAATGTAAAGATTTTCATCAGCTCACCTGAATATGTGTTTTCAAGTTAGTGCTGAACGTGTGGGAGGTTGAGATCAGCTTCTTTTTTGGCTGACACAATAAACACCTAAACATTATGTTTTAGGCGTTTTTTCAGTCAAACTCATAAATGTTTCCAGATAGGGCCATGGAGAGGCATTGTTGTTATTGACATCATCATCTTCATCAATGCCATCAGCCCTGGAAACATTGAATCCCTCTGCCATTTTGCGCGGACTGGTTTAGGACTTCGTTCTAAAAATAGCTGCACTACAGAGAATGCTACTTGGTTCAAAAGTAGCGACGCTACCATCACGCTACTGAGAATTGTAGTTAAGCCATGTAGTGTCGCTACTTGTAGCTAGCTACTGCCCATCACTGTAGGTTAGACACATTGAATTATTGTTCAAATTGTCTCTATGGAGTGAAACATTTTCAATGTTCTGAACTTTCAGCAGTATCTTTGCTTGTTCTTTTTTTGCATTGACTCATGCACTTTTTTTTTGTGACCAACTTTTTATTTTATCTTTTCAAGTTCAGAGGAAAGAGACATTCACATCAGCATTTCATATTAATTCCCACAGTGGCATAAAAAAGTGTCTTAGATTGTCCGTCAGTATAGTCATATACTGTGTAGCCTAGGGTGACCAAACGTCCTCTTTTGCCCGGACATGTCCTCTTTTCACGCCCTGTCCGGGGCGTCCGGGGGGGGGGGGGTTTATAAATTCATGGAAATGTCCGGGGTTTCATTGTTTTTCAGTTTCAGTTTCAGTTTCACGGCCCTTTGCGAGAATCTGAAGGCTCGGGACTACATTTTTCGCAGAACATATAAATTACAGAATTAAAGCGCTATTCGTTGCCGTTCGAATGCCATCTGAATCACCAAATCCATGCCTCGGTTCTCGAGTTACATGGCGATATGTCAGGCGTGCACATTTTTACATGGCGCGCCAGATTACTCCCGGAGAAGCATGCAGCTGCAGAGCCAGCGGCGCTCTCAGGGCCGCGCGCTGACGGCCGCGCTGTGAGGGCCGCTCAGCAGCGCCACCCACCCAATGGCTGAATTGGAGTATTGCACTGTGCGGGCACAGCTGCGAGATCTGCGAGGGGGCCGCCAGACTCACACAATATCTTGAATGAATGCGTTTATTTATTTCGAACATAAATTGAAAATAAATAATAATAAAAAACAAGTAATAAACAGATTAAAAAACAAACAAGCAGGAGTATAGAATGTGTAAACGTGTGTATTCCTACCCCCTTGATTGATTGATTGAAAACTTTATTAACAGATTGCAGAATGGGTACAATACAGTACGGCTCATTACACACAATTGTTAAGGGGATGCAGACCAGAGAAAGACTTTTGTCTGGTTTACATCAGGGTCCCCCATTTTCAATTCATCATAACATATGACATACATGACATACAGATAGACAGTATTCAGTATACCTTCACACTCTATTATCTTATGCAACTCATATTCACTCCACAAACTGAAATATACATACATTGTTGAATGAACAGCCTGTTTCTTGAAGTTAGACTCCTCTAAATTGTAACCCCCCTCTCTATAACAGAATTTTTGGATGTTACCCGGGAGTGAATTGTTTCGTGCTTTAAACATGATTTGTGCAGTCTTAAATTCAGCCAGGTCCCAGAGTTTTATGGCATGTGATTTAAAAAATAGTGTGTTTGTGTGTTCCAGATATCCTACCTTATTGATAATCAAATAAAAATCAAATGTATTTGTAAGGCCCGACAACACACGTTAATGTCCCTTCAGGCCCATGTCCCTTCAGGCTATGGATTTGCGGTGTTTTCCAGCTTATACAAAAAATATATATATTATTTTGGAATATTGCAACTATACTACACAAAAACGTGAGTACACAAGTTCAACTCATGTTCAGGCCTATGTTACACATTAGCACTAAAAGTGATTTTTCTTTATTGTGTACGAAAGTTCAGAATGTTATCTTTCAAAAGAGACCAGGCTTATGCATGTGCTATAAGCATAAATTATAAAGATAAGCTTTGCAAAAAAAGTATGCAGTCCTCAAGTTCAAGTAAAAAAAAATTGCCACTTTTCTGGGCGCATGTTATGTGGTTAAATTTGGGATATTGCAACCACTGCAGAAAAATGTGAGTACACAAGTTCACGTTCAACTCAAGTTCAGACCTATATGGTACTCTATTTCATTAGCACTAAAAGTGATTTTCCTTTTTTGCATTAGTAACTTCAGAATGTTATCTTTCAAAAAAGACCAGGCTTATGCATGTGCTATAAGCATAATGTATAAAGATAAGCTTTGCAAAAAAAGTATGCAGTCCTCAAGTTCAAGTATAAAAAAAAATTGGCGCTTTTCTGGGTGCATGTTTCCAAGCATATGTTAAAACAATAAAGGCATCTTTGAGTAAACTTTGAGTAGAGATTCAAGATTCAAGAGGTTTATTCATCACATACAGTACAGTACACAAGACATAGTGAAATGAAGGTGGCCATGCCCGCTTCGATTGTGCAAAGTATCATTAAGTATCTCGAGGCTGGGGCCAGCATGTCCTCTTTTTTGGAAATCTAAATATGGTCACCCTAGTGTAGCCTGCCTGTTTGCAGTTGTGACAGTCTTTTCCTCTGTTCTGGTGGTCTTGTGGCTGCGAGAAAGCCCAGGTCGCTTCTTAACCCCCCTCCCAGCCCCCCGGGTTTGCATAGACATTTTAGGGGAAGGGGGAAACCATGATGCATACATGTATAGGATACAATTAAATACAAATAAATCATAATTGTGTGTAAAGGCCGAATGAGTGTTTTTGTTATTTATTATTATTATTAGTATTATTATTATCATTATTATTATTAATAGAAGGTTACAATTTATGGGAATGTAATGATTTATGGGAATGTAATGATTTATGGGAATGTTATGACTCTGTGTAACCTGTTGGGTGGACTCTGTTGCGCTGTGGGTGGATCACATGCACCTGTCAGGTGATCAGCCATGGCGCGGCGGAGATCATTAAATAGGTGATAGGAATCAGCTGTGGGCTGTAGCCGACGGGGAAGGCATATGATTTTCTTACCGCTTAGGAAGCTTAACGCTTTAGAACGCTTAGAACGCTTCAGCGCTTCAGGACGCTTTCGGAAACGGTTTTAGATTAGTCTTATTTAGGAAACACTTTAAGCAATTAGACCAGGTTATATGACGCTTAGGATCGCTGTGATCAACCCTCCCATGTAACCTACCTATTCTAATTAAATCGGATCACCACATCGGTGTCTGATAACGGAGCTTAATGTGTGGAAGACTATTTCTTTGAACGTTGAGCGCGTATGGATTCACTCCCCGTCTACACCAGGAAGCGGCACCGGCATGTTGCCGCTACATTAAGTAAGAAAATCACTTTTATTGAAGTCACAGGGGCTTCGGTAAAGTGAAAGAGGACCCAAGGCAGAGGTGCACGTCAATAAGGACAACTGACGAGGAGGACTGAGTCGCAAGAGGACTGACAAGGATCCAGTATTGTTGAGAGAGACAATCACCGATCATCGATCAGCAGGAAGGAATCGATCCACACCACCAAACAGTGAATGATCACAGCCCGAGGACATCGCTGCCTGTGATCAGCAACAGGATCGATCAACGAAAGCATCACAGCCAAGAGGGGAGGAGCCACCCTCCCGGCTCGAGGACATCAAACGGAACGTGCGTGAGTAGAGTGTATGAATGGAATAGACACTACTGCGTACGTGGCGCGCGCAAACGGCGCTGTGGAATATAAGCCAAATTATAAAGCTGTCTTAAGAACTGGTGGATAAATATAGACAAGATGTCAGATATTGAAACAGAGAACATGGATTTGACACAAGCGGCAGATATTGAAACAGAGAACATGGATTTGACACAAGCGGCAGATATTGAAACAGAGAACATGGATTTGACACAAGCGGAAATGGAGGCTGAATTTAGTCTAAAGAGGGCTGCATTAGAGGCTGAATTAAGTCTAGACAGAGCTGCATTAGAGGCCACTGCACTTTCCGCCAGAGCTGCATTAGAGGCATATGCACTTTCCGCCAGAGCTGCATTAAAGGCAGAGAGGGAGAAATTGGAAATTGATACCGACATCTCTGTATCAAAAGCCAAAATCAAAGTAATGGAACATTATGAATTAGAGGATAGATTAAGGCTGCAGGAGGCTAATTTAAAGGCTGAATTAAAGGTTAAATTAAGGCTGCAGGAGCAGGAGCAGCTCCAGCTAATTAGCCACCAGCAACAGCAACAGGAGGCCAGACCGGCTGACAAGAAACAGTTTTACTCTGACTCTGTCAACCCAAGTGACATGCCTGCCTGCAAAGAGCAGCTGAGAAGAGAGGAGAGAGAGCGGAAGTACAAGCGTAGACGGATTGAGGATCAGCGACAACTTCTGCGGCTGCAGAGACAGCTTCAACAGGAGAGGGCCTACCTCGTGTCTCTACAGCAACAACAACAGCAACAACAGCAACAACAGCAGCAACAACAGCAACAACAGCAACAACAGCAGCAACAGCAGCAACAACAAGAGCAGCAACAGCAGCAACAGCAGCAACAACAGCAACAACAGCAGCAACAGCAGCAACAACAGCAACAACAGCAGCAAGAGCAGCAACAGCAGCAGCAAGAGCAGCAACAGCAGCAAGAGCAGCAACAACGGCAGCAAGAGCAGCAAGAGCAGCAACAACAGCAGCAACAGCAACAACAAGAGCAGCAACAGCAGCAACAGCAGCAACAACAGCAACAACAGCAACAACAGCAACAACAGCAACAACAGCAGCAACAGCAGCAACAGCAGCAACAGCAGCAACAGCAGCGGCAACAGCGGCAACAGCGGCAACAACGGCAACAACGGCAGCAACAGCAGCAAGAGCAGCAACAACGGCAGCAACAGCAAGAGCAGCAACAGCAGCAACAACAGCAGCAACAGCAGCAAGAGCAGCAACAGCAGCAACAACAGCAGCAACAGCAGCAGCAGCAACAACACCAACAGCAACAACAACAGAAGCTAGCCCAGAGCCTGGTCCTCCAGGCTCAGCAGAACCAGCAACAGAACCAAGTCCAGATGGCACCAACCCCGAAGTCTGCAGCCAGCCAGGCTCAGCTGAAGAAGAAGCCAGAGGAGAAAGTGAAGTTCCTTGACGGCAAACAAAGACAACAGCTGAAACGGCAGCAGACAGCCGCCACCAAGCCACAGGTGGCTCAGGTTTCCACGCACCTGCAAAATAAGCTCATGAAGGATGCAGAGCGCAAATATGACGGCACGGATAAAAGGAAGGACAAGGACAAGTACAAGAACAAGGGAAAGAAGGAGAAAGTGAAGTCACCAGACAGCCAGATTAAGAAGGAAGAGAACAGTTCTGTATTGGAAGAGAACAGTTCACGTAAGAATATGAAGTCTGAGCATGAAGAGGACCCCTACCACTCTCCTAAAAACCAGAAGTCTCTGAAGAGGGAGCGAGATGACGTGACAGGAATCGACTTCAAACCTAAGAAAATCAGGACTAAAAACAAGGTCAAGAAAAGTAAACGGGATGAAGAAAAGGACATCAAGCCCAAGAAGACTAAGAACAAGAGAGGAGTAGTGGTGGAGGGAAAAGACAAGTTTGGAGGATCTCAGAGCAGAGACAACTCTGGAGGATCTAAGAGAAAAAACAAGTCTGGAAGATCTCAGAGCAGAGACAACTCCGGAAGATCTAAGTGCAAAGAGAAGACTGGCATATCTAACAGCACAGAGAATGTACCTCTTCAAGAGCTAAACAAAGAAGATAGCCATGTCTGGTACAAGGTGTATCATAAAAGAAGAAAGAGAAGACGACATGAGTGGTGCTTGATTCACATCATCATTCCAAGGCACCACCATGGCAAACTCTGGAGTGAGGTGGATTGTGGACTCTCAAGCCCCCCCCCCTTTCAGCCCACTTTGGTAGGGTAAAGGGGAGGCTGACCAAGGTCCTGACAAGGCCTTAACCTTGAGAAAAGGAAACACAAACACAAGAATGTGAACATGATGCATTGGTGTATTGATCACACGACAATAATACCCAATTAAGACCAAGGAATATGCATCATTAAGACATTTAAGTTTATTATGGACTCTTTTAAGTTATGAATTAATCATCGCTATGAAGATTTATTATTTTGTAACATGGAATGTCCAGAAGACCAGAATATGGACTCGGAATGAACATTATCCTATCCATTATGGTGGACTACATGAGCCATGACAGAGCTGCCCCAAGCCCTCAAGACGGCAGCCTCTGGATGGCAAACACGAGCAGGAGCATCAGCCACACCGGTTAAAGAGCCAAAGGTGAGGCTTGGTGAAGATAATGGGGCCGGTAAGGACTGTGCCTTAGTCATTATAGTGGACTACACAGCGCCCAGGAACCGTGGCCGCTCGGACGGATCCAGGAAGCCTTTCCAAATGACGAAGGTTCAACCAGTGCCTACTACTGGAGCCAAAAGGAGGATTGCCAGCCGTAAATGAACACTCACCTGGCCATGTTATTTATTTTGTAATTGTGTAAACACAATTAGGGGCCGGTGTAAAGGCCGAATGAGTGTTTTTGTTATTGATTATTATTATTATTATTATTATTATTATTAGTATTATTATTATCATTATTATTATTAATAGAAGGTTACAATTTATGGGAATGTAATGATTTATGGGAATGTAATGATTTATGGGAATGTTATGACTCTGTGTAACCTGTTGGGTGGACTCTGTTGCGCTGTGGGTGGATCACCTGCACCTGTCAGGTGATCAGCCACGGCGCGGCGGAGATCATTAAATAGGTGATAGGAATCAGCTGTGGGCTGTAGCCGACGGGGAAGGCATATGATTTTCTTACCGCTTAGGAAGCTTAACGCTTTAGAACGCTTAGAACGCTTCAGCGCTTCAGGACGCTTTCGGAAACGGTTTTAGATTAGTCTTATTTAGGAAACACTTTAAGCAATTAGACCAGGTTATATGACGCTTAGGATCGCTGTGATCAACCCTCCCATGTAACCTACCTATTCTAATTAAATCGGATCACCACATCGGTGTCTGATAACGGAGCTTAATGTGTGGAAGACTATTTCTTTGAACGTTGAGCGCGTATGGATTCACTCCCCGTCTACACCAGGAAGCGGCACCGGCATGTTGCCGCTACATTGTGTTTGTTAGATAACCTCTAATCCTGTTATAGGGAAAAATTTAAATGTTAAAAAGCAACAAAAAAGTACAACAACCGTAAACAGAAAAAAGAAATTCTCTATGGAGTGAAAAATCTTCAACGTTATGAACTTTCAGCAGTATCTTTGCTTGTTCTTTTTTTGCATTGACTCATGCACCTTTTTGAAAATCATCTGACATGAAGATGGAACAAATTTTTGTTGTTAATATGATTTATATGGCTTGTAGTTCATACAAGACATTATCGTCCTCTAAGCCAATCTGCACTTTAACATAGGCCTGGGTTGTTTTTATTTCTGTTAGCGCTGCGGATATATGAGGTATTTAAAGCTGAGTCAATGTTGATGGTTTTGTTGTTTGTTGAGAGCAAAAGCACATATGTCTCTGAGAGAGAGGATAGGAGCAGGGTTGATAGGTGAGAGAGAGAGAGAAGAGAGGAGAGAGAGAGAAGAGAGGAGAGGTGTCACATATTAAATATGGATCAGTGTGTAATATGGTTTTGTCTTAAACATTTGTATTTAACAGGAGAGAAACTGTATTCAAAGAAATCAATTAAAAAAGTATTTGAATCTAGATATACTTTCGTTGTGTTGATTATACATTAATTCCATGATTTTACTCAAGTAAATATCTGTTACAAGCTTCGGTCTTAAGCAGAAAAATGCAATTTTAAATTTTTTCCTTAAAAATATAAAAACATATTTTTTTTTAACTAATCTATTATCTATTGACAGCACTAATTATGAGTGATGATAATGGTGGTAGTAGTAGTGGTGATGATGATGATGATGATGATGATGATAGTAGTGGTGATGATGATGATGATGATGATGATGATGATGATGATGATGATGGTGATAATGATGATGATGATGATGATGGTGGTGATGATGATGATGGTAGTAGTGGTGATGATGATGATGATGATGATGAGGATGATGATGATGATGGTGATGATGATGATGATGATGATGATGGTGATGATGATGATGATGATGGTGATGGTGATGATGATGGTGGTGATGATGAGGATGAGGATGAGGATGAGGATGATGATGATGGTGATGATGATGGTGATGGTGATGATGATGATGGTGATGGTGATGATGGTGATGATGGTGATGGTGATGGTGATGGTGATGATGATGATGATGGTGATGGTGATGATGATGATGATGGTGATGATGGTGATGGTGATGATGGTAAGCCAGTGGTGCAGACCATTAAACCCTAACCCTCAGCCCTCAGTAAACCCATTAGCCCGGCTGTTGAACCTGCTCCGCCTCCCGTCCTCCAGGACGTAAAGGACCATAACAGTCCAACAAGGAGTTTTAGCCTATTTACTAATCAGCACACGTATTATACATGACCCCTGACTTTTGTCCTGAGCATAACTTACTCTTTTAGATTTAAATGTTTTTGCTTTGTTTAAGTTTCTTTTTTTTTCACAGTGATACAAGTACACAATTACATTACAAGAATGTTGCTCCATGTCTTCTATATCTCTCTATCTCTATATCTATCTCTCTCTGTCTCTCTCTGTGTCTCTGTCTCTCTCTCTCTCTGTCTCTCTCTCTCTCCCTCCCTCTATCCCTCTCTCTCTCTCTCTCTCTCTCTCTCTCTCTCTCTCTCTCTCTCTCTCTCTCTCTCTCTCTCTCTCTCTCTCTCTCTCTCTCTCTCTCTCTCTCTCTGTATGTGCACTTCCTTGTTTACGATCTCAAACCCGCCTCTCTCCATAGTGGCTTCCTGGTCCAACGCACGCATCAATTTCTTTGACAAGAGGCGCCATTTTTGTTGGCATGAGCCGAGATAAATCCTGAGTAGGTTTCCTGTTAGTCAGTATGAGGAACTCTGTCTGGAATATTCTGTCATCATAAACCCTTATTATTATTATTATTATTATTATTATTATTATTATTATTATTATTATTATTATTATTATTATTATTATTATTATTATTATTATTATTATTATTATTAGTATTGCTAGTAGACCGTGTGCTGCTCTCTGGAGGCTGATCCACAGCACCTCACTGCACCGTGACTAAATACATGTTCAGCTGCGGTGCTGCAGTGGTGGTGTGACGATGTGCTCCACCTAGGAGCACTATAGCTTACTGTGTGATACAGTAGATATGAGATACGGTACAGTTAGATTAGATTCCATTGGATTTTATTAGATTTGATTTGACTCGATTGGATTACATTTAGGGATGTCCGATATTATAGGCCGATATTGGCATTAAAATGTAATATCGGAAATTATCGGTATCGTTTTTAATTTTTAATCAGTTTATCAAGTTTCAAGTTTCTTTATTAGTTGTCATACAGAAGTACAGAATACTTTTATACAAAATGCTTCTTTCTGTTACGCTCCAGAGACTGTGCTAGACAAAGATAGATGAGTATAAAATAAGTATAGGAAGTATAAAATAGAAGTCAAGTACGTAGTGCAAATTCTTTACCAATAAATATAAAGTGTGTTTAGGTGTTCTAATGTGGGTAAAGTTGGTGCTGCAGTAAGTTGTTTGTTAAAGTGAGTGTGTGCGTGTGGATGTGTGTGCTGTGAGTGCATTTGATGGTTGTTACATAGTATTATTGTCATTTAGCATTCTGATGCCCTGAGGATAGAAGCTTCTTCTGAGTCTCTCTGTGCTTGCCATGAGATTCCGGTATCGCTTGCCTGACTGCAGCAGTTCAAAGAGGCAGTTGTTTGGGTGGCTGGGGTCTTTGATAATTCTCTTAGCCTTACCCATGCACCGCTTGTTGTAAATGTCCTGGAGAGTGGGAAGCCCCCCTCCAATTGTGCGTTCGGCTGAACGGGCCACTCTCTGTAGTCTGCTACGGTCTTGTGCGGTGCTATTCCCAAACCAGGAGGTGATATTGCCAGTCAGGATGCTCTCTATTGTGCATGAGTAGAAGTTCTGAAGGATCTTCTGACTGACTTGGAACTTCCTTAGGCGCCTGGGAAGTAGAGGCGTTGCCGTGCCTTCTTCACAACACTGTCAATGTGTGTGGTCCATGTCAAGTCCTCGGATATGTGGACTCCGAGGTACTTGAAACTGTTCACTCTCTCAACCGGTGCCCTGTCGATGCTGAGGGGGCTGTAGTCCCTGACCCCCAACCTCCTGAAGTCCACAATCATCTCTTTTGTTTTGCTGACATTCAGGGAGAGGCAGTTCTCCTGACACCACTGCAACAGATTCTCTACCTCTTCCAGGTAGGCCCTCTTGTCGTTGGCAGAGATCAGGCCCACCACTACTGTGTCATCAGCAAATTTGATGATTGTGTTGTTGTTCCGCTGTGCCACACAGTCATGTGTGTACAGGGAGTAGAGGAGGGGACTCAGAACACAGCCCTGAGGGGCCCCTATGTTGAGCGTGATGGATGAGGAGGTGTGGTTGCCTGCTCTCACCACCCGTCAGGACATCCAAGACCCACTGGCAGAGGTCATAGTTCAAGCCCAGGTCCCTGAGCTTGGCTATGAGTTTGGAGGGGACTATGGTATTGAATGCTGAGCTGTAGTCGATGAACATCATTCTCACATAGTTCCCCTGACTCTTGTCCAGGTGTGATGCTGCTGTGTGCAGCACATGGGCTATGGCGTCCTCCGTGGACCTGTTGGGGCGACATGCATATTGCAGGGAGTCCAGGTTGATGGGGAGGGAGGAACAGATGTAGCCCTTCACTAGCTTCTCAAAGCACTTCATGGCTATAGAGGTGAGAGCTACAGGGGGCTAGTCGTTGAGGCAAGCGGGCGTAGATTTTTTGGGTACAGGGATAATGGTGGACTTCTTCAGACAGGTGGGGATGACAGCCTGTTCTAAGGACAGGTTAAATATGTCAGTGAATACCGGGGCCAGTTGGTCGGCACAGACTTTTAGGATGCAGCCGGGGATTCCGTCCGGTCCTGCTGCCTTCCTGATATTCACTTTCTTAAAGGTCCTCCTCACCTCATGTTCTGTTAACCTGAACATTGAGTCTCCATCAGCAGTGCCCCCCCCCCCCTCTATTGCAGTGGTTTGTAGGCTGGTGTCGTTATTCACAGCCTCAAACCTTGCATAGAAGATATTGAGATAATTTGCTAGGAAGATGTCACTGTTCAACTTGAGGGAGGTGCCTTTGTAATCTGTCATCGTTCTGAGGCCCTGCCACATACCTCTAGAGTCAGCCTGTTCAAACTGAAGTTCAACTTTATCCCTGTAACACCGTTTTGCCTTTATTACTGTCCTCCTTACGTTGTATCTCGCCGCCTTGTGGTCATTCATGTTGCCTGTCACAAGCCTGGCGTTATAGGCTGAGGTGCACACGTTCAGAGCCTCACGGACGGATTTATCTACCCAGGGCTTTTGGTTTGGGTAAACTCGAATTGTGGTAGAGGGGATTGTTTCAGTACAGACAGTAGTACAGACAAAGTCAAGCACCGTTTCAGTGTAGTCGTTAATATTGGCTGTGTTATATCGGTATCGGAAATTAAGAGTTGGACAATATCGGTATATCGGATATCGGTAAAAAAGCCAATATCGAACATCCCTAATTACATTAGATTGGATTATATTAGATTTGATTAGATCAGATCAGATCAGGTCAAATTAGATTAGATCAGATTTAAATGTATAGTCATCATACAGCACAAGTACAGTACTGTGGTGACTCACTTATCACGCACAATTGGTGCAGACATTCACTGGACTTGAGGAGCGGAGGAATGCTCCTTTAAGCCTGGGGATTCTGGGAACTGGGTGGGTATTTGGTGATGTATATTATGTCACCTGTCAGCTGTCAGCTGGCTGCTGTCACTTTGAAGTAGTAACGTTAAACGTCTCTGCACTCTGTTTGATGTATGTAATTTATGTTGGGAAGTAAAGGAAAAACTCGACTACCGTCTCCCGTTTCATCCTTTCTTGCGATCCCACATTGGTGACCTGAAGTACGTGAATATTACATCATGACGGACGGAGAAGTGAACATTATCTACGCCGCTGCAATTAAGTTACCCGACTTCTGGCATCACAGCCCTCGACCCTGGTTTCAACACATTGAAGCTCAGTTCTAGTTGAGAGGAATAACACAGGATGTTACGAAATATTATCATGTGGTAGCAGCATTGGATGCCCAGACGACGGCCCGCGCTATGGGGCTGCTGGAAGCCCCGCCAGCTGCCGGCAAATATGACGCTATCAAGGCATTCCTTTTGCAATTATTTGAACTGTCGGAAATTGAAAAGGCGGATCGTCTATTGTCACTTAACGGCCTCGGCGACGGCAAGCCGTCCAAACTGATGGACAGGATGCTGTCCGTTTTGGGCTCGGCAGATCCCTCTTTTTTATTTAAACATGTTTTCATGCGTCAGCTCCCAGCGCCTGTGCGCACCGCCCTGGCCAGCTCTCCCGTCTCCTTCACCAAGGACTACCGCGCGCTGGCTGCCGAAGCGGACAGGATTTATCTCGCCAACCGGCAGCAGTTTGTGCATGCGCTGCTTCCAGCCTACCACCCTCCTACCCACCTAGTGGACGGTAACAGTGGATGGTGTTATTTCCATAACCGGTTTGGCGCCAGGGCCAAACAGTGTCGCCCACCGTGCAATTACAGTGACCAGGGAAACGCCAGGGCCAATGCTCATTAACAGCCATGAGCGTTGGTGGAGGCAGCAGGCTGCTATTTATTAAGGACACCTTATTTGGCCGGCGACTACTAGTCGACTCGGGCGCGCAACGCAGCATCCTGCCTGCTACAGCTGTGGACACTATGGCTGGGGGCCACGGTCCCCCCATGGACGCTGCTAATGGCACGCCTATACGTACCTACGGAACCCGGTATGTAGAGGTGTGTTTTGGCGGGCGCCGTTTCGGGTGGGAGTTTGTCATGGCCACTGTGTCAGTTCCTCTCCTCGGCACGGACTTCCTGTGTGCGTTCAGGCTGCTAGTGGACATTACAAATGTCGCCTGATCGATGCTGTCTCCTTCGCTACCTACCCGTGCACGCTGGGAGGGCCAGGGACACTAGGTCTGTCCAACATGCTTGCTGCTGGGGATGTATATCAGCGCCTCCTAGCGGAGTTCCCTATCCTCACCACGCCTACATTTTCCTCAGCAGTCGCTAAGCATGGCGTGGAGCACTATATAGCCACTGTCGGTCCCCCGGTCTATGCACGTGCTCGGCGCCTTGACCCAGCTAAGCTCTCCATTGCCAGGGAGGAATTTGCAACCATGGAACGCCTTGGAATTGTGCGCCGTTCTGACAGTCCGTGGTCCTCCCCCCTGCATATGGTCACTAAGGCTGATGGTGGGTGGCGTCCCTGTGGCGATTTCCGATGCCTAAACAACGCCACGACCCCGGACCGGTACCCTGTCCCGCATATACAGGACTTCTCCGCCCACCTGGCGTGGACCACCATCTTTTCCAAGGTGGACCAGGTACCAGTTCACCCACGGGATGTTCCCAAGACGGCGGTCATCACTCCTTTTGGCCTGTTCGAGTTTCTGCGGATGCCCTTTGGCCTCAAGGGGGCGGCACAGACTTTCCAGCGACTGATGGACTCGGTGCTGCTGGATATGGCATTCATGTTCGTATACTTGGAAGACATTCTCGTAGCCAGCACGTCTGCAGAGGAGCACCTGACACATCTCAGGCAGTTGTTTGAGCGGCTCAGTGCACATGGGCTCATTGTTAACCCCGCCAAGTGCCAGTTCGGCCGGTCGTCTATTGATTTCCTCGGGCACAGGGTCTCAGCAGAGGGAGCCGTTCCGCTCCCTGCCAGGGTGGACGCCATTGCCAGCTTTCCACGCCCCCGCACCGTGAAGTCCCTGCAGGAGTTCCTAGGCATGGTGAACTTCTACAACAGGTTCATCCCCCGTGCTGCTCACCTCATGCGCCCCTTGTATGAGGCCCTGCGTGGTAAGGACCCCAAGGCCGAGGTGGACTGGTCCCCGTGTACCGACGACGCTTTTTTGGGCACTAAAACTGCACTGGCCAATGCCGCATTACTGGCACACCCATTTCCTACCGCCCCTATTGCCCTCACAACTGACGCCTCAGACTACGCAGTGGGGGCAGTGTACGAACAGTGGGTAGGGGGGGCTGGCAACCGCTTGCTTTCTTCAGTCGCCAGCTGCGGGACAATGAAAGAAAGTACAGCACCTTTGACCGGGAGCTCCTAGGCCTCTTCCTGGCCATCAGGCACTTCAGATTCCTGCTGGAGGGCCGACGGATTACTGCCTTTGTGGACCACAAGCCACTCACCTTCGCCATGGCCAAGGCCACCGAGCCGTGGTCAGGGCGCCAGCAGCGCCAACTCTCCGCCATCTCCGTGTTTACCACGGACTTACGGCATGTCGCAGGTAAAGACAACTACGTCGCTGACTGCGTCTCCCGGATGGTGGTGGGGGCCGTCCACTTGGGACTGGACTACGCTGCCATGGCTGCCGACCAGGCCACTGACAAGGACATGCAGGCCTACCGAACAGCCGACACTGGGCTAAGGTTAGAGGATGTGCAGTTTGGTATTGCCAACACCACGCTCCTCTGCGACGTCTCCACCGGTCAGCCCCGTCCGATGGTTCCCGCTGGCTGGCGGCGGCAGGTATTCGAAGCCATCCATGGCCTGTCGCACCCGGGGGTGAAGGCGTCAACTAAGCTGGTCAGTGCTAAATTCGTCTGGCATGGCCTCAAGAAGGATATCGCAGCCTGGGCCGGCTCCTGCGTGGCGTGCCAGCGTGCAAAGATACACCGTCACACCAAAGCCCCCTTGGCACCGTTTCTCGTGCCGGAGAGGCGCTTTGACCATGTCAATGTGGACCTGGTGGGTCCCCTGCCCCCCTCCCACGGGTTCACTCACCTCCTCACCATGGTGGACAGAACCACTAGGTGGCCGGAGGTGGTCCCGCTGGCATCGACCACATCCGCCGAGGTGGCCCGGGCGTTCATTGGGTCCTGGGTAGCCCGTTTTGGCACACCATCTGATCTCACATCCGACCGGGGCCCACAGTTTACGTCCGGGCTCTGGACTGCAGTCGCCGAGGGCCTGGGAGTGAAGCTCCACCGCACCACAGCCTACAACCCAGAGGGCATCTATGAAGGCTGCTCTGCGGGCCAGCCTTACGGACTGCAACTGGGTCGACCGGCTTCCCTGGGTCATGCTGGGCCTGCGCTCCGCCCCAAAAGAAGACCTGCAGGCCTCGGCTGCTGAGCTGGTGTACAGACAGCCGCTGCGAGTCCCTGGGGAGTTCCTCCCGGATGCCGAGGCTCCCTGGTCGGTCACCTCATCTCGGACTGTGCTCAGGGATGGCGCCGGTGCTTTCACCCCAGTCCCAACTTCCCAGCACTGCCTCCCGCAGTCCTACATGCCTAGGGATCTGCAGTCAGCCAGGTATGTTTTCATTCGCCATGACAGCCACCGTACTCCTCTGCAGCCCCCTTACGATGGCCCTTTTCGTGTCCTGGAGGCGGGGCCTAAGAACTTCATGGTGGACATTGGAGGAAGGTCAGAGCGGGTATCGGTCGACCGGCTCAAGCCTGCCCATTTGGACCTAGACAGGCCAGTTGAACTGGCCTGGCCCCCACGGCGTGGGCGACCCCCTGCCCGGCCCCTGCCAACTGCTTTTCCCTCTCGTCACCTCATATCTCCTGAATCCCCCCCACACGCCCCACATGCCCCAATCCCCACCTCTACCCCTGCACGGGTGATACGGAGTCGTTTTGGGCGCCTGATCCGCCCCCCGCCTTGTTGACTGTGGATGATCCTTTGGGGGGTTATTGTGAATTCTGGGGGGGCCTGTGTGGTGACTCACTTATCACGCACTATTGGTGCAGACATTCACTGGACTTGAGGAGCGGAGGAATGCTCCTTTAAGCCTGGGGATTCTGGGAACTGGGTGGGTATTTGGTGACGTATATTATGTCACCTGTCAGCTGTCAGCTGGCTGCTGTCACTTTGAAGTAGTAACGTTAAACGTCTCTGCACTCTGTTTGATGTATGTAATTTATGTTGGGAAGTAAAGGAAAGACTCAACTACCGTCTCCCGTTTCATCCTTTCTTGCGATCCCACAGTACAATGTAAAAAAAGAAAGAAAAAAGTTTGGCATCCAACCAGAGTGCAAAGGTAACAGTAAAGTACAATAACAATATACAATGTACAAGTGATTAAATGTGATACGTATAAGAAGCTACTATATTATTATTAATGTAATTAATAATATATGCTGATAAACTGATTTATATACAGTCTAATTATGTACAGTGATCCAGGTATAAATATACTAGTATGGTAGTAAGCAAAGTGGCAAGTGGTATAACTGGTAAGAAAATATATATACATATATATAATATATCCAGGTATGTGAAGGGGGATATATGCAGATATATCCAACAGTTATCCAATAGAAGAAAAAATAAATATATATACAGTATATAAAGTATAATATTATTATTGTACATGATATCATACAGGTATGTAAACAGTAATATATGGGTAGACTATTGGATGAGGTAAGTAGTTATGATCACAGTGCAAGACAGATGTAGACAGCGAAGGCAGTAGATGGGTATAGGCAGGGCCGCCTCAGGGGGTGTGCGAGCAGTGCGGTCGCACAGGGCCTCGCGGGAAGGGGGGCCTCGCAAAATAAAAATAAAATAAAATAAAAAAAATAAAAATTTTATTTATTTTTTTTATTTTATTTTATTTTTTATTTTTTTGTTGCGAGGCCCCCCTTCCCGCGAGGCCCTTTTTCATCACAGACCTAAAATCTAGTTTTGCTTATATGCTTATATATTTCACATTAGACACGTTTGTAGAATGTGTCTGACTTGTTCCTGGGTCTGCAGACATACTCACTATTGGAGCTCAGCCTCTGGGGCTCTGCAGCAGACATACTATTGGTTTCAACGAAGGGAGTGGTTACTTACATCATGTGTAGTACGCCGGCGTGAGTCAGCTGCGTTTGACTATTTCGCGCGTGCAGCTTTTGACTATTATGCTTAGTTATGCCAGCCAAGACGAAGAAAGAGGTCGGTCATTATCAGTCGGTCGGTCACCAAGGAACGTTGACGAAAGGCCTCTCGCTGGCGGGACAAATGGCCGGAGCCTTGTCATGGTATAGCCATGATGATGTCGGCTAGTAGCTAGCTTAGCTAAAGGCTAACTAGCGTTAGCTAACCTAGAGACAGCGCATACAGCCAAGATGAAGAGGATGATAATTTGGCAGATGAACTTCGTCAACTCCACGCGGTTGTCTCCATCCTCTTGGACGTTTGGTGAGTTTTTAACCTATTCTATTAACTCTATTCTATTCCCGCCGTGGACATCTCTCTCTCTCTCTCTCTCTCTCTCTCTGGAGCTAAACTGGCCGACTAGCTGTTGTAGTACTACTAGTAGCTAACGGTGTGTGGCCTGGTGTCAGCACCTGTATGTAGCCGCATAGCTTGCTTCTGCGTTAGCTAATGGTTAGCGATAGCCTGGTTGAGCTAACTGTTAGCCAGTTAGCTGTTTAGCTACGACGTTAGCTGCCGGCTGCGCTCGGCTGGGAACGTTCGTTTGATGCTATCAGTTAGCCTTGAGTTAGCTGTTAGCTTGTGCTATGACCATTGACATTAGCCGTGAGAATAGCAGGGGGTTATTTTTGTCCCGCCAGCGAGAGGCCTTTCGTCAACGTGGAGACCTGTGTTGCGGCCTTTCGCCCTGCGTTCCTTGGTGCAGGTAAGATTAATGAAAATCATGACATTACCCCACTCTTCCTTCCTTCCCCTCCCGAATGTTTTGTTAATAACGATGTTTTTTTCCAGGCAAAACATATGTTACTTCACAACATTTGGAGATACGACATGTGCTGTGTGAATTCATTGTCTTGGTCGTTTGTGTAGCTTGGGTAGCGTTGGGCCGTTGGCCAAAGCTGTGTGTGGCCTGGTGTCAGTAGCCTACCTGGCTAGCCTTTAGCTGTCGGCCATTGGCTCCTTGCTGCTTTGTTTTCTCTGGTATAGACCCTCTTCTCTTTGGATTTAAGTGTTGATCTTTGTCCTTTTGGATCTATGTATATTCATGTTGCCTTTGTGAAGTTATCTTTTCCTTCTGTTTTGTTCTTTCATTAAAAGTTGAATATCCTTTAGGGGGTCATCTTTGCTTATCTCTATCATACATGCTCTCTCTCTAACACACATGCTCTCTCTCTCTCTCTCTCTCTTTCTAACACACACAGTCTGTCTATGGCGGCCTTTCTCGATGGCTAGGCTGTGCTCGCTGAGTCTGTACCTAGTCAAGGATCTTCAGTCACAGTGCTCAGGTATTCTGCCACTGTGTACTCTCTGTTTAGGGCCAAATAGCATTTCAATTTCTTTCCAATGTGTCTCTCTCTCTGTACACTGTATATTGACTGTAGAATGGGAGCTCTCTCTCGCTCTCTCTCTTGCTATATGTTGACTGTATCATGCCCAGCCTCAGGCAGCGCTATTATTTACGAATATGTAGGGGCTCGCGTTTAAATCTCGCACAGGGCCTCGCATTTCTCCCAGGCGGCCCTGGGTATAGGCTACATTGCTCAGGGGTGTAAAAAGTACCCAGAAATTATACTTAAGTGAAAGTATGGGTACCGTCTCAAAATCGTACTCAAGTAAAAGTCAGAGTATCTGGCTAAAAACACACTTGAGTAAAAGTTAAAAAGTTTCTACTTTTAAATGTACTTAAGTACTAAAAAGTTAAAGTTAAAACTTTTTTTTATTGCAAGGGATAGACCAGGGGTCTCAAACTCATTCCATCGTGTGCCAAGTTTTCATTTGATATCAGCATGGGTATAGGCGGGTTAATTTTCCATTGATGGGGATTTGATTGGCTGTTTTTAAATAAAGTCTGGCTACAGGATTAATAACGTTAACGTTAGTTCGGCCAGAGAAACAAATATACTAATTAAAATGGTTGGACCTGCAAGATTTGTACTTTGTACTTTGTAGGTCTGCATTTAAAATGTAAGGCGTAAAAAGTGTTTTTTTTTCTCTGAAATGTAATTGAGTAAAAGTACAAGTATACAAACCTAATAATACTTGAGTAAAGTACAAATCCCCAAAAACAGTACTTAAGTATTGTAACGAAGTACAATTACTCAAGTACTTTACACCCCTGTATAGTCATCAGAGTAAGGTTAAGGTAAGGTAAAATAAGGTACGGTAAGGTAAGGTCAAATAAAACGTGATATGAATCCCCAATGAACAATAGTGTTGTTGTTAGAGGCAGCACACACAGCGCTCTAAAAGCAATGGGCCTATATAGTGTATAGGCTATGAAATAACAATCATCATAAACATAAAAAGAATAATAGAAATATAATTAAAAAAAAAAATCCCACGAACAATAAGGTCCCTCCAGAGTGTAGATGGAAGTGAAAAGCTTTTAACTCCTCTCGTTCTTTTAGCACTTTGGAGAGATTCAATACTTGGCCTCCAGTCTAGACCAGCCCTCCACGCTGAAGGCATTACATCATGACACAGTCGATGGGGAATTCACTGAGTGAGCTCCTCCATTACAGAGTCACTGCATAATCTATTAGTAGAAAAACACTGTATATCCTATTTCACTGTAAACATCAACAAGTTTAGCAAGTCATTTTATGTCAGAGGGGGCGACAGTGTCTCAGGAGGTAGAGCTGGTCATCTGGTAATCAGAAGGTTAGGGTTAGACAGTGTCTCAGGAGGTAGAGCAATCGTCTGCTAATCAGAACGTTAGGGTTAGACAGTGGCTCAGGAGGAAGAGATGGTCGTCTGGTAATGTTAGGGTTAGACAGTGGCTCAGCAGGTATAGCGGTTGTCTGGTAATCAGAAGGTTAGGGTTAGACAGTGGCTCAGGAGGTAGAGCAGTCGTCTGGTAATCAGAAGGTTAGGGTTAGACAGTGTCTCAGGAGGTAGAGCTGGTCGTTTGGTAATCAGAAAGTTAGTGTTAGACAGTGTCTCAGGAGGTAGAGCAGTCGTCTGGTAATCAGAAAGTTAGTGTTAGACAGTGTCTCAGGAGGTAGAGCGGTCAGCGGTCGTCTGGTAATCTGAAGGTTAGTGTTAGACAGTGTCTCAGGAGGTAGAGCTGGTCGTCTGGTAATCAGAAGGTTAGGGTTAGACAGTGTCTCAGGAGGTAGAGCTGGTCATCTGGTAATCAGAAAGTTAGTGTTAGACAGTGTCTCAGGAGGTAGAGCTGGTCGTCTGGTAGGGCTGGGCGATATGACGATATTATATAAATATCGGGTACAGTTCATTAACGATACACTTTTTTAACGTATCGTGGATATCGTGATGTTTTGCCCAAGAGGATTGTGTCGCGTCAATCTGGTCCACCCCGTTCAAACTTTTGAACAACACCGCTCCCACACACACACTACTGCATCAAAGTTAGTACTTATGATTAACAAAGGCATTCGTTTTGTGGCATTAACATTATATAGTTACACGTTATATAGTTACACATCAGCGTATTTACCCAAACATAGCAACGTCCGATGACGACATAGATAGCAAGCGTTACTGTTCATATCTCAGTCCGTGCCGAGTTGTGCATGCCCATTCTGCGGTCTGTTAATAAAGTTTTCAATCAGACAGATGTATGGAAAGGCTTTTATTATAACATTTGTTGCAGTAAAATCATTATGCCTCGTTGTCATGCTGCGGTGCGCTAGTAATCACTCGTCGGCTGCGGTGAGCTGTTGTTGTTGTCGTTGAGCTGAGCTCTCGTTAAAATCAATGGAGGGCATTCAGGAATGTAAAAAAAGAATAGCGCTTGCCGATTGGTGCTAAGAACAGCAGGGCGGGTACAAGCGGTGTGACGTAATTGGCAGACTCGACTGTCAATCAAAATTATTCTGTTGCCGGCTGAATGATTGAATGAATGAAAACGTTATTAACGATTGCAGAATGGGTACAATACAGTACAGCTCAATACAACAACAGTGGACTGACTGGAGGATGAAGACCAGAAAAAGACTTTCGGCTTTTTTACATAAGGGTCCTCCATTTTCAATTCATCAAAACATTTAGAGACATACAAATATACAGTAGTTTCATAAAAATGCTAAAATCCTATTGATTGATTGATTGATTTAAAACTTTATTAACATATTGCAGAATGGGTACAGTACAGCTCAATACATACAATTGTTAAGAGGATGCAGACCAGAGAAAGACTTTCGCCTTGTTTACATCAGGGTCCCCCATTTTCAATTCATCATATTTCATATCTAAATCATATAATATCTCATTGCTTACATTTACATTTAGTCATTTAGCTGACGCTTTTATCCAAAGCGACTTACAAGTTCTGTACGACAAGACAGCAAGAAGGGTACAACTCTATCAGCTGAGTAACAATGTTCATCAAGTGTTGCGTGTTACAGTGTAGGTTAGTTTATTAGGACAAGTGCATGACAGTAAGGTTAGTCAGGGTTAGATTTTTTTTTTTTTTTTTTTTTTTTAATCATTTCAGATAATGGTTGAAGAAGTGAGTCTTTAGTCGACGGCGAAATGTAAATTGCTAAATATATGCAATATATAATCTAATAATCTAAATCTAATATATAATATAAAAATGCTAAATGCATGGGTATTTTATTTTGTCTTTAATGTTAGCTTGCAAACTCAAATACTGTCTTGGTAAGCCTCATAATGAATTGTTTGGGGAAAAAAAGAAAAACATCGTGATGCGTATCGTGTATCGCCGAAAGGTCAGAAAATATCGTGATATCATATTTAGGCCATATCGCCCAGCCCTATCGTCTGGTAATCAAAAGGTTAGTGTTAGACAGTGTATCAGGAGGTAGAGCGGTCGTCTGGTAATCAGAAGGTTAGGGTTAGAGAGTGGCTCAGGAGGTAGAGCGGTCGTCTGGTAATCAGAAGGTTAGGGTTAGACAGTGTCTCTGGAGGTAGAGTCTGGTAATCTGAAGGTTAGTATTAGACAGTGTCTCAGGAGGTAGAGCTGGTCATCTGGTAATCAGAAGGTTAGTGTTAGACAGTGTCTCAAGAGGTAGAGCGGTCGTCTGGTAATCAGAAGGTTAGGGTTAGAGAGTGGCTCAGGAGTAGAGCGGTCGTCTGGTAATCAGAAAGTTAGTGTTAGACAGTGTATCAGGAGGTAGAGCGGTCGTCTGGTAATCAGAACATTGGGTTAGAGCGGTCGTCTAGTAATCGGAAGGTTAAGGTTAGACAGTGTCTGAGGGGGTAGGGGGTAAGGGCAGTGGCTAGTTTTAGGGGAAGCCGAACTAGAATGGAGAAGTAAGACAACTCCTTCCCTCGACTAGTCTGAGGGTCCACCTTGGGCAAGTGTTAGTACCCTCTCTAGCCTCCCTACCTAGGGATACAGGGTGCCACACTGCCTTGTGTGTATGCGTAGGGATACGCAAAGGCTGAGGGAGAAAACCCGGAAAGAGAACCGCACTGCCTTGTGTGTAATAAAGGTTAGGTCCTCACCGACAATGGGGTTACCTGTAAGGAAGGGCATCCGAGGCATAAAAATGTACTATAAACCAAAAATTATCACTCCAGTGGCGTGGAGTCATCGCCCGTCCAACCTCACTGTAGTGGGAAAATAGGGACGTAAAACGAAGATGATGATGATGATGATGATGATGATGATGATGATGATGATGATGATGATGATGATGATGATGATGATGATGAGTGTCTCAGGGTGTAGAGCGGTAGTCTGGTAATCCTAACATTTCTGATTCAAATCTGGCTCCTCCCTTTCAACATGTATAAGTGTCCTTGAGAAGACACTAACTGTTCCCGATTAGCAGGTTGGCACCTTGCGTGTGAATGTGTGAGTGAATGGGTGGATGTGAGGCATAAGTTGTAAAGAGCTTTGGATGAAAGTGCTATATTATGATGAATGATGAAGACTTTATTCCAGACTCAAGGTCCATATTACACATATAAAAACAATACAAAAACAAGGACAACAACGTAGATTCAAATACATAAAGGCATCGATTCCAATGTTTCCACAGACCAGAGGAGTACCTTGTATTGCTTTGTTTGACATCAGTAATGGCACCTATTTAAGCATTACATCACGCGCAGGAGTGTGTTATAAGAATTAGAGCATGCGCGGGGGGGGGGGGGGGGGGGGGGGGGGGGGGGCGGCTAAGTGGACAGCGACTCCTACAGGTCGGTTGGTGCGCCTGTACAGCAGAATCAGGAAGTAACGGGGGCAGCGTGAGCCTCCCACTTGTTACTCCTCGCCACTGAGAGATCGCGCTGTACAGGCGAAAAGATGCAACAGCTGCCTCCTCGTGTACCGGAGGGGACATGTGATGCAAGGCTTGGTCCTCACTGCAGCCGACCAGTGGGAGGCATAGTCTAGCATCGTTCAAGACAGGGGAGGGGAGAATTGAAGGGAGAATTGGCGAGGCGAAATTGGGATGGGAGAAAAATAGAAAAATAAGGAGAAAAAGTGGATACAAAAAATAACAATAATTAAAGCATGCCTAGGGGTGGTTGTTAGGCCCGAGGCGCAGCCGAGGGTCGTTAGACCCCCTAGGCATGCTCTAATTCTTATAACACATGACTACAAGTGGTGTAATGTCTTTTATACAATTTCCGAATTCATCCAACCTTATTGCTATACAATAAACACACATTAATTGAAGCATAATGGAGATTTATTCACAAAACCATCCGCAGAAAAAGTAGCTAAAAAAAAGTTGCCTCTGTGTCTAGAAGCAGCTGGGAGGTGCTGTGTTTCAAAGCATGCCATCTAACAGTGAAGTTAGCGGTTGTTATTGGAATGATTGATTGATTGATTGATTGATTGATTGAAAATTGTATTACAGATAGACAGTGCTACATCTATACATAGGTTGCTTCAAAGCATGCCATCTAACAGTGAAGTTAGCGGTAGTTATTGGAATGATTGATTGATTGATTGAAAATTGTATTACAGATAGACAGTGCTACATCTATACATAGGTTGCTTCAAAGCATGCCATCTAACAGTGAAGTTAGCGGTTGTAATTGGAATGATTGATTGATTGATTGATTGATTGATTGATTGATTGATTGATTGAAAATTGTATTACCAGATTGCAGAATACGTACAATACAGTACAGCTCAATACACACAATTGTTAAGGGGATGCAGACCAGAGAAAGACTTTCATCTAGTTTACATCAGGGTCCCCCATTTTCAATGCATCATAACTAAAGCTGGGCCGCTAACGCTGTTAACGTGCTGCGTTAACGCGGGACTATTATCGCGCGATAATACAATTGACGGCGTTAATCTATTTCTCAAAGTGATGGGAGGCGTCTATTCGAAACCCAACCGGTTCATGCTTCCGCGTTCGCGTTTTGCGAATCCCAGGAAGTGATTGCACGTATGTACTTGAGCTGTAGTCTGAATAAGGTGTCAAACTAAAGTAGTGGTCCGGTAATCATTGTTATACAGGTGAGGTTAAGAAGTCCTCAGGATATAACACAATTTGGCGATGAGGACGTCTGAATCTGCACAATGCAAGAAAGAAGAAGTCCGTCGGGACCTTTGTTTACCATGTTAGCTTAGCGAGTTAGCATGTTATCTCACGTCGCTGCCCGGCACTTGGAAACATCTACAAGAGGAGGAAATCCACTTTACACACTAAAGGAAGGATCGACTGGACTATCGTGAATGTTTCCAACAGAAATGGCTTGGGTTATTGGAAATATTGGACCGTTTGATGACAATGTGGAGCAATGGAACTGTTACACAGCGTTTGATTACTTCATTATAGCTAATGGAATTGAAGAGGTCAAAGTCTTCAGAAGCAGTGTGGGTAAGCAGTCAGTCTGCAGAAGCAGTGTGTGTGAGCAGTCAGTCTGCAGAAGTAGTGTGTGTGTGAGCAGCAGTGATGCCGGTAACGCGTTACTAAGTAACGCGTTATTGTAATCTGATTACTTTCCCCCGAAAATAGTAATCTAACGCGTTAATCTTTAAAAGCCAGTAATCTGATTGCAGTTACTTGTCCAAGTGGCTGTGCATTACTATTTCGTTACTATCTCATCATAAATTCATAATGCAGGCGGAATGCAGTATTTTATTTCGTTTTCGACAGTCAAAAATACATTTTGAGCTGTTTTTCTTATTATTATTATGGAGTGACGTGGTGTGGCAGTGAAAGGGTTACACAAGAATGTGTCCCCGCGGCGTGACTGGACTCTCTGTCTGTGAGTGACTCTGCTTTGGCCCAATCACATTCCCCATCCACAGTCTGCGAATCAGAGGCAGAGTAGGGCGGGTCTTCACAGCACGTCATGTGACATATGCGCCAATCGTGTGACAGCAGGGCTCCGTTGTTATGTTCGTCTGAGAATTCATTTACAAAACGCTTGTCTAAACGAAGTGAAACCGCAAGAAGACTTGTGCGGTTTCTGTTCAGACTTCCACCCCAAAACGTTCGTTTAAACGTAGCCTCAGTCAAAATACTGTCTACCGCTAAAAACAGCACATCCAATTGCATTGAAAGCATCTGGAATCACAACACTAGCCGACGCTTCGACTATGAATTGAAAATGGGGGACCCTGATGTAAACAAGACAAACGTCTTTCTCTGGTCTGCATCCCCTTAACAATTGTGTGTATTGAGCCGTACTGTATATTGTACCCATTCTGCAATCTGTTAAATAAAGTTTTCATTCATTCATTCATTCAGGTACAGGAGGACTTTCCCTATTGATTAATGTATATTTGATGGTGGCAGAGCAAAAGCTCTTATTTGCCAGATTTACAGTTAATTTACATGTTAAAGAGAGACTGATTGTATGTTTATAGAGAGACATTTATAAAAACAATTTAATAGTTACAGTTGATATAATTGAATAGTTCAGCCTGCATTTGTTAGATGTGAATAGATACACTGGTTTTGTACAACCACTGGCTGGCTGCTCTAATGCTGTGAGCATCATAGACTGTTGCTTTACCATACTTGATGGTACAGAAGCTGAATCACTAGTTTAACAATTTACGTTATGTGCAGAGAAACAAGTTAAAAACAATTTATGCACTTTCAATAAAGCGTTTAAAAAAAACTGTTGGGGGAACGACGACGACTTCGTAACCTAGTTACTTTCAAAGTAACTAAGTTACTCTGATAATCAAGTAATCAGTAAAGTAACTTGGATTACTTTTTAAAGGAGTAATCAGTAATCAGTAATCGGATTACTTTTACAAGTAATCTGTGGCATCACTGGTGAGCAGTCAGTCTGCAGAAGCAGTGTGTGTGAGCAGTCAGTCTGCAGAAGTAGTGTGTGTGAGCAGTCAGGCTGCAGAAGCAGTGTGTGTGAGCAGTCAGTCTGCAGAAGTAGTGTGTGAGCAGTCAGTCTGCAGAATCAGTGTGTGTGAGCAGCATGTGGTGGAGAACAGTCGTGCTCCACTCCCCCCACACCGTCTTTCCACAGATCCAGCCAGGAGGAAGGAGAGTCTGTTACAATGTTTGTTGCAGCTTTAAGAAAATTAGCTGAACATTGTGAATTTAGAGATTCACTAAAAGACACATTGAGAGACAGGCTTGTGTGTGGATTAAGAAATGAAGGTGCACAGAAGAAACTACTGACAGAGAGTAGTAGAAATAAGAAGGGCACAGAAAATTATGATAAGTCTGGTTTTAAAAGAAACACTGGAAATTACAAAAAGAAGAGACATGTTCATGCTGTTGAACAAGGAGATAGATAGCTAGTGACTCCTCAGATGAAGAGGCGAGGCTAAATCTCCTCCTCTGGTCATTATTTGGGTAGAACACACATATTTTGAATGCCTTCGGCAGATTTTCTTTTGCCATTTTAATCTAGATTAATCTAGATTAACTCCAGGATTGCAGATAGATTAATCTGATAAAAAAATGTATCTATGCCCAGCTCTAATCATAACATATATGACATACATGACATACAGATAGACAGTACTGCTACATCTATACATTTATGACATACCAGATTTACAAATACAGTACTGTTTTTGTAGGGTGATTATGGTTTATTTACATTGAGGTTATGGGGTCACGTGGAGTGTATTATATACGAAATAACAACCGTCTGCTTTCCTTTTCTAAGCATTTTCGGTGATAGAAGTGATTGGGGAATAGTTGCGGGACGCCAAGATGTACCCACAGTAGAAAGCTCGCGTGGATCCTTATATATTGGTTCTTTTAATACAGCGTTTTTAAAATCATGCGAAACAAATAACCTCTGTTCTCCTTGCAATGCGTTTTTAATTCTTTCTTATACAGTAGGAAGGGGGAAGAACACTATATCGTGGGTGTTCCTATGACTTGTATTCTGCTTACAGCTTCGAAACTCCACTTATTTCGTTTTACAATGTCAAAGCCTTTTAAATATAATCAAAACGTTCCCGTATTTCTGCAATCGATGCGCCAATAATAACGAGTTGAGTTCTATTACATGCTGGGTAGGCTGATAGGCTGAGTGTCTGCATGTTCACCCGAGAGGAGTCGGATTCTATGGTAAATGGTGGATAGAGATGAACCCAGGAGCAGACCAGCAGAGGACACACGAAGGCAGGTGTTGTGTTTTGAAAAGTGAGCAATGCTCCTTTAATGACATACAGAGCAGCTCCAATAATACAGAGAGAGCAATTATTTTCACAAGCTAATTGCCCTACAAAAAAAAAACACAGGACAGGAGCGATAGACCTTGACAGGACAGATAAACTACTTACAAGAAAGCGGAAAACGCGAACGGCTTGACAAGACATGAACACAGGAACCAGGTAACAACGTGAAATGACGCGACAGGGAAGACAGGAAGTAACAGGCATATATACAGACACTGACTGACACAGGAGGGTAATTAGGTGATTAGACTCAGCTGGGGAAACAGAGTGACACATAACATTACCAAGTTGAATATTTTAAATACACACACACACAACACTGACTAGATCACAAAACCAACACAGATAGGGAAGACATTTAGACCAGGGAGTGTAACATCACAGATAAGACAGATATCAAATGTACAGACAACAGATTGATAAGGACCACATGAAACACATTAATAAATAAACACAAGAGCTGTGCCACCTGAATTAGTCCACAGGATGGCACACAACCTGGGGGGCATTACAGAATGTTGTCAAATTGGTCATTAGTTCCATGGTGTTGGTGTAATAATAAGTAAGCTAATGTTAGCTAGCTGATGTTATTCGCTAGTTAGCTATCAAGCTATCAAGGGTCTGTTAGCATGCTGGGTCTGTTAGCATGCTGGGTCTGTTAGCATGCTAGGTCTGTTAGCTCCTCTCCAACCTCTCCCAGAGACAGTCGCATTTCTACTCCTCTCCCACCCTCCACAAGACCAGCTCAAGGCCTTTCTCTTATCCACCCGGAGACGTCCGTACCAGCCTTCTACAGCTTTTTTCCCTGGAGCCTGGATCTGCCCTTCCCTGGAGCCGCTCGGCCGTGCTGACCTTTTTTCTTTTTCTTTTTACAGCAGAATCAACTCAACTTTAAACCGTAATATGGATCTAATAAGCTGGGCTTTTACAGCGATTGATCGCATATTCTCGACGAGGAGGCAAAATGCGGATGATCCACTCTGCCCTCTCGGGAGCTATCAAGCGGGATACACCATAAATTCATACGGGCAATGGCTTGCGATATGCTTTTTCCCGTTGGAGATAAACGATGTTGAAGACGTATATCTTCTAATTGTCATGCTGCTCGGCTTGGGCTCCGTCAGCTGTTGGATCTGGTACTGCCTGAATCTAATTCGGAAGAAGTTGAATCCTATGGCCAAGGACATGGCCGGGATCAAAGACAACCAAATGGAACTGTATAAAAATATCGCTGACCTTAACACCATGCGGGGTGATGGACAATTGAGTTCTAAGACCATGTTGGAACGGGGCGAAATCTATCACACAGATGAACAATCGTGCTTGAAGACTATTCTTGAGAGACTTGTTACCAACCACGCAGAGGAACTGTTGCGGTCTCAGGCCATTCTGGACATCACGATGGAAATTAGGGACGTGAGAATAAAGATGCCACCATACCGTGCTAATAGGGGGTATGATGATGATGATTAACTACATTAACCCAATTTTTAATCATATGGCAGCAATTTGCCTCAAGCTGCATGTATCATGTTTTGTTACCTGCAAAATGTATTTAGTTATCTCAAATAGTGTTGTCACGATACTGGAATTTCGACTTCGATACGATACCTTGAAAAGTATCGATACTTCGATACCATTTCGATACCAAAAAATAAAAAATAAAAAATGAAAAAAATATATATATATATATATATATATATATATTATTTTTATTTTTTTAACAAATTTAGCTTTTGTTGCATTCTCCTCAGCTTCTCTCTGGTAGTATAAGAGAAGATAAATATAACACTTTTAAAACCCTTTGTTTATCTTTAGATCACACATTTAAAAATAACTGTTCATCTCACTTCAATAATTTTTATTGCAAATGCAGAACATGGTATTTTCTCAAGCAGACAGATGTAAACACTGTAATCTGTGTTGCATGTACCTGACACACTGAACTGTTTGTATTGCAGTTACAGTCTCTCTCTCTCTCTCTCTCTCTCTCTCTCTCTCTCTCTCTCTCTCTCTCTCTCTCTCTCTCTCTCTGGAGTGTGTGCAGAGGTGTCGGGTTTCGCTCTGGAAGAAGCTCTCTCTCTCTCTCTCTCTCTCTCTCCTACCCCCCCTCTCTCTCTCTCTCTCTCCCACCCCCCCCCTCTCTCTCTCTCTCTCTCTCTCTCTCTCTCTCTCTCTCTCTCTCTCTCTCTCTCTCTCTCTCTCTCTCTCTCCTGTCTACCAGTCGCTGTGTGGGCTGACTGTCACTCAAAGTGCTTATGGGCGGAGCCAGGCCATAACAGTCTAAAATCTTGAGGCAGAAAAATGCTGGGTTTGAGTACTTGATTAGAAATATAAAACAATGATTATTTTTGGAATAAACCTTACAGATGTGTTAATTAGACTCACAGGAATTGTGTAAAGTTGCCCAAATAGTGCTAGGAATAGCAGTACATAGCCCCTTTAAAGATAACGAGAGAGAGAGAGAGAGAGAGAGAGAGAGAGAGAGAGAGAGAGAGAGGCTATGCTCAGAGCATTTTAGTAACGTTACATTTTCAACAAGAGACAACGTATCATGTATTAAACTAGAGTTAATGGTTTAATGCTTCAGTCACAGTGACGTTGAAAGAGCAGCTGTCACAAACCTCTTTCATTTCTTTATGGAGATCCGCACTGGCACTGCTAAAATGTTTATTTACAAACTGAAGACGGGACGGCTCTGTGACTCTGTGAGGGGAGGGCTGGAGCAGGCGGAGGGGCAAGCGTGCTCTGAACAGCGTGTCAACAACTTGCTGTAGAACACTCGCCAGCTGGTACCGATACTGCAGAAAGTATCGGTATTTTGGGAAATGAGTATCGAATTCACTATCGATATGTATCGATACCTCGATATTTTTGACAACACTAATCTCAAATTAATCGATTTTGGGCCTCAAAATAATATTTTGTGGCTTCAAAATAGAAAACTATTTTGTGGCCTCAAAATAGTTACCTCAAGTATTTTTTCCCCTCAAATTAATAAATTTGAGGCCTCAAAATTGTATTTTGTTCCCTCATGATTTGAACAAACCTTCACTCACTGGAAATGTCTTTTTCCCATAGATGTATATACAAAAATGTGAGTCTCTCTCTCCCTCTCTCTCGAACGCAGTAAGCACTCCGTAATATGATCATGATCATTATGATCGACTAGAATAAAAAATAATAATAATAGGTTTACAACTTACATACTGTAGTTGTCTTCTTTGTTCATTAATGTTACCTAAATGTCATAAGTGAATTGTATAGAAACAACTCACCAAAATTTACTATTGTACAACTGATTTGACAAAAAAGATCCACCAAGGGGGGGAGACCCCCTCTTCCCCCTCCCTTTCCATACCTTGGCATTTTGTGAAATGATGATACTGCTCTAGGGGCTGAGCATTTTTTATTTAATTTTTTTATTACAAAATACAAAGACTCCGGATAGCTAATTGGTATTCTTGTCTGACTCTGGAGAAGATGTTAAGCACATGTCCCACAATGTTGGTGTGTTCCTTCAAATGGAAGAAAGATGTACATTACATTACATACATGTTATGCACATTATAACATTGCTTGCTGTTCCCTGAAACAAAACAAACCCATTAAGAATCTTGAGGTTAAAAAGCCCTTAGTAACCCTGTACCTGTTTATACAAGGTATGCAATAACCCTTAATAACCCTGTACCTCTATATACAGGGTATTAGTTAATAACCCTGTACCTCTATATACAGAGTATGTAATAACCCTTAATAACCCTGTACTCTATATACAGGGTATTAATAACCCTGTACCTCTATATACAGAGTATGTAATAACCCTTAGTAACCCTGTACCTCTATATACAGGGTATTAATAACCCTTAATAACCATGTAGAGTATGTAATAACTCTTAATAACCCTGTACCTCTATATACAGAGTATGTAATAACCCTTAATAACCCTGTACCTCTATATACAGGGTATTAATAACCATGTACCTCTATACAGAGTATGTAATAACCCTTAATAACCATGTACCTCTATATACAGGGTATTAATAACCGTTAATAACCCTGTACCTCTATATACAGGGTAGTAATAACCCTTAATAACCCTGTAGAGTATGTAATAACTCTTAATAACCCTGTACCTCTATATATACAGAGTAAGTAATAACTCTTAATAACCCTGTACCACAGAGTATGTAATAATAATAACCCTTAATAACCCTATACCTCTATATACAGAGTAAGTAATAACTCTTAATAACCCTGTACCTGTATATACAAGGTATGTATTAACCCTTAATAACCCTGTACTGCATTCTTCCAGATGCCTTCGTCGGAGGAGCGATCGGGCTGCTGTTTGCGTACGTCTGTTACCGGCAGCATTATCCTCCATTCCTTCACATGGACTGCCACCTGCCTTACGCCAGCCTGGCCCAGGTCTCTCACATCCCCTCCCACCCACAGGACGACACCCAGCCAAGCGACAATGCCACCACCCTGCCACTAGAGGGCCTGACCGAGGGGCCCGTATGACTAGCGGCCAGCCGGACCTCTATCACCACCCTCACCCAGCCAGCCAACCCTGATCCTACCCGCACCGCCCCGCCCCGACCCGACTGACTGACTGACTAGCTGTTGTAAACATTCCAGTGGACAGTACTGCACCTTGTTCATCTGTCTACAGTCTCTCTCTCTCTCTCTCTCTCTCTCTCTGTCTGTCTCTCTCTGTCTCCCTCTGTCTGTCTCTCTCTCTGTCTGTCTCCCTCTGTCTCTCTCTCTCTGTCTCTCTCTGTCTCCCTCTGTCTGTCTCTCTCTCTCTGCCTCTCTTTCTTTCTCTGTCTCTCACTGTCTGTCTCCCTCTCTCTCTATCTCTCTCTCTGCCTCTCTTTCTCTCTCTGTCTCTCTCTGTCTGTCTCTCTCTCTCTGCCTCTCTTTCTCTCTCTGCCTCTCTTTCTCTCTCTGTCTCTCTCTGCCTCTCTTTCTCTCTCTGTCTCTCTCTCCCTATCTCTCTCTCTCTCTCTCTCCCTCCCTATCTGTCTCTGTCTCTCTCTCTCCCCCCCCCTCTCTCTCTTCCCCACCCGCATCCCTCCTTTCCTCTGTGTTCAGCCTCCTGGTCGAGCAGCTCTGCAGGGCTATATTTAGCAGCTGTGGGGGACGCCGGCACTGAGGGAGAAACGTGATGAAAAGCTGTAAAAGTAAAAGGTGGTTCAGCAGACATCTTGATGAGATGGGGCTTGGTGGAAGACGCTGCCGGTCAGGCGGTCCGTGTCGCCTGGCTCCTCGGTGGCGGGTCGGTCCACACCGAGATCCCTCTGAAGTGGAGCTTTTACACAGGGGTTTGGTTTGACCCGATAAAGTCCCATGAAATGTCACAGCAATCGTAGCATAGAGTATGTCAGCATTATAAAACATTCATATCATTCAGCAGCAGCCACTGACAGAAGTCTGGTGACATTTACAGACGGAGTTGCAGTTTGTTTTCCTGCAGGGCCGGCTTGCTGCTCTCTCTCTCCTTCTGATGCTTGTTCTCTTCAGCAGTAAGGAGGTGGACAGAATGCCTGATTGCTTTTACCAACGCATTCGTGTTTCCGCGTCTCTGATTGGCCAGGTCATGTGACATGTACGCCCAATCGTGGGACCGCAAGTTTCTACACTGGTTAAGCTTAGGCGCTCTTTCGAAGTTGGTTAAGGTTAGAGTTTGTCTTAGAGCATGGCGATAGAACGCCTGCCCTGATTCCAAACTCTAACCTTAACCAACTGCGAAAGAGTCGTCTAAGCTTAACCAGTGATAAACTAGGCGTTAGGTAGTTTGCAGGCTGTTCGACCCGGAAATAGGCGCAGAACTTGCCGTCCCACGATTGGCTCACATGTCACATGACCTGGCCAATCAGAGCGCAAAACGGGAACCCGGAAACACGAACGTGTTGGTAAAAGCATAGACGCGAACAGAATGGCAAGTGGTTCTTTCAGAGACACAAGTTACATGTTTTCTACTGCATACAACCTCTGCAGTACGAATGCAATAGAATAGAATAGAATAGAATAGAATAGAATAGAATAGATATACTTTTATTATCCAGAGGGAAATTTGACACTGCAAATCGCTCAACATTAAACATTTAGACAGAACAGGTCACGAATAAGAATAACAAAACCAATCAAATTGCCTAGGATAAGAATAGAATAAAATAAAAATGGAATAAAATATACAGTAAATAAATACAGTAAAAATATACTGAAGTCTACACTCAGTAGGTGTAATATTGCACAGTGCTGTTTCAAAAGTAAGAGTCCAGGAAGATGGTAACTGTCACTCTGTGCTCAGTGATGCAGTGAGGCACAGTGATGCATTGTATAGTCTGATGGCTGTTGGAATGAAGGACTTCCTGTGCCGTTCAGTGCTGCATTTAGGTAGTCTGAGCCTAGCACTGAACATGCTCCTCCTCTGTGTATAGTGGGGGGAGGGGTTTTCCCCGATGGCCTGGAGCTTATATTAATATTAATATCGACCTCTGTAGGCTATATATATATATATATATATATATATATATATATATATATATATATATATAACCCCCCCACCCCACCCATTTAAGACAATCAGACAACATAAGCTGCATTTTCGGTAATGATTTACATAATACGAGAACAACTATACCCAGATCAGGAATTGAAGAATGTTTTACAATATTTGTGAATGTGAGCTACTCCCTCTAAATAAGCCTCCGTCTGCATGAATGAGATACTGATGTTGTGGAGCCACAGAATGTTGGACTTTTCTTTTTACGCCCAAATGAGCTTTATTCTATAGTAGTGTTCTCTGTTCTGAAACAGAAAATGTACCTATGAACTCAGAACATCCTCCTGGGTGTCGCTCAGTGTCATCTATACCATCATATACTCAGAACATTCTCCTGGGTGTCTCTCAGTGTCATCTATACCATCATACTCAGAACATTCTCCTGGGTGTCGCTCAGTGTCATCTATACCATCATATACTCAGAACATTCTCCTGGGTGTCTCTCAGTGTCATCTATACCATCATACTCAGAACATTCTCCTGGGTGTCTCTCAGTGTCATCTATAACATCATATACTCAGAACATTCTCCTGGGTGTCTCTCAGTGTCATCTTTACCATAATATACTCAGAACATTCTCCTGGGTGTCTCTCAGTTTCATCTATAATATACTCAGAACATTCTCCTGGGTGTCTGTCAGTGTCATCTATAATATACTCAGAACATTCTCCTGGGTGTCTCTCAGTTTCATCTATAACATCATATACTCAGAAGATTCTCCTGGGTGTCTGTCAGTGTCATCTATAATATACTCAGAACAGTCTACTGGTGTCTCTCAGTGTCATCTTTACCATCATACACTCATTCTGATGACATCACAAAGTTGAGTTTTAATGCTCTAGTTTTAGCATTTGGGAGAGAGTTGTTCATGTTCACTTGTATTTCTGGTCTTACATCATAGGAATAACATGTATGAATTATAAAATTATTATGGGTGTAGTTTCCCTTTAACTGCACATTGACAACATATTAAGTACTCATCTATGAATCACTCTTTCTGCCAGTCAGTGTTAATTTAGTCAACGAAAATGATGACTAAGCATTTCCGTTTCCTATGTGTGCAGCGGAAGCGCTTTGATTCATTTCCTGCATTATTTGTTCTTAGCCAGCATTCTAGATACTATAGCAGTAACTGCACACAGGTTTAATACCCGCTCTTCCCCAAAACAAAACCCCAAGAGGGCGCAAAACTCCACCTAATAACGTCAGCATCAATAACAACAGTGTAGTGCCGAAGAATAGGTGTGGCAGGGTGTCGAAAGACAACGCTAAACGTTTATTCAGCATCAATTTCAACATCAACACTCTGTTTACTTCCTACTTGCTAGCTAGCAGGAACTCGTTTGCTGACAGGTTAGTAACAAACATAATTGTTTGTGCGCAACCCTTATCCCCAACCCATAGTTCCGTGGGTGGGTTATGTTGATCCACCACAATAGAAGACATTAAATAGCTTATACATAAGTCTAACCAGCTAGCACTAACGTTAGCTTTTTTTGTTTAGAAAAAGCTCATGGCAATTTATGAGGCTGTAACTGAGTGGGGAAACTAAACAAAAAAGACTCAAACTAAAATGCTCAGACCTGTAGTTGACTAAAACTTGACTAAACGAAAAATTGATAAAGGTAACTACAGTAAATATGATGAAAACGAAAAAGAGCATTTGAGACATGACTAAGAATAAAAGTAAAATAAAAAATAGGTGACGAAATTAACACTGCTGTGAAAGAAGTGTCTTAACACGTTATGTTACATGTAACGGATGGTATCGTGAAGCGCAGTCAAGAAGGGCTGGGGTGAGTAGCGGTGCCAGGATGGTATTGTGAAGCACAGTCACGAAGGGCTGGGGTGAGTAGCGGTGCTATGGGTTAAACTCACTCTCACATCCTCAAAAGACACATAGACATGGTACAAAGAAGTGAATTCACCTGTGTTGTTGCACGCGGCGTGGCAGACCCGTGTTCGAATCTCCCTCGGGCATCGAAGTTTGAGTTGACGTTGTCACAACCGTTACACATAAATTAATGGCATTCTGCTGACCGAGATGCGTCCATACGGTGAATGGTGACTTCACTTCCTGTGTAGTGTTTCAGTGGTAATTAGGACGACAGGCAGGTATACTGTGACCTCACTTCCTGTGTAGTATTTGAGTGGTAATTAGGACGACAGGCAGGTGTACTGTGACCTCACTTCCTGTGTAGTATTTGAGTGGTAATTAGGATGACAGGCAGGTGTACTGTGACCTCACTTCCTGTGTAGTGTTTCAGTGGTAATTAGGATGACAGGTAGGTGTACTGTGACCTCACTTCCTGTGTAGAGTTTCAGTGGTAACTTGGACGACGGGTAGGTGTACTGTGACCTCACTTCCTGTGTAGTGTTTCAGTGGTAATTTGGATGACGGGTAGGTGTACTGTGACCTGACTTCCTGTGTAGTATTTCAGTGGTAATTTGGACGACGGGTAGGTATATTGTGACCTCACTTCCGGTGTAGTGTTTCAGTGGTAATTTGGATGACAGGTAGGTGTACTGTGACCTCACTTCCTGTGTAGTATTTCAGTGGTAATTTGGACGACGGGTAGGTGTATTGTGACCTCACTTCCTGTGTAGTGTTTCAGTGGTAATTTGGATGACGGGTAGGTGTAATGTAACCTAACTTCTTGGCAGTAAAAATCGCTAGCCAAAACAAACATATCATTGCAAATCAGGTCACCAGCGTCAGTGCATTATCTGCAATATCCGGTTATTTAGGGTTAGTTAGCAATTTGGCTTTTGAAAGTTGGAACGTTAACAAAACATAACATCCTTTGGTGAAATGCAATTTCCCCAATTAACCCCACATCAGTATCAAGGACAACATTAACCCCACATGCAGTATCAAGGACAACATTAACCCCACATGTAGCATCAAGGACAACATTAACCCCACATGCAGTCAGGGCCGTAGCCAGGGTTTAGAAATTAGGGAGGTCCATTTATTTTTTTGGCCCAGACCGGCCCACCATAATCGGTCGGACACCACCCACCAATACACCATCCTTGCGGTCCCCTTAAATATGCGTACCTACTGTACTATTCCCCCAAACCACTACAAAGCTGGGTAGTAAGTGCCATGGACAAGTGGACCAGTGTACTCACTCGCTCTTGGCTGAATCTTGTTTTTGGTGGTGATGTAAAAACATCTGCATCATAGCAGGCTCAGGATGGGCAAAGTAGTCTATAGCCTGTTCATCCCTGTCTCTCTCCTCCACAACCTGGCTTGACTAGACATAAGGAGAGACAGATGATTACAATTAACTGGTACATTCAGGTCCAGAATTGTTGGAATTCCCTGACAAAGATGTGCAAAAAGCTGTACAATTTAAGCAATTACATACTGGTAATGAGCAAATAGTTGTTTATTCAATTAATGCATGGAGCTGTTCCATCTTATTTCATTTGATACTAACTACTCAGTTCATACAGATTTCAAGTATCCAAATATCAATGATGAATATTGCATAAGGTTTACACAGTTAATAGATCACCTTTTTGTTTTATATTCATGTTCAGAGAGGAGTAATAGTTAGATATTTGTATGCATGATTTATATAGCAATTAAATCAATGGTGTGTTTGTTTGTTTGGGGAGTTTGACCTACAGTTAATGTGCCTACCATGTGAAGGTGCATGATCAATGGACAGCACAAAAACTATTTGTGTAGGTGGAGACTAGAGCTACCACAGATAGTAATATGTTATAAGAGTAAGTAATCCATACCATATATATCCTAATAGTTTAGGAGGGTTAACACTTTGAGCGCCACGCCTGGTTTTCCGTTTTACCGGCTGAATGCCACCATCGGCGCCAATGTTAACGTTAATATCGCCTAATCTATGTTTTAAATTATGGCTATGTGTCTAATCTGCCCATCGCATTATCAAAGACTATTTTCCAGTCAGTGCTGTGAAGGCAGATTGTTTTTTTATCGCGTCGTTTCCGTTTTAGAGCATTTAGAAAAGCCCCCGTTTTGATATAAAAAACAGCTCATTCTGGAGCATTCTATGAAAATCGTCTTTTAGTGGAATATTCCACAACGTTGATATTCGTCTGCCTTTTTATGAATCGTTTTCAAATAAACGCTAGATGATCAATATTATACGCGCACGCAAGCACATTACGGCCGCGCGCGGATAATCGCTCCGTTGATTTCCTCACAGACTTTTACAGTGAAACCGAAAGAATACATTTCACAAAACAGCTTATAACTTCATCAAACGTACTCTGATTATCCTAACACTGATAACATAGAGTCCTTACCTGACATCAGATGGTATCCAACTGGTATATTCCAATTCCTGATCACCCTTCGAAAAAATCGATACGTGTATGGATCCAACGCGATACTGTAGATCTCCATGATCCGCGGGGATCTGAGGTTCCAGAATGAACTGTGGTAACCCCGGCTGGATCAGTGAACTGGAAAATGTGGAGTACCGGATTTTTTTCCCCATTCATTTTCATTGAGTCCATTCCAAAATCACTTATGTCATCTGGGAGACGACAGGGGGCGCTTTTTTCCACAGTGATCGCCGGAGCCCCTCGGCTATACTCGGGTAGGCTCGGGTGATGCAATAATTTTTCAGATCGCTAAAAAAAAAAAAAAAAAAAAAATCCGAGAAATCTCGTGAGTGGCTAGCAACCACCTATAAAAAAACCAGAGAAATCTCGTGAGTGGCACGGAAAGTGTTAATAAACAAATTTAGCCAGGTGTATTTAAAAAAAAAAAGACGGGGACAATTTGTGAGAGACCAAAATCCAAAATGGCTGCCGTGGAAGTTCACTTTTTAATGGTTTGACCTACAATGATGCACAATACATGGTACCAGCCCCCTCTCAGTCATGTACCAGCCTCATCTCAGTCATGTATACCAGCCCCCTCTCAGTCCTGTATACCAGCCCCCTCTCAGTCATGTACCAGCCTCCTCTCAGTCATGTATACCAGCCCCCTCTCAGTCATGTATACCAGCCCCCTCTCAGTCATGTACCAGCCCCCTCTCAGTCATATACCAGCCCCCTCTCAGTCATGTATACCAGCCCCCTCTGGCATGTACCAGCCGTGTGTATCACTTCCGCAACGGATTTAGTCGGATTTCGGTTTCTGGGTTCGCCTGATTGGCCACTAAGCCCACGTGACCCTACGCTAGCACGCCCCCCTTACCCCGCTTACGCCTGAGAGTCACACACAGCTAGCGGCAGCCAGAGAGCCTTGCTACTACTAGCCGAGTGATGAATGAAGCTCTATCTGTTTCACCTAACAGCACTATTGCTCCGTGATCATAGCCATCCATCTCTAAAGCTAACCACTATTTGTAGAAGCCACAACCACAAGAGTCAAGTCAAGAGTTTTAATTGTCACGGCATACAAGTATACAATGAAATGCGGGTGGTCTTGCCACGTTACCATATGTAATAATGTAAATCATTGTGTCGTTGTACTTATTGTGTATACACCGTTAGAAGCTAACGTAGCTTAGCTTGGTAGCTATTGTTGTGCTAACGCCATACCACGACACCCAGCTTGTTGGCCGGCATGAGTGCCCGATTTGGGGTGGTTCTCTCCTCTTTGTGTGCCTTTGTCCTTTTCTCATAGCTATCGTTAGCTTCTAACGGTGTATACACAATATGTACAACGACACAATGATCAAACACCTTATAAATACTATTGTCATGTCCATAAGTTCCCTGGCAGAATACTTGTGAGGACAAGGGTATACAAGGAGGAGAGAACCATTTTAAATCGGGTATTCATGCTGGCTAACAAGCTGGGTAGCTATGAGCTAACTAGCGCTACAAGCTCAAACACCCTACAACCACCACTATTGTCGCGTCCACAAGCTCCCCCGGCAGAACACCAGCAAGGACAAAGGCACACAAAGAGGAGAGAACCACCCCAAATCGGGCACTCATGCCGGCCAACAAGCGACCTGCGTCTATGCCTTCTACATCGGGCATTCATGCTGGCTAACAAGCTGGGTGTTGTGGTATGGCGTTAGCACAACAGCAGCTACCAAGCTAAGCTACGTTAGCTTCTAACGGTGTATACACATATGTACAATGACACAATGATTTACATTATTACATAATGGTAACGTGGTTGTGGCTTTTACAAATAGTGGTTAGCTTTAGAGATGGATGGCTATGATCACGGAGCAATAGTGCTGTTAGTTAGGTGAAACAGATAGAGCTTCATTCATCACTCAGCTAGTAGTAGCAAGGCTCCTGTGTGTGACTCACAGGCGTAAGCGGGGTAAGGGGGGCGTGCTAGCGTAGGGTCACGTGGGCTTAGTGGCTAATCAGGCGAACCCGGAAACCGAAATCCGACTAAATCCGTTGCGGAAGTGATACACGCGTACCAGCCCCCTCTCAGTCATGTACCAGCCCCCTCTCTGTCATGTACCAGTCCCCCTCTCAGTCATGTACCAGCCCCCTCTCAGTCCTGTATACCAGCCCCCTCTCAGTCATTTACCAGCCCCCTCTCAGTCATGTACCACAGCCCCCTCTCAGTCATGTACCACAGCCCCATCTCAGTCATGTACCAGCCCCCCTCTCAGTCATGTACCTGCACGACTGGTGGGGGGGTGCTTAGTAAGAGATGTGATTGGGCCAGCCCAGTGTCAGTCAGTGCCAATGGGCCGCTGTCCCAGCCTAGTAGTGGGCCGGTCATTGACTAAACTTAAAAAAAATATGTTTTATATAGATATAAAAAATTATGTTTTTATAATATTATTATTATTTATTTTTTTGTTACAAATAGTTACCGAGGTCCAGACCTCGGTGACCTCATAGCTGGCTACGGCCATGCATGCAGTATCAAGGACAACTTTAAAACCCCACATGCAGCATCAAGGACAACATTAACCCCACATGCAGTATCAAGGACAACATTAACCCCACATGCAGCATCAAGGACAACATTAACTCCACATGTAGCACCAAGGACAACATTAACCCCACATGCAGTATCAAGGACAACATTAACCCCACATGCAGCATCAAGGACAACATTAACCCCACATGCAGCATCAAGGACAACATTAACCCAACATGCAGCATCAAGGACAACATTAACCCCACATGCAGCATCAAGGACAATATTAACCCCACATGCAGCATCAAGGACAACATTAACCCCACATGCAGCATCAAGGACAACATTAACCCCACATGCAGCATCAAGGACAACATTAACCCCACATGCAGTATCAAGGACAACATTAACCCCACATGCAGTATCAAGGACAACATTAACCCCACATGCAGCATCAAGGACAACATTAACCCCACATGCAGCATCAAGGACAACATTAACCCCACATGCAGTATCAAGGACAAAACGGCAGGGAAGGAAACACGGCTTGTGAAAATGGATGGGATGGGATGATATGTAGGTCTACTATTTATGATCAGAGAGAGAAGTGGCCATACTCTTGTCTAGATTGATAATAGATGTGCTATGAGCATTCAGTTAATGTAATTCAATGTTAATTCAGTTTTCAGAACATCTCTGAGGGCCTGGTCTGAGGCTGATGGACCTACGAGATGACTCTGTGTCCCTGCCTCTCCATGTCTATGACATCACAATAGAATATAGAAGAGATATGCTCTAGAACATTCTAGGAGAGAAGCACTGGCCTGTGTCTGTATGTCTCTCTCTCTCTCTCTCTCCTCTCTCTCTCTCTCTCTCTCTCTCTCTCTCTCTCTCTCTCTCTCTCTCTCCTCTCTCTCTCTCTCTGTCTATCTCTCTCTCTCTCTCTCTCTCTCTCTCTCTACCAGCTGGTTCTCTCCACATGTCTCTAGGCCCGTTGTTGTTGTTGACGTAAGGCCTGCAGGATCGCAGGCTCTGGTTGATTGATAATGTAATGGATCCTTCAACTGAATGGATCCTTCTAATCACTTAATAATCACAACATGCCGTTTAGGTTTCTCACTTGGTGGTTATTGAATTCATGCGTGGATCAGAATCAGTCAATATGCATCATTGCACACAGAACGTATCATTGTGACGGATCCCATAGCAGTTATTCAGCCTGAGATGAGCTAATGTAACCATGAGCACAGTAAAAGCGGAAGGACACGTGAGGACTAACAGATGACTAAATAGTTGTCCTGGCATTGCAGTAGGAATTTAATTAGGAGCAGCAGCCTATAGGGTCAGTGTGTCTTCTCAATATATTATGCAGTGGCAGCAAAGCACTTGTCGCGAGGCATGCATACAGAAAATGAATGGTCATGTTCAGAATACTGTTTTGAGGAAGCCCGATTATAATCTACACACAAGTCTTCCTCTGTGGTTGTGGACAGACTCTTAGGAAGATGACTACAGCACCGTGAAGCATCAGATGTGTTCAACACTTGGCACCAGCTGCAAATATTATATCTTATAATTGAGCAGGTATTTGCACTCTTTGCTGTGTGCTTCCCGACGTGGAGTTGCTTTGAGAGTCACAAGCGACACGTTACATTTAGTAATGTAGGCACGACTGTGGAATCCTTATCTATCTGTGTGCTGCCTCCTGTGTATTCTTTGACCGTGTCGATCGGGGGTTAAATATGATAACGTTAATTAATTAAAATGAGGGATTTAAATAGGTGTGGGATATGTAGATGGAACATGTGGAAAACAAAGATCCATTCATTCATAATTGGATAATAAACATGGGATATATCAATATCAATATCTGAAATAAAATAAATAAATAGAACGTTATTTTACTACTCTGTACTAGTCTACTATGTCTATGTCTATATCACTACCTACTATGGGTAGGTAACTCAAGCGACACAGAGATTTACCTCATTTACAGTGACATTAAGTATACAACTAAAACAGACAAAGATATACTAAGATAAAAACAAAGATAAAGTAGTAAAAGATAAAGTAGTAATCAGCACGATGAAATGGTGGACCAAGAAACAGGACAGGCAGACTAAAAGCAATTACAAAATGATATACAATGGTTATTAATTAAAGCTATATAAAATGTCTAAAGGTTGGAAGAATGTCAAAAACTTTAGAGTGCATTGAAGGGCGTTCCAAGCACTAAAAGAGAAGGCAGCTTTTCCAAAAATAGAACAACTGCCGGGCCATATGCATAAGCAGATGACTTGGCCGAGTTTGATAGAATCCAGAATTCCAATCCAACATTGCTGTAATGTAAGGGGATTACATTACAACAACAGTTTACCATGAGCTTTGAAAATAAGATAAGCATGTCTGTAGACTACATCCCCATAGTCCAATCCTCTTTCTACCAAACATTGGAAAGCTGGTTTTGTTCCTATACAAGAAGCCAATTTTCTAACATAGTTTACTCACAAGATTGTCAATATATTTAAATGTAAATTACTTTACCAGATGTCGAGATATTTATACTCTGTAATTCTCTCAATAATATTTCCCTTCACAGCAGTTATATACAGAGTATTATGGTCAAGGTCTCTGTTCTGTTTTGTTCTCATTAAGTACTAACTTAAGTTTAACAAGTGCATCTTGTATGGCATTAAAAGAAAGTTGCCATTTTCAATAGCTAATTCCTGCAGCAAAATAGCTATCAAAGGCAGAGCAAATTTCACATTGATCATAAATGAAACAGTCATCATATTTCACCTACGAAGGTAAAGAGGCAGGTCAATTTAGAACAAATGTACAAAGATGGCCTGGCGAGAGGACAAAAGGACCTCTCGAAGGGTAACAGGGAAAAGGACAGAAACATTTTATAAAGTAAACAAATTAACCAAAAAGAACAATCCAGATAAGACTATTGAACACAGATAATACATACAATTAATTTAATTACATTTTAATTTGTTCTGTTCATGGAAATGCACACTAATGCATAGTTCCAAAAAAAATTAAAATTTAAATCATAATCAAAGCACACCTCAATTTGCACATTTCATGAGCAAAAAATCATATTGTGCCTTACTTATTCAAAACAATAAATAAACAATAGAAATAGATTGTCTGTCAATTTAATATGAGTTAATTAGGTATGGGAAATAGTTAAAGCACACACCAAGCAAACAACCAAATAAAATGACATGGTATGTAATGCAATTTTGGCGGCAAGAGGATTCCTCCTTTCAACTAGGCATCAACCCCAGTCCTGCCGCAGCTGTGAAATAACTGGCAGGAACATATAGGAAATCTTATGTAGACCAGACAGTCTCATTTAACAGCACTCAGCCTTCGCAGTCTACGAAACCAACACCTTTGTAGATCGCGTCCTTCAAAGGTTGCAGCCCCTGAATTGAGACATAGCTATTGTGATTCATTCCATCTTTAACCATAATCAACAGGGACTTGTCTTACATGATAATAGAAAATGACCCCCTGACCTCTGTTATTTCCAGATGCACATTCGCATGGGAAACATGTTTACAGAGGTGTCGAGGTTTGAACTTGACTCATACTGCAGGTTTGACTGTTTGGGGTTCTTGGTCAAACATTATAGTTGATTCCAGCAGACCTCCAACCAGTTCTCCCAGTAGACTGAGCAGACAGGTCACAGGGCTACCCTCCTTTCAGCTGACCTCCAACCAGCCCTCCCAGTAGACTGAGCAGACAGGCCACAGGCCTACCCTCCTTTCAGCTGACCTCCAACCAGCCCTCCCAGTAGACTGAGCAGACAGGTCACAGGGCTACCCTCCTTTCAGCTGACCTCCAACCAGCCCTCCCAGTAGACTGAGCAGACAGGCCACAGGCCTACCCTCCTTTCAGCTGACCTCCAACCAGCCCTCCCAGTAGACTGAGCAGACAGGTCACAGGGCTACCCTCCTTTCAACTGACCTCCAACCAGCCCGCCCAGTAGACTGAGCAGACAGGTCACATGGTTGCCCTCCTTTCAGCTGACCTCCAACCAGCCCTCCCAGTAGACTGAGCAGACAGGTCACAGGGTTGCCCTCCATCCAGCTGACCTCCAACCAGCCCTCCCAGTAGACTGAGCAGACAGGTCACAGGGTTGCCCTCCATCCAGCTGACCTCCAACCAGCCCTCCCAGTAGACTGAGCAGACAGGTCACATGGTTGCCCTCCTTCCAGCTGACCTCCAACCAGCCCTCCCAGTAGACTGAGCAGACAGGTCACATGGTTGCCCTCCTTCCAGCTGAGCTCCAACCAGCCCTCCCAGTAGACTGAGCAGACAGGTCACATGGTTGCCCTCCTTCCAGCTGAGCTCCAACCAGCCCTCCCAGTAGACTGAGCAGACAGGTCACATCATTTCACCAATCATTTGCAGTGTTGTACACCATTTACCATTGGCTGGGTTCTATGTGGTTCCACAGTTTCAACCAGTCATGAAATGTAACAAATAGAAATGGGCAAATGGTGCATAATTGCATTTTAAATAGTAAAATATTAAAAATAAATGAAAAAAAGTAGTGTGACTAGAATGACAGTAGACTATAGACAGAGTGGCAGTAGACTATAGACAGAGTGTCAGTAGACTATAGACAGAGTGGCAGTAGACAATAGACAGAGTGACAATAGAGAGAGTGACAGTAGACAATAGACAGAGTGACAGTAGACAATAGACAGAGTGACAGTAGACTATAGACAGAGTGACAGTAGACAATAGACAGAGTGACAGTAGACTATAGACAGAGTGACAGTAGACAATAGACAGAGTGGCAGTAGACTATAGACAGAGTGGCAGTAGACTATAGACAGAGTGACAGTAGACAATAGACAGAGTGACAGTAGACTATAGACAGAGTGGCAGTAGACTATAGACAGAGTGACAGTAGACTATAGACAGAGTGACAGTAGACAGAGTAACAGTCCACTGAGTTTGTATCTCTCCATTCTAGAATAGTTTCAACATCACTTATTTAAATTGGCCACAATCACACACACAACCAGACCTGGCCTCTGAGCATCAACCTCCCACAGGGGCCCTCCATAGGACCCCACCAGACCTGGCCTCTGAGCATCAACCTCCCACAGGAGCCCTCCATAGGACCCCACCAGACCTGGCCTCTGAGCATCAACCTCCCACATGGGCCCTCCATAGGACCCCACCAGACCTGGCCTCTGAGCATCAACCTCCCACAGGGGCCCTCCATAGGACCCCACCAGACCTGGCCTCTGAGCATCAACCTCCCACAGGGGCCCTCCATAGGACCCCACCAGACCTGGCCTCTGAGCATCAACCTCCCACAGGGGCCCTCCATAGGACCCCACCAGACCTGGCCTCTGAGCATCAACCTCCCACAGGAGCCCTCCATAGGACCCCACCAGACCTGGCCTCTGAGCATCAACCTCCCACATGGGCCCTCCATAGGACCCCACCAGACCTGGCCTCTGAGCATCAACCTCCCACAGGAGCCCTCCATAGGACCCCACCAGACCTGGCCTCTGAGCATCAACCTCCCACAGGGGCCCTCCATAGGACCCCACCAGACCTGGCCTCTGAGCATCAACCTCCCACAGGGGCCCTCCATAGGACCCCACCAGACCTGGCCTCTGAGCATCAACCTCCCACAGGGGCCCTCCATAGGACCCCACCAGACCTGGCCTCTGAGCATCAACCTCACACAGGGGCCCTCCATAGGACCCCACCAGACCTGGCCTCTGAGCATCAACCTCACACAGGGGCCCTCCATAGGACCCCACCAGACCTGGCCTCTGAGCATCAACCTCCTACAGGGGCCCTCCATAGGACCCCACCAGACCTGGCCTCTGAGCATCAACCTCACACAGGGGCCCTCTATAGGACCCCACCAGACCTGGCCTCTGAGCATCAACCTCACACAGGGGCCCTCCATAGGACCCCACCAGACCTGGCCTCTGAGCATCAACCTCACACAGGGGCCCTCCATAGGACCCCACCAGAGCAGGCCTCTGAGCATCAACCTCACACAGGGGCCCTCCATAGGACCCCACCAGACCTGGCCTCTGAGCATCAACCTCACACAGGGGCCCTCCATAGGACCCCACCAGACCTGGCCTCTGAGCATCAACCTCACACAGGGGCCCTCCATAGGACCCCACCAGACCTGGCCTCTGAGCATCAACCTCACACAGGGGCCCTCCATAGGACCCCACCAGAGCAGGCCTCTGAGCATCAACCTCACACAGGGGCCCTCCATAGGACCCCACCAGACCTGGCCTCTGAGCATCAACCTCACACAGGGGCCCTCCATAGGACCCCACCAGACCTGGCCTCTGAGCATCAACCTCACACAGGGGCCCTCCATAGGACCCCACCAGACCTGGCCTCTGAGCATCAACCTCCCACAGGAGCCCTCCATAGGACCCCACCAGACCTGGCCTCTGAGCATCAACCTCCCACAGGGGCCCTCCATAGGACCCCACCAGACCTGGCCTCTGAGCATCAACCTCCCACAGGGGCCCTCCATAGGACCCCACCAGACCTGGCCTCTGAGCATCAACCTCCCACAGGGGCCCTCCATAGGACCCCACCAGACCTGGCCTCTGAGCATCAACCTCACACAGGGGCCCTCCATAGGACCCCACCAGACCTGGCCTCTGAGCATCAACCTCACACAGGGGCCCTCCATAGGACCCCACCAGACCTGGCCTCTGAGCATCAACCTCCTACAGGGGCCCTCCATAGGACCCCACCAGACCTGGCCTCTGAGCATCAACCTCACACAGGGGCCCTCTATAGGACCCCACCAGACCTGGCCTCTGAGCATCAACCTCACACAGGGGCCCTCCATAGGACCCCACCAGACCTGGCCTCTGAGCATCAACCTCACACAGGGGCCCTCCATAGGACCCCACCAGAGCAGGCCTCTGAGCATCAACCTCACACAGGGGCCCTCCATAGGACCCCACCAGACCTGGCCTCTGAGCATCAACCTCACACAGGGGCCCTCCATAGGACCCCACCAGACCTGGCCTCTGAGCATCAACCTCACACAGGGGCCCTCCATAGGACCCCACCAGACCTGGCCTCTGAGCATCAACCTCACACAGGGGCCCTCCATAGGACCCCACCAGAGCAGGCCTCTGAGCATCAACCTCACACAGGGGCCCTCCATAGGACCCCACCAGACCTGGCCTCTGAGCATCAACCTCACACAGGGGCCCTCCATAGGACCCCACCAGACCTGGCCTCTGAGCATCAACCTCACACAGGGGCCCTCCATAGGACCCCACCAGACCTGGCCTCTGAGCATCAACCTCACACAGGGGCCCTCCATAGGACCCCACCAGACCTGGCCTCTGACCATCAACCTCACACAGGGGTCCTCCATAGGACCCCACCAGACCTACAGAGTGGCCAGTGGCACATATTGCGAAAACCTGACATTCTTTTTCTGACCCTGAGTTCACACCACAATCAACTCTGGAAACCAGCCATTTTCTGACAATAACGTCCGGCACTGACCACAGTCAATCATTTCCTCATTTGTTGGAAAAGTTGTCCGCAACTGAACCTTTGGGTGACATTGCTGACCTGCGATGGACACGCGGTGCTATACGACCCGTCTCTTGCTGCAGCGCTACTGGACCTGAAGCTCGGGAGGAGCGAGCTCACGTCCACCTTTTCAAAGTACCATATTGAGTCATATATAAGGCTGAAAAAGGGACCTCATCATGTTTTTTGGGGTAAAATACTTTTAAATGTATCTCCCTCTCCTTCTCACACACACACACACACACACACACATGCAGCCTGCAGTGACGGGTGCAAACATAAAACACACACATACACATACACATACACATACACATACACATATACACATGCACAAACACATATACACATACACATACACAAACACATACACATACACATACACATACACATACACATACACATACACATACACATACACATACACATACACATACACATATACAGCGACAGGCGCCTGGAGAGACACGGCGACCAGCTCGAACCAAGTGGCTCAAAAGTCGGGGCAAGTTATTAACAAACAACAGTGGAGGAGTTACAATGCCAATTTCATGGTCAACGAAGTAGAAACATCAAACAAACAAACAACCATCGAGCAGCCAAGAAATATGTTACAGAGTGTGATGTTAGAAGATGGAGAGCGCAAAACGACTGCCTTACAATTGCAAAGAGAAAAGATGTTAACCAAAAGATGATAACAGCCTATTGTTTTATTCAATGTGTTTTTTTTTTTTTATAAAATATGATTTTACCAAAATATTATACAAATAACAGCCTACATTGAATAGAACAATGTGATTTATTATCATTAATTTCAAATAGAATTATTTTCTTTATAAAAACAAGATTTGGTCTTCAGAAAAGTATTTTTCCAAAAATGAGCAATGACAAATAAGGGTCGTCTCATCATCATTAGTCCTTATTCGGACCAATACGGTAGTTGTTGGTCTGTAACCGTTGATTACAGAGGATTCTAATCGTTCTCCGGTCATAATTTTTGTATGCCATGTGGAAATGTAGAGGCAGATCTCGGATCAGATTATTGTAACCTATACGACACTGTAGAATGACCAATTCCCTGATTTAAGACACAAGATACGAAGCCTTTCTGATTTTATTTGTTTTCTTCTTGTATCACATACCAGTACAAGTATTTTCTACAGTGAACATTTGATTGTGTATCAGCATATAGGCTATCCACTGAGAAAAAAAACAATGATTATAAAAATGATTGTGGATGCATATTGTATCTTTTGTTCTTCAAGGGAAGCCAACACGTTTAATTCCCTGAAGAAGGACTTTTTTCATCCATTAATTTATTTAATCATTCCAATGAGTGATCATTAAAAAAAATATTATAATAATAATAATGAATAGATGTGTTTGGAGGGGAAAAAAGTGATATGACTTAATCGTGTGGACCATGGCATGCCAGTACTATTTGTGAAGAAAAAAAATACTATTTTCTATGGAGAAGCATGACTGGCCTTGAGAGCACTTCCAACTGTGTTTGCTGTTTATACGCTTTATGTTTGACAAGATACTGCAGTTGTGTGCGTGGTCTGTGAAAAAAGCAGCCTGATTTACCTTGTGAAGTGAGGGAACGGTCCAGTGCACGTGGAGCACGTGGAGACGCCTCACAAAGACTTATCAGGGGGTCATGTGTTGGGGAAAACAAAGGACATGTAAACTTCTGATGTTTAAAAGTAAAAGAGTTCTCAAGTGCAGGTGTGACCGTGAGTGTGTTTATTTAACCCTCATTTGATCGGCGCAAGCTGACTGATGCATTTTTTAGTTTATTGTTATTTGTACTTACAAACATACATTCTGGAATAAAATGAAGTAAAAGAAGAACAGTTCAAATGTGCAGGAAAGGTCATGAAGTCCAAGGGCTTATAAGCGACCCCCCCCCCCTCCTTAAGCCCAGAGCCCTATTTTCTGAAAATCCGCCTAAAATACACACAAGGTCCATTTGCATGTTCTTGGTATAGGGACATCTATGGACCTCTGTGAATGTATTCCCAGTGTCAGAAATATTGTGTCTATTACTAGTTAGTTTCTCTTCCCTATTGTTAGCATGCAGCAACAATTAGATCTGAAATTAGTTTCAAAACGGTTGCACCCTGGTCAAAATAAAAAAGGACAGTAGATTACAGTAGATTTTATTATCTGTTCTTATGCACGCCTGGTGATACTAAATCCAAATTGAACTCTGCCATTTGAAAGATAATATATGTATATATATAAATGTGCAAATTGGCTATAATAAGGTAATTTATAAGCCTGCTATTCTATATTCTATAATAATATTTCAAATTGCATTGGTCCGGATGGGATAATTCAGTACTGTATCTACAGAACCTTCTGTTTAATCATCTCCCCTTTATTAATTTCCTTAGATTCTTTGTACACATGATCTCAAGAAGGTACTGAACGAGATCAGTGGCCGTTTTTAATGTTTGGTCATTATTAGCATGGTGTTATTCACTGTCAAAGATGCAAACAAAATCATAATTCATATTCTCCTTTGTTTCATCACAATTTAAGCAAGCCTAGTAATAGACACAATATTTCTGACACTGGGAATACATTTACTGAGGTCCATAGATGTCCCTAGATACCAAGAACATGCAAATAGACCTTGTAGAAGTGGAGCAATATTCCATTTACTTAGGTATGTATTTTAGGCAGATTTTCAGAAAATAGGCTCCGGGTGGATGAGGTTAAGAGGTTAACGTAAGGTTTTTAATTTTCAGCTCCAAAATATGGATCATGGACATCAGAAGTTTTTTATTATTATTTATTATTACGAGACACGTTATGGAAAGTTCATGACCGGACCACAAAGCTTCTGAAAAGTGCTAATTACATGCTTCCGACGCTTCCGATGGTGATGGTCTACTCAGAGCAGAAAAAGTTAGTCTATCAACCGCTGTGTTATGATAATTATGATACAAAATGTAACATTGTACTATTCTCCCGTACACAGTAGCTCCAACATCAGAGGGTTAAAAAGTACGACAGCTGGGTCAGAGAATCGTGAGGAAACGGGCAGCGCGGGAGGATGATCCAAAGATATAAATCCGTTGAGTCTGTTTTTGTATAAGTGAATGTTCTTAAGCCAGAGCGGCCCGGTACCTGTACGAGATTGATATCACGCCATAAATCCATCTCTACAGAATTAATGTTGTGTTTTTTTTTCAAATGTAGAGACCCTAACCCAGTCAAAACAGCAGTCAACGTGTATATTTTCAGCATTGCATTTGTTTACCAATGATTAAGTGTTATTACTAGTGAAATATGAGTATAGAAATCATGCCAGCCCCCCCCCCCCATGACAGCACAGAGACAATAGTTAAAAAGTCTACTGAAAGTATTCATTCACATTCCTCTATAAAATAAATATTTAGTCAAAATATTTATTAAATATAATGATGCAGTATCATTACATACCTGATAGATCTTCATGGTGCCTTTAACTGTCTGCAGATCATCAATCAGGGATCTCTCGACCTCTGATATCTCCTCCTCTGTGATATTGAAGAGTGTGACAGATGACTTGACCTTTGACAGCTCCTCATACAATTTGGCCCTATTCTGTATGTCCACCCCCTTTGCCACTAGGGCATCCACCGTCCTCTGCTGCACCCACACCATCTACTGGTCCCTTGCCGTGGCCTGCTTCAAGGAGATTCAATGTTACTCATTTAAATCCCATCTTGAAGGGCTCTGTCGACAGGAAGAAGACGTTCTTCTTGGACCGATACTATGTGGTTGGTCCATCACTGACCATGTGAAGTACTCTAGCCCTGGGGTTGTTCTCCTGTAGATGGTGCAGAACAGGTCTGAGATGTGCCCATAATGGCCGAAGGGTCATAGCGTAAAGAGGATGACAGAGTGCAATATGAAGATTGTGCTCCCCTTGTCTAGGCCACAACTGTGTGTAGGCTGTTGATGATAATCCCCAAAGTGCACTGCCTGTATTTCACTTGCATATTTGCAGAGGTAATTTTCTGCTAAATCAACATGCAGTAACACCTCGTCTTCGGTCAGATTCTCCTTAATCTTTCTCAAGGTAGCATACTGGTGCTTGATGTTGTAAGTGTGCCATCCCATTTTTGCCTGCAGTAATTCGGAGAAGACATCAATGAGGATTTTGAGGGTTCCATAAACCTTCTCTTTTGTTGTTAAATGGACAGTAAATGTCACTGTCCCACCATCTTTAGATTTGTTCTCTCTCTCCTCAGCTTTGTGTTGCCACTGATGCCACCATGTCTGACTCCCCTCTTCAAACGGCAGAATTTGGAGTGCTTTCTTACTGCACATGGAGCATGCCCTGTACATGCACTCTTTTGATGGAGTACAACACATGGATAGCATCAAGTCTTCAACCTCGCTGGTCTTCACTACACTGGAACAGCCTGTCTGCCATGAACTGTGCATTTTCACATAGCTTACATGGTTCCCTGTCTTTGACTGATGGATGTACAACCCAAAAGGGGTTTCTCTTGCAAAACTCACTGTATGAAATTTTGATGTTTGGCTTCTCTGCTTTGAACTTCAGGTGTAGATTCTTAAGAGAATCTGAAAGTAGGCGCTTCTGCATTTTCAGTTGCTTTCTAGTTATTGTGTCCTGTTTCCCTGCTGTTGTCATCGCTTTCAAGAAAATGTGCCACTGTTATTTCATCAGCTTTGGTGATCACATTTGATTGTTGTTTTCTATGATAATCCAGAGAGTTTTGCCTTTTTCGGTTTGTTCTCATCATCTTTTGTGAGAAGCCAAACTCTTGATGTGCATATTTTCCAAGCCGGTATTTCTTAATGATCTTTCCTGCAATCACTTTTGAAAGGATCTGCTTCTCCTTGGGGTTGGTCAGTGACTCGCTACGCTCTTTCAGCTCTGCCATAACGACATTATGGAACAGTAAAACCTTTCTAATTTGGCATTGGGATGTGCGACTCTGGTGGCAGGCTTTGGTTTTGGGTGCATCTTCTTTGAAAGCCTGAAACAACGTTTCCTGTATTTTTCGACTGAGGTCAATGCCTTCTCCAGCTTGAACTTTGCATGAGTGAGTTCTTTGTGCATCTTTGATTTCCTCTTTTCCTCTTTTTTTACGCCCCCTCTTCTGAGCAGCTACCACATTAGTTGAGACACCAGCAGGTCCTTGAGGAGCAACAGGTAAGTCATAACAAGCTTCATTCACAGGTAAGGCCTCTGGGGATAGTGGTGGTGTGTTCGTAGCAACAAACTGATTTGAGGCCTCCAGTATTTTGTGTGTTGTCCTCTGGTTTATTTTATTTATAGATTTGTCTCTCTTTTCGTCAGTTGGGAGACACTCTTTATCTGCCCATTCTCCTTTCTTTTTTATAACGCACTTTTTCCTTCCGGAGATATGCTTCGTATCTCTCCGGGTCTCATTTCCTCTCTGCATTTCTGTGATCTTATTTTAGATGAATTTGGTCAAAATTACATGTTTATGTTTAGTTTACAATAGACTTATTATTTGCAATATAATATAGAAACTCACCTTGAATTTGTCTCTACCGCGACACAAGGTATTTACCGCGACACTTAACGCTGTTGCGGTAAAGAGATGTTGCGTTAATGATTTTTTTTGCTAATATTGCAAATAAATGCCTGCTAGCAAGGTCTGCTATGTTAGCTTTGACTCTTAGCATCTAATATACATGAATTCAACAGTAATATTAATTCATTTTTTAAATGAAGTTCAAAATACACAATTACTAAGCTGTTTGGTAAGGACACACAATAAATACTTCAGAAGAAAAGATTATCTTTACCTTGTTTTTCTTGATCTTGTGAGTCACATAGTGTGAGTGACTCAACTTGTCATCCATGTGCTCACTTGCTAACTTCTGTTTCCATAGAAACTAGATGTGTTTGGCTTTGAAAAAAACTTTTACTATGGCATTTGTTGAGTGTCGCAGTAATGACTCAGAAGTGTGGGACAGGCGCATTTAGATGAAAAAATCATATAAATGATGAGTAAACAAAACAAATAATTGTAATATGGTGTAAAGTAATATTTATATGAAAACAATTTAATTTAAAATAATGTCATATTGTAGGGCGGCTGATTGGCGCAGTGGGCAAGGTGCTCGCCACTAACGCAGGAGACGGTGGGTTCGAGCACAGCTCTCGGCGTTGCTACCGGCTGGCCGGTCGTTCATACTAACACAATTGGCAAGTGTTAGAGGGTGGGAAAGCCGGTGGGTGGGGATTTGACGTTGTGGACAGCGACTCCTACATGTTGGTTTCGTGACGCCGGTGCGACGGAAGCAGGAAGTGACGGGGGCAGCGTGAGCCTCCCACACGTTACTCCTCGCCACTGAGAGCTCGAGCTGCTGCGGTGAAAAGATGCGACAGGCTGCCTCCTCGTGTACCGGAGGGGACACGTGATGCAAGGCTTTTGTCCTCACTACAACCGACCTGTGGGAGGCATAGTCTAGAAACGTTCAAGACAGGGGAGGGAAGAATTGGATAATATGAAATTGGGATGGGAGAAAATGGGGAGAAAAAGTGGATAAAAAAAAATATTGTCATATAGCTAATTTTACGTATCTCAACATTGAGACCATAGTTGTGGGACATGAACAATTTGGACCCATAAATGGCCTCAGAAATTGTATTACATCACAGTATTTCACAGGATCTCTCTCTCTCTCTTACTGATGTAAAGCACTTTGAACTGCAATCCCCTGTATGAAAGGTGCTATACAAATAAAGTTATTATTATTATTTATTTAGAACAACATATATATATATATATACACAGTCACACACATATCAAATTATTCTTTTCATATGTATTATCTGTATTATCTGCGAGACAGCGCCAACATGGAACAAGTCGAAATTCTCCGCTATCTCAACAGCAAGCAGGAGCAGCATCTGTCTGCATGTTGACTGCTCCACTGTCTGTGTGTCTGTCAACTCTGATTTGGTCCAATCACATTCCCCCACCCACCGACCTGCGGCAGTGCAGAGCCAAGTTATAATTAATCTTTTTAGAAGACTCTGGGGCAGTGTAGCGCATATGTTTATTATATATATCTATGGTGTAGCGTATGTTAGCGAGTCTACTACACTTTGGCTTTGGCTCAGGGGTAGAGCGGGTCGTCCAATGATCGAAGGGTTGGTGGTTCGAATCCAGCTCAAGCCCATGTCCATCCCATTGCCGTTGTGTCCTTGGGCAAGACACTTAACCTACTTGCCTCGTATGAATGTGTATGCATGTGAATGAATGTTGGTGGTGGTCGGAGGGGCCGTAGGCAATGATTATTCGCCACGCTTCCGTGAGTCTGCCTCAAGGCAGCTCTGGCTGCAATTGTAGCTTACCACCACCGGTATGACTGTGTATGAAAGAATAATGGACTCTGTAAGCGCTCTGGGGTCACTGGGGTGTCATGAAGAGCACTATATAAATCCGATCTATTATTATTATTATTAGTAAGTAACTTACTCTCATGCTCGCTCGCACACACACACCCACACACACACTGAGTGCCAACGCTTGGTTTGCACAAGCTGAACCGCTTAATGTAAACAAAACAAAACATTATTTTTTTTTGCATTACCGAAAATGTGCACCGTTAGATCTCACGTGAATCGATACGTGAATCGATGTGTTTCGGTCGGTACCCTTAAAAGTAGGGATGTCCCGATCCGATCACGTGATCACGATCGCGCCGATCACGTGATTTTCAGAGGATCAAAGTAAAGTGGAGTCAAAATAAATAAATAAAAGTTTTATTTTATTCAACAAACATGACCATGTTCACGTCTTAAACTCATACTGAGGCCTTAGTTTTGGTTTTAAATTGCATATCATCATGTACATTTATTTATTGTCACACAGAGCAGTAGAATTTGCCAAAACAAACGCATTTCCTTTGATTTACACCGTTGCACGACAGTGACGTGTGCCGAAAATAGCAGACCTACAGTACAAGCTCACAATGCGTCCATTCCTGAACGCTCCCGAAACACCGGCAGGTTATGTCCACCTGATAACTCGTAACACTTGAGCAGCTAGACAAAATGTCAGAAGTTTGGAAGCATTTTAAAATTGAAACCGAAGCCAGTCCAATAGCCAGTTGCAATGTTTGCAAGGCGGACGTTCCGCGTCCGTTCAACGTTATATGACTAGAGCGAGTAAAATAATGGTGGACGGCTGGGGCTCTGCCAAACAGCTGTTTTGAATGCCTCGCTTGCAGTGATGCCACAGATTACTTGTAAAAGTAATCCGATTACTGATTACTGATTACTCCTTTAAAAAGTAATCCAAGTTACTTTACTGATTACTTGATTATCAGAGTAACTTAGTTACTTTGAAAGTAACTAGGTTACGAAGTCGTCGTCGTTCCCCCAACAGTTTTTTTTAAATGCTTTATTGAAAGTGCATAAATTGTTTTTAACTTGTTTCTCTGCACATAACGTAAATTGTTAAACTAGTGCTTCAGCTTCTGTACCATCAAGTATGGTAAAGCAACAGTCTATGATGCTCACAGCATTAGAGCAGCCAGCCAGTGGTTGTACAAAACCAGTGTATCTATTCACATCTAACAAATGCAGGCTGAACTATTCAATTATATCAACTGTAACTATTAAATTGTTTTTATAAATGTCTCTCTATAAACATACAATCAGTCTCTCTTTAACATGTAAATTAACTGTAAATCTGGCAAATAAGAGCTTTTGCTCTGCCACCATCAAATATACATTAATCAATAGGGAAAGAAACAATCTCTCTCTTTTGCTGTTTGGCTGGCCTCCGCGTCCTCCTGTACCTAGTCGAAGCGTCGGCTAGTGTTGTGATTCCAGATGCTTTCAATGCAATTGGATGTGCTGTTTTTAGCGGTAGACAGTATTTTGACTGAGGCTACGTTTAAACGAGCGTTTTGGGGTGGAAGTCTGAACAGAAACCGCAAGAAGAGGTTTCACTTCGTTTAGACAAGCGTTTTGGGGTGGAATTCTCAGACGAACATAACAACGGAGCCCTGCTGTCACACGATTGGCGCATATGTCACATGACGTGCTGTGAAGACCCGCCCTACTCTGCCTCTGATTCGCAGACTGTGGATGGGGAATGTGATTGGGCCAAAGCAGAGTCACTCACAGACAGAGAGTCCAGTCACGCCGCGGGACACATTCTTGTGTAACCCTTTCACTGCCACACCACGTCACTCCATAATAATAATAAGAAAAACAGCTCAAAATGTATTTTTGACTGTCGAAAACGAAATAAAATACTGCATTCCGCCTGCATTATGAATTTATGATGAGATAGTAACGAAATAGTAACGCACAGCCACTTGGACAAGTAACTGCAATCAGATTACTGGCTTTTAAAGATTAACGTGTTAGATTACTATTTTCGGGGGAAAGTAATCAGATTACAATAACGCGTTACTTAGTAACGCGTTACCGGCATCACTGCTCGCTTGAATGAAGAACGTTCACCTGGATAATGTCAACATTCGCTTTGTGAGGATTATTCGTCTGCGTTTCAGACCAAAATGGAGCAAATCATTACGTAAGTCGAACACTGTGAATGTATACTAAATGTGCAAACAGATTGAAACTTTGAATATTTCTCGTATGGTGAATGTAATGTGAGCCACCACGCTCAACTGGGGCTATTGATGGAACAGAGGGGCTTGTCTCGCTTCGCCAGTTTCTGACAAAAATGCGTCAAATTGGTTACTAATGTGAAAGATCGGATCGGGAAAGATCGGTATCGACAGATATTCAAAATCACATGATCGGGATCGGATCGGGAGCAAAAAAAGGCGATCGGGACATCCCTACTTAAAAGTACAGAATTCGGTACCCATCCCTAATCACGACCGCAGCTGCCGTAGAGAATTATTACCTGCGTGAGCTATACATCCCACAGATGCAGAGAAGTTCAAAACAGACACACTTTGCTGAGCCACAGCTTCAAGAGGACACTCATGAGGGTCATCGTGACCCACCGGAAACACCTACAATGCAGAGTGACCCACCGGAAACGCCTACAATGTCCCCCTGTACCACACAGGTGCCCAATAGCCCAGGACCAAGACGCACAAGATGTTGGAGTGTTGTAAACAGACCAGATTATTACAAAGACTATGTGACATGAGCACACAATATTGCACAAAATATTATAATCGATTCATAAAAAGAAAAATAATCCTCTGTATTTTGTAGTATACCCACTACAGAGGGCCAGAATAACACCAGGAGCACAAGTCTAAGTCATCATGGGGACTTTGTTACTTTGTTTTCATTATTGTCTTGAAGGTTGAATGTAAAAAAAAAAGAAAAAATGTGATGTGATTTCAGTGGACTATTGACATAGAGTGTTGTTCTACATATGTTCTGCTAAGGAAGGTTCTGCATTCTGGGAAAATATATATGGGGCAATACAGCTAAACAGGGGGAATGTAGTGATATGCAGTAGGGACTATAATGCTGGTGCGTGACCCGGACGGTATATATGTAAGCGGCTATGTCAAACTGAGTAAACTTGAGTCCAGTCTACAACTAAGTGTCTTCATTGTCTCGATAACACTTCAGACTGTGTCGATGCTCATTGATTTAACTACTGTAGCTAGCAAGCCAAGATACTTACCGTTCTTTGTGCAGCTGCAAATGTCGAACGAAGTTGGAAGTTGTTGCGTCTCCGTCTGTGATTTTCGACCCGCACATTTTGCATACTGCAATTATTATTTTTTTTTCTTTTTTTATAAGCAAACAAAGCAATCGTTGGTATAATTTTCCACTGGATCCGTCATTCTGAATTGTAACGTTACTTATTCTTTGTGTCATTCTCTCGCGCAACGTGATTGGATGTTGTCGGATTGTTTCAAAACAAAGTGGATCTGGGAAATTAAGTGTCTATTCGCTTGAAATTTATTAATCCACTACACATTTAATAACATAATTTTTAATCGTTGGGCATGGGGGAAGGTATCAAGTCTTCTCAAGTCAAAAGGCTCAAGTCCAAGTGAAGTCACGAGTCATTGGTGTTAAAGTCAAAGTCGAGTTGCAAGTCTTTTTGATTTGGTCAAGTCTAAAGTCATCAAATTCGTGACTTTAGTCTGACTCGAGTCCAAGTCATGTGACTCGAGTCCACACCTCTGATTGCTGTGTCCTTTTGGTATAAGTTTTAAGTAAACCTTGTGTAAAGGGAGTTGAGTGTCAGGAAGATGCACCCCAACATATTTTAGTTTGTTATTTTTTGTTTGTCTATATATAGAAAAGACTGTATAGGTTGTTATTGACTGTATTGGTCATCATTATTGTTATGGAGGGAAATTATTTGTAATTTTTTTGCCTCAACCAGCACCTCATAACACCGTCAGTGAGCTGCTTAAACTTTTAGACAATAGAACACATAGCGGGCGATGGGGAGAAGCCTACTGACACATCAGCGTGTGTCAGCACACATCAACGAGAGAGAGGGGGCAAGCCCGGAGGGGTTTATGGTTTCATATCCTGCTGTGTGTTTTACTGATGATGATGGGCAACCCAAAAAGTTACTAATTAATCTCACAATTTTCTGTAATTAATCTAGATTAATCTAGATAAAAAAAATAGCATTTTTCTACTTAAGACCGAAGCTTGTAACAGATATTTACTTGAGTAAAATCATGGAATTAATGTAAAATCAACACAAAGAAAGTATATTTAGATTCAAAAACGATTTTAATAGCTTTCTTTGAATACAGTTTCTCTCCTGTGAAATACAAATGTTCAAAACCATCAACATTGACTCAGCTTTAAGGACCTCTTTCTTATATCCGCGGCGCTAACCGAAATAAAAACAACCCAGGCCTATGTTAAAGTGCAAATTGGCTTAGAGGACGATAATGTCTTGTATGAACTACCAGTAATATAACTCATATTAACAACAAAAATGTGTTCCATCTTCATGTCAGATGATTTTCAAAAGGGTGCATGAGTCGATGCAAAAAAAGAACAAGCAAATATACTGCTGAACGTTCCGTATGTTGAAGATTTCTCACTCCATAGATTAATCTAGATTAATTTATTTTAATGCTTTAAATAATTTTAATTAATCTCCAAAGTTAAAGCATTAACTTTGACAGCCCTAAAAAATACACAATGATGATGTTTGACATCTGGCAGTCTGTGACAGAGTAAAGCAACTGGTTGTGTGTGTGTGTGTGTGTGTGTGTGTGTGTGTGTGTGTGTGTGTGTGTGTGTGTGTGTGTGTGTGTGTGTGTGTGTGTGTGTGTGTGTGTGTGTGTGTGTGTGTGTGTGTGTGTGTGTGTGTGTGTGTGTGTGTGTGCGCGCGCGCGTGTGTGCGTGCGTGTGTGTTTCTCTGTTCTTGTCGTGCTGCATTCTTGTTCAGGGTGTTTCCAATAAACGTGAATATGCTTTCAAATTGCCTCAACGTGTTATTCTGTATCATTGCATTGTACAGTATGTTGACGTACATCGTGTCATCTGGTTAAGATTAGACTGAGAATGTAATATTGTGGACTGAACATGAATAATCTTGTGAGCTGAAGATGTCACCATCATGACCTTGTCAGGTAATGAAAATAAGTCATACAGGACAACAACAAGAAAATCAATATACTTCCATTTGCCAGCCGTCTGTTTTCTCTGTTCTACTTCTCTTCTACTGTTCAATACAGTAAAATATGACAGACATATGTTCCCAACAGCAAACCACTACAGTACAATATGAGAGACATATGTTCCCAACAGTAAACCACTACAGTACAATATGTCAGACATGCGTTCCCAACAGTAAACCACTACAGTACAATTATGTCAGACATGCGTTCCCAACAGTAAACCACTACAGTACAATATGAGAGACATGTGTTCCCAACAGTAAACCACTACAGTACAATATGAGAGACATGTCACGCCTCGATGCCTCCCCATCACTGTGCCCTTCAAGGCTCCTTCTTTCCAGTCTTAATGAGCTCACCGTTCATTGGTTCAGTCAAATTAACCTGAACCTGAACACAGCAAACAGACAGCAAGCGTCTCATGACACTGAGCATTGCAGTGCCCTTCAGAGGACCAGCCGCTCTCCCAGCAACCCCCCCCCCCCCCCAGCCCCCCCCAGCCCCTCCCAGCCCCCCCCAGCCCCTCCCAGCCCGGGGGGGCAACACAGACGGAGATCTCTCAGTAAAGATAGTCTGCGCGCAGGGCTCTGCTAAAATGATGCCATTGGAAACACAAAGGGAGGGAGGGAGGGAGGGAGGAGACCTTGGAGCGGTTCGACTTCAAGGCGTTTCATTAGTCATTAGTCTCTCCCTACAGCCAGCCGTACGTATCATGATCTGATTTATGAAAATGAGATTATTCTATAAGTCAATTTACACAAGATACTGTACAGTAAGTGACATTGGCCACGTACACACATGTGTCTGCGTGGTGATCGGACCAGCGGTAATACAGCTTCCTGTCAGAACCAGCGATCGGACCAGCGGTAATACAGCTTCCTGTCAGAACCAGCCATCGGACCAGCGGTAATACAGCTTCCTGTCAGAACCAGCGGTAATACAGCTTCCTGTCAGAACCAGCAGTAATGTCAGAACCAGCGATCGGACCAGCGGTAATACAGCTTCCTGTCAGAACCAGCGGTAATACACCTTCCTGTCAGAACCAGCGATCGGACCAGCGGTAATACAGCTTCCTGTCAGAACCAGCGTTCGGACCAGCGGTAATACAACTTCCTGTCAGAACCAGGGATCGGACCAGCGGTAATACAGCTTCCTGTCAGAACCAGTGATCGGACCAGCGGTAATACAGCTTCCTGTCAGAACCAGTGATCGGACCAGCGGTAATACAGCTTCCTGTCAGAACCAGTGATCGGACCAGTGGTAATACAGCTTCCTGTCAGAACCAGGGGTAATACAGCTTCCTGTCAGAACCAGCGGTAATACAGCTTCCTGTCAGAACCAGCGGTAATACAGCTTCCTGTCAGAACCAGCGATCGGACCAGCAGTAATACAGCTTCTGTCAGCACCAGCAGTAATACCACTTCCTGTCAGCACCAGCAGTAATACAGCTTCCTGTCAGAACCAGCAGTAATACAGCTTCCTGTCAGCACCAGCAGTAGTACAGCTTCCTGTCAGAACCAGCAGTAATACAGCTTCCTGTCAGCACCAGCGGTAATACAGCTTCCTGTCAGAACCAGCCGTAATACAGCTTCCTGTCAGAACCAGCAGTAATACAGCTTCCTGTCAGAACCAGCGATCGGACCAGCAGTAATACAGCTTCCTGTCAGCACCAGCGGTAATGCAGCTTCCTGTCAGAACCAGCGGTAATCAGTGATGTACCTGAACGCGTTCAATGAACGATCGTTCATGAACGCGTTCGTATTTTGGGCGAACGTGAACTGAACGTACTGATTATCCGCTAAATGAACGTAATTGAGAACGCGTTCATTCTCAGCGCTGTGTAACGGAGTTCAAAAGTGCGTTCATTCTCAGCACTCTGTTATAACGGCGTTCAAAGATGTGCCAGATTTCATATGTATTTCAGCCGAGAACCCAGTTAAAACACACCGTAAACAGGCTTTAAAATTATGTGGAAAACCAACCGATCTGGCAACGTGCCTGTACACCCCCTGCTACGTCATCAGACTCATCACAACAACAGCTGAATCTGCGAGCAGAAGCCGAGAGCTGCGCAGCAGCAGGTCGAGAGCAGCACTCGCTCAGAGAACTCTACCTCTAGATGTCGGCGCTTGGGGATTTAAAATAGTTTAACGTTGAAGTCAGTACTGACTCAGACGGAAACAATCTAACGTTTGTCTGTAAACTTTGTCCACCCGGTTTGAAGACGCAAGTCCCCACATCGACGCGACAACGTCGACAGCAACATTGATAATATGCAAACGTCCTGTTTTAGTTTTCAT